>NC_059328.1:54192500-54505000 GCF_018350155.1 Leopardus geoffroyi
AAAGCCCACAGATCTCTAAGCCCTGGTCTTTGCTTAGAAGCCATTGCCTAGTGTTAACATCTTTACCCTCTGGAGAGGCCAGGCATCTCATAGCTCTCAAGTCTTGGTTTCTTTTGTTTAACCACCCTTTACTCAATGTGTACCTCTCCTCTTGTGGCAAGAGGAAACCAAGAGGCACCTTCAACACCTGCTTGGAAATTTCCTGCAGCAGATCACCCAGTTCAGTAGGTAGACTGTGCTTCCCATGTAACTGTGGATGTGTGACTTAGCTGTCTGCCTTTACATTACATTCTCTTTCCTCCAGTTTCCAGTCTGTGTTACTCACTTCCTCTTGTGCCCTCACTGGAACTGTCATCAAACTCCACATTTCCACTCACAGTCTATTCAAGACAATTTAGGCTTTCTTTATCACACATCTCCAAATTTTTCTAACCCCTGTCCATCACCTGGTTCTAAAGCCACTCCCACATTTTTAAAAAAGTTTGTTATGTATTCTGAGAGAGAGAGAGAAAGAGAAGCATGAGTGGGGTGGGACAGAGAGAGAGGGAGAGAGAGAATCCCAAGTAGGTTCTGCCCTGTCAGTGCAGAGCCCAACATAGGACTTGAACTCGTGAACTATGAGATCATGACCTGAGTGAAAATCAAGAGTTAGATGCTCAGCCTATTGAACCATCCCAGCACCCCTCATGGATTCTCATTTTATTTTATAAGCTATAATCAGTTATTTTCATTTTTTATATTATTGGTCAAATTGCCCCATATTTGACCACTGGGAACTTATTGAAGCTGGCTCCTGTGTCATTTTGATGTGTCCCACCTTTTTTTTTTTTTTTTTTTTGAGAACTTCCTTACTCTTTAGTGCTACAGGATGTTTCAGGTTGATTTTATACTTTCCTTGCCGTAACACTGGAGTCAGCCATTTCTCCAAGGAGCCCTGCTTCCTTTTTATTGGAGAATGGTATTTACAAAGCAGTATCTGGGAGCTAGATGCTCATTGTTACTTGAGTGGCATTGTTGAAACATCTGGGCCTTCTCAGATACGTGTATGCATGCACTAGATACATGTATGTACGTACACAATATATGTAAGGTTTATATATAATATACACAAATCTATATTTCTGTATCTGCATATACATATATTAAGAGTAGGTATTCATACTAACATTTCCCATTTTATTACTTTTTAAAGTTTGTTTATTTATTTATTTAGAGAGTGGGAGTGTATCAGCAGGGGAGGGGGAGAGAGAGAGGGAGAGAGAGAGAATCTCGAGCAGACTTTTCACCTTCAGCGTAGAGCCGGATGTGAGGCTTGAACTCATGAACCTTGAGATCATGACCTGAGCCAAAACTAAGAGTTGGACGCTTAACTGACTGAGCCAAAAGTAGATTTTTTGGGTAACATTTGTATAGATTTGGTAAAATTTGTATAGACTTAAAGTGACCTGTTCAAATGATATGTAAAAGTAATACTGTTTTACACAATTCCTATGTATTGATTTGTCTACTGTAGTTGCTCTCAGTTTATGTCACAGTCAGGAACTTGGATGGCACCATTTGATGCTATTTCTATAGTAACTTAGTGGAGATCATTGCTTAGAGAAGTTTTAATATATTCATGGAAAAGTAATTCTGGGAATGAATAATTTGACAGAAGGTCAGAGGACAGAATGTGTTCTCTGTAAACCACTGTGGCTACCAGAAATGAAATTTCAGTAATAAATATTTGTATATCTAACTTCTGAGTAGAAAAATTGCCCAAGTGATGAAGTCTGCAAAGTAGCCAAATGGAAAATTTGAGAAAAAAAAATTTTTTTTACTATTTTCACTTCTAAGTAAAGTTTACTCACATATAGAGATTAAATAAATAGTGGCACTGAATTTATGTGTGTATTGGCAAGATATAAGATATTTTGCTGCATAAAAAGTTTTCAAGGATTTCAGAAATTATTAAGTTTTGGTTATTTTAAGCCAAAGAATCTCTTTCTTACTTTAAAAATTTGATCATCATTTTAATCCTTATACATTAAAATGATCAAAATTTAGAGTGTTGTTTGATGTTCACAAATAACTTCAAACTTCTTTTGGAAGGTAAAAGAATTTCTTATGCTGACTTTGACAAATAACAAAGGCTTTGACAATAACAAGGCTCATGTATTCCAGGTTTCACACAAACTTTGAAAAGCTTATGCTCTCACACATATGAGAAATATCTAATGTTTTCCTCATGGAAAAAGTAATTTGAAATAATTCTCTAATTCTTTAAAGTTCTGATATATAGAAATATTGAGACAATTCAGATTATAATAAGTTTTTAGTTGTGGCTACCGATGTCTCTATGAATCTCCTAAATAAAATGGCAACAGTAGCAGTGAAATGTCTCCTGTGATAATAAGATATGTTGGGCATAATGAAGTGAGCAGTGAGCATGTAAGCATAGGCTTCAAATGAGCTTCAGGTCTGTATGGTCTCCAAGCCTCAGTTTCTTACTTACTCAGTTTCTTACTTACTTTTTCTTTGAAAAGTTGAATTAGATCGTGATCCTCAAGCTGTTTTTATGTCAATTGTAAATATGCTATATAATGAAATTTGATGATATATTTAATGTGGATTCTTTATTTTTGTGTCCTTTGCCTTTCTTTTTTTTTTTTTTTTAATTTTTTTTTTTCAACGTTTATTTATTTTTGGGACAGAGAGAGACAGAGCATGAATGGGGGAGGGGCAGAGAGAGAGGGAGACACAGAATCGGAAACAGGCTCCAGGCTCCGAGCCATCAGCCCAGAGCCCGACGCGGGGCTTGAACTCACAGACCGCGAGATCGTGACCTGGCTGAAGTCGGACGCTTAACCGACTGCGCCACCCAGGCGCCCCTGTCCTTTGCCTTTCAAGTACCCAGCAGTAAGGAGTACAAAATGTTTTTGGCCAATAGCTGGGATTGAAAAATGTTTTCTTTAAGGGCCAGATAGCAAATATTTAAAAAAAGTTTTTTTTTAATATTTATTTATTTTTGAGAGAGAGAGAGAGACAGAGACAGACAGAGCATGAATGGGGGAAGGACAGGGAGAGAGGGAGACACAGAATCTGAAACAGACTCCAGGCTCTGAGCTGTCAGCACAGAGCCCAATGTGGGGCTGGAACTCACAAACCGTGAGATCATGACCTGAGCTGAAGTTGGACACTTAATCAACTGAGCCACCCAAGCACCCCCAGATAGCAAATATTTTAGACTTTGTGGTCCATACTGTCCCTATCACAACCTTGTAGCCATATGTAAATATATAAATGAATAAACTTGAGAATGTTAATGGACATTGAAATTTGAATTTTATGCAATTTCCTTGTATCACAGGACATTCTTCCTCTTTTTTTTTTTTACCTTCTGAAAATGTAAGAAACCATTCTTAGCTCACAAGCTGTACAAAAAACAAGTTTATTTGGCCTGTGGGCTGTAGTTTTCTCACCCCTGTATAGAACACTTTGAGAATTAGTTTTAGATTGATTTTTAGAGTTTCATGATGGGGTTATCTGTTGTGGTAGTTTGGGAAATTTCTGAATGGAAATGCTTTTTTAAAAAAATAATGAGTTTGTTGGGAGCAGGTGCCGGAGGAAGATGGCGGCGTAGGAGGATGCTGGGCTCACCGCGTCCTGCTGATCACTTAGATTCCACCCATACCTGCCTAAATAACCCAGAAAACCACCAGAAGGCTAGCAGAACAGATTCTCTGGAGCCAACATAGACGAGAGGCCCACAGAAGAGGGTAGGAAGGGTGGAGAGGTGGTGCGCGCTCCACGGACTGGCAGGAAGGAACCCGGGGCGGAGGGGCAGCCTGCCGGCCGAGCAGAGCCCCTGAGTCTGGCTTGCAAAAGCGGAGGGGCCGGACAGAGTGTGTTCGGAAGCAAGCGGGACTTAACATCTGGAAGGTGATAAGCTAACAGCTCTGCTCGGAGATCGGAGGGCTGGAGGACAATGGGAGGGAGAGTTGTTGAGCCCCGGAAGACAGAGCTCAGCTTGGCAGGGAACAAAGGCGCTCGCTAGCGCCATCTCCCTCGCCCATCCCCCAGCCAAAATCCCAAAGGGAACCAGTTCCTGCCAGGGAACTTGCTTGCACTGCGCAAACACCCACAAACACCCAACGCTGTGTTTCTGCGGATCCACCCCTCCAGCGGAGGGTCTGACTCACTCCTGGTGCCGCAGAGCCCCTCCTGAAGCGGATCACCGAAGGAAAAGTGAGCTGGGCCTGCTCCTCCTTGCAGATCCAACCCAGCTAATACGCCAGATCCCCAGCACCACAAGCCTAGCAGTGTGCAAGTAGCCCAGACAGGCCACGGCACCCCACAGTGAATCCCGCCCCTAGGAGAGGGGAAGAGAAGGTACACACCAGTCTGAATGTGGCCCCAGCAGTGGGCTGGGGGCAGACATCAGGTCTGACTGTGGCCCCGCCCACTAACGCAAGTTATTCAAGACAGCACAGGGGAAGTGCCCCGCAGTCCCGCACCACTCCAGGGACTATCCAAAATGACGAATGGAAGAATTCCCCTCAAAAGAATCTCCAGAAAATAACAACAGCTAACGAACTGATCAAAAAGGATTTAAACAATATAACAGAAAGTGAATTTAGAATAATAGTCATAAAATTAATCGCTGGGCTTGAAAAAAGTATAGAGGACAGCAGAGAATCTATTGCTACAGAGATCAAGGGACTAAGGAACAGCCAGGAGGAGCTAAAAGATGCTATAAATGAGCTGCAAAGTAAAATGGAGACAACCACAGCTCGGATTGAAGAGGCAGAGAATAGGTGAACTAGAAGATAAAATTATGGAAAAAGAGGAAGCTGAGAAAAAGAGGAAGCTGAGAAAAAGAGAGATAAAGAAAATCCAGGAGTATGAGGGGAAAATTAGAGAACTAAGTGATGCACTAAAGAGAAATAATCTACGCATAATTGGTATTCCAGAGGAGGAAGAGAGAGGGAAAGGTGTTGAAGGTGTACTTGAAGAAATAATAGCTGAGAACTTCCCTGATCTGGGGAAGGAAAAAGGCATTGAAATCCAAGAGGCACAGAGAACTCCCTTCAGACGTAACTTGAATCGATCTTCGGCACGACATATCATACTGAAACTGGCAAAATACAAGGATAAAGAGAAAATTCTGAAAGCAGCTAGGGATAAACGTGCTCTAACATATAAAGGGAGACCGATAAGACTCGTGACGGATCTCTCTACTGAAACTTGGCAGGCCAAAAAGGAATGGCAGGAAATCTTCAATGTGATGAATAGAAAAAATATGCAGCCAAGAATCCTTTATGCAGCAAATCTGTCCTTTAGAATAGAAGGAGAGATAAAGGTCTTCCCAAACAAACAAAAACTGAAGGAATTCATCACCACTAAACCAGCCCTACAAGAGATTCTAAGGGGGATCCTGTGAGACAAAGTACCAGAGACATTGCTATAAGCATGAAACATACAGACATCACAATGACTCTAAACTCATATCTTTCTATAATAACACTGAACGTAAATGGACTAAATGTGCCAACCAAAAGACATAGGGTATCAGAATGGAGAAAAAAAAACAAGACCCATCTATTTGCTGTCTACAAGAGACTCATTTTAGACCTGAGGACACCTTCAGATTGAGAGTGAGGGGATGGAGAACTATTTATCATGCCACTGGAAGTCAAAAGAGAGCTGGAGTGCCATACTTATATCAGACAAACTAGACTTTAAATTAAAGGCTGTAACAACAGATGAAGAAGGGCATTATATAATAATTACAGGGTCTATCCATCAGGAAGAGCTAACAATTATAAATGTCTATGCGCCGAATACCGGAGCCCCCAAATTATTAAAACAATTACAAACATAAGCAACCTTATTGATAAGAATGTGGTAATTGCAGGGGACTTTAACACCCCACTTAACAGAAATGGAAAGATCATATAGACACATGGTCAATAAAGAAACAAGGGCTCTGAATGATACATTGGAACAGATGGACTTGACAGATCTGTTTAGAACTCTGCATCCCAAAGCAACAGAATATACTTTCTTCTCAAGTGCACATGGAACATTCTCCAAGATAGATCACATTCTGGGTCACAAAACAGCCCTTCATAAGTATACAAGAATTGAAATCATACCATGCATACTTTCAGACCACATTGCTATGAAGCTTGAAATCAACCACAGGAAAAAGTCTGGAAAACCTCCAAAAGCATGGAGGTTAAAGAACACCATACTAAAGAATGAATGGGTCAACCAGGCAATTAGAGAAGAAATTAAAAAATATATGGAAACAAACGAAAATGAAAATACAGCAATCCAAATGCTCTGGGATGCAGCGAAGCAGTCCTGAGAGGAAAATACATTGCAATCCAGGCCTATCTCAAGAAACAAGAAAAATCTCAAATACAAAATCTAACAGCACACCTAAAGGAAATAGAAGCAGAACAGGAAAGACACCCCAAACCCAGCAGAAGAAGAGAAATAATAAAGATCAGAGCAGAAATAAACAATATAGAATCTAAAAAAAAAAAAAACAGTAGAGCAGGTCAATGAAACCAAGAGTTGGTTTTTTGAAAAAATAAACAAAATTGATAAACCTGTAGCCAGGCTTCTCAAAAAGAAAGGGGAGAGGACCCAAATAGATAAAATCATGAATGAAAATGAATTATTATAACTAATCCCTCAGAAGTACAAGCAATTATCAGGAAATACTATGAAAAATTATATGCCAACAAACTGGACAACCTGGAAGAAATGGACAAATTCCTAAGCACCCACACACTTCCAAAACTCAAACAGGAAGAAATAGAAAATTTGAACAGACCCATAACCAGTGAAGAAGTTGAATCAGTTATCAAAAATCTCCCAACAAATAAGAGTCCAGGACCAGATGGCTTCCCTGGGGAATTCTATGAGACATAGAATACCTATCTGTCTCAAGCTGTTCCAAAAAATAGAAAGGGAAGGAAAACTTCCAGACTCATTCTATGAAGCCAGCATTACTTTGATTCCCAAACCAGAGACCCAGCAAAAAAAGAGAACTACAAGCCAATGTCCCTGATGAATACGGAGGCAAAAATTCTTGACAAGATACTAGCAAATCAAATTCAACAGCATATAAAAAGAATTATTCACCATGATCAAGTGGGATTCATTCCTGGGATGCAGGGCTGGTTCAATATTTGCAAATCAATCAATGTGATACATCACATTAAAAAAAGAAAAGATAAGAACCATATGATCCTGTCAATCGATGCAGAAAAAGCATTTGACAAAATTCAGCATCCTTTCTTAATAAAAACCCTTGAGAAAGTCGGGATAGAGGGAACATACTTAAAGATCATAAAAGCCACTTATGAAAAGCCCACAGCTAACATCATCCTCAATGGGGAAAAACTGAAAGTTTTCCCCCTGAGATCAGGAACTCAACAGGGATGTCCACTCTCACAGCTGTTGTTTAACATAGTGTTGGAAGTTTTAGCATCAGCAATCAGACAACAAAAGGAAATGAAAGACATCAAAATTGGCAAAGATGAAGTCAAGCTTTCACTTTTGCTGATGACATGATACTCTACATGGAAAACCCAATAGACTCCACCAAAAATCAGCTAGAACTGATACATGAATTCAGCAAAGTTGCAGGATACAAAATCAATGTATAGAAATCAGTTGCATTCTTTTTTTTTAAATTTTTTTTTTTTCAACGTTTTTATTTATTTTTGGTACAGAGAGAGACAGAGCATGAACGGGGGAGGGGCAGAGAGAGAGGGAGACACAGAATCTGAAACAGGCTCCAGGCTCTGAGCCATCAGCCCAGAGCCCGACGCGGGGCTCGAACTCCCGGACCGCGAGATCGTGACCTGGCTGAAGTCGGCCGCTTAACCGACTGCGCCACCCAGGCGCCCCGAAATCAGTTGCATTCTTATACACTAATAATGAAGCAACAGAAAGACAAATAAAGAAACTGATCCCATTCACAATTGCACCAAGAAGCATAAAATACCTAGGAATAAACCTAACCAAAGATGTAAAAGATCTGTATGCTGAAAACTATAGAAAGCTTATGAAGAAATTGAAGAAGATACAAAGAAATGGAAAAACATTCCATGCTCATGAATTGGAAGAATAAATATTGTTAAAATGTCAATACTATCCAAAGCTATCTACACATTCAATGCAATCCCAATCAAAATTGCACCAGCATTCTTCTTGAAGCTAGAACAAGCAATCCTAAAATTTGTATGGAACCACAGAAGACCCCGAATAGCCAAAGTAATATTGAAGAAGAAAACCAAAGCGGGAGGCATCACAATCCCAGACTTGAGCCTCTACTACAAAGCTGTAGTCATCAAGACAGCATGGCATTGGCACAAAAACAGACACATAGACCGATGGAATAGAATAGAGACTCCAGAATTGGACCCACAAAAGCATGGCCAACTAATCTTTGACAAAGCAGGAAAGAATATCCAATGGAAAAAGACAGTCTCTTTAACCAATGGTGCTGGGAGAACTGGATAGCAACATGCAGAAGAATGAAACTAGACCACTCTCTTACACCATTCACAAAAATAAATTTAAAATGGATAAAGGACCTGAATGTGAGGCAGGAAACCATCAAAACCCTAGAGGAGAAAGCAGGAAAAAATCTCTCTGACCTCAGCCATAGCAATTTCTTACTTGACACATCTCCAAAGGCAAGGGAATTAAAAGCAAAAATGAACTTTTGGGACCTCATGAATTAAAAAGCTTCTGCACTGCGAAGGAAACAATCAACAAAACTAAAAGGCAGCCGATGGAATGGGAAAAGATATTTGCAAATGACATATTGGACAAAGGGCTAGTATACAAAATCTATAAAGAACTCACCAAACTCCACACCCAAAAAACAAATAATCCAGTGAAGAAATGGGCAGAAGACATGAATAGACACTTCTCTAAAGAAGACATCCAGATGGCCAATAGGCACATGAAAAGATGCTCAATGTCACTCCTCATCAGGGAAATACAAATCAAAACCACACTCAGATACCACCTCACGCCAGTCAGAGTGGCTAAAATGAACAAATCAGGAGACTATAGATGCTGGCGAGGATGTGGAGAAACGGGAACCCTCTTGCACTGCTTGTGGGAATGCAAACTGGTACAGCCACTCTAGAAAACAGTGTAGAGGTTTCTCAAAAAATTAAAAATAGATCTACCCTATGACCCAGCAATAGCACTGCTAGGAATTTACCCAAGGGATACAGGAGTGCTGATGCATAGGGGCACTTGCAACCCAATGTTTATAGTAGCACCTGCAACAATAGCCAAATAATGGAAATAGCCTAAATGTCCATTAATGGATGAATGGAGAAAGAAGATGTGGTTTATATATACAATGGAATACTACTTGGCAATGAGAAAGAATGAATTATGGCCTTATGTAGCAACGTGGATGGAACTGGAGAGTGTTATGCTAAGTGAAATTAGTCATACAGAGAAAGACAGATACCATATGTTTTTACTCTTACGTGGATCCTGGGAAACTTGACAGAAGACCATGGGGGACAGAGAGGGAAGGAGGGAAACAATAAGAGTCTCTTAAAAACTGAGAATAAACTGAGGGTTGATGGGGGGTGGGAGGGAGGGGAAAGTGGGTGATGGGCATTGAGGAGGGCACCTGTTGGGATGAGCACTGGGTGTTGTATGGAAACCAATTTGACAATAAATTTCATATTAAAAAAACCCCAAATGGTATCTTATGGGTCTATAGCACTTTAAAGTTTTCAAAAATCCTTTTATGTTATCCTCTTTAATACTTACAATAGCCTTGTAAAGGTGAGTAATGCAGGCATTTTTCTCTGTTTTACTGATTGTGGAAACCAAAGCTCACAAAAGGAACTCTCTGACTATGGCTCATAAGCAAACAGGACTTAATTTTAGGTCTCAGTTTAATTTAGTGTGCTTCCCACAATAGGATTATCCCATACACAGCACCCAATAGACTGATTTGCACCTTAAAAGGCCTGGAAATGTTGTTTCTTGATTGATTTCTTTTAGGTCTAAAGTAATACTAAAGTCTATCTCAGGAAACATGAAAATCTATCATAATTCACAACATTTAATACTAGGGGTATATGTATGAATGATTTGGGCCCATTTCTTTCATGTTGTGTTTATATCTGAATTTTCAGGTATGTGCTAGTTAGCAGAGTTTCTAAAGCATTGCTTTCCCTGCACTAAATTTGTATATTTATCACTTACAGTTTTTCCCTCCAAAAGGGCTGCAAGATTTCTGAAGGCAGTGATCATGTCTAAATATTAATACTCTCTCCCCATTTGCAAGGTTTTTTTTAACCTTTTTAAAAAAGTTTTTTTATTTTCAGAGAGACGCACAGAGAGTGAGAGCAGGGGAGGGGCAGAGAAAGAAGGAGAGAGAGAGACAGAGTGAGAGAATCCCCAGCAGGTGGAGCCCATCATGGGGCTTGAACCCACGAACCGTGAGATCATAACCTGAACAGACACCAAGAGTTTGACGCTTAACCAACTGAGCCACCCAGGAGCCCCTATTATTATTGAGTTTTGAGAGATCTTTTTATCTTTTGGAGAAAAGTGCTTTATTAGATAGATGATTGGGAAATGTATTCTCTCAGTCTGTGGCTTGTCTTTTTGTTGTTTCATAGTGTCTTTCTTTCAGAGGAGTTTTCAATCTTGAGAAGAGTCCAATCTATGAATTTGTTCTTTTATGGATCATGCTTTTGGTGTTGCATCTAATGACATGTTACCTTACCCAAGGTCACAAATTTTTTTTCCCGTGTTCTCTTCTAGACGTTTTATAGCTTTAGATTTTATATTTGAATTGATGACCCATTTTGAATTAATTTTTGAATCTGGTGTGAGTAGGGATTGAAATCTGTTTTGTTTTGCATATAGATGTCCCATTGCTCACCACCCTTCTCCACAGACCTGCTTTTGTACCTCTCTAGAAAGCTGGTTGTCCATATAGGTCTTCGTCTATTCTGTTCCATTCATCTATGTTTCTCTATACTAATACTCTATTGACTTGACCATTGTGATTCCAAAGCTATAACTTCTTGTTTTGTTATTTTAGTGGTTGCTTTAGGATTTGTAATACAGGTTTTTAACTCATCACAGTCTAACTTATGTACCTCCGAGGAATATTATACCACTTCGTGTGTAGCATGAGAACATTACAACTGCATACTTACATTATGTCCCGCACTCCCAAGCTTGGAGCCAATGTCATATGTTTTACTTCTATCTGTTATAAACCTTACACTACATGGTTATTATTTTTGCTTTAAGCAGTCAGTAAATACCCTTTTTTAAAAAAATCATGATTTAATAAATACGCTGTAGTTACAAAGATCTGAGGATAATGTTGTTTTGAAAACTGGATAGTTTCCACAGACAAGACATTTTAGAATAACTGAAAAAATTCAAGAATCTGTTTTCCAGTGATTTTTTTCTATTTTCTTGGAAAAATATAAACCCTTCTTATTTTTGCTAATTCTAAACTTCATCCCCCACAATCCTCCTTATATTAATTTGGACAAAGTATTGATCCTAAAATAGGTATTAAATTTTTTAGAAAACTATGGTAAAGGAGTAGAGGCTCTAAAAACTAGAGAATTTTCATTACTTGATCTGGAAAGGATTCTTCTTGTCTTTATTTTCAGTACAGAACAAAAAATAAATGTGATTAGGCTTTTAAAAAATCCCATTTTAACTTTCTCCACATTATTTTTTTTAATTTTATTTTTTAATTTTTTTAAATTTACATCCGAATTAATTAGCATATAGTGAAACAATGATTTAAGGAGTAGATTCCTTAGTGCCCCTTACCCATTTAGCCCATCCCCCCTCTGACAACCCCTCCAGTAACCCTCAGTTCTCCATATTTATTATTTATTTTTTTTAATTTTAATTTTAATTTTTTAAAATTTACATCCAAATTAGTTAGCATATAGTGCAACAATGATTTCAGGAGTAGATTACCTTAGTGCCCCTTACCCATTTAGCTCACCCCCCTCCCACAATCCCTCCAGTAACCCTCAGTTTGTTCTCCATGTTCATGAGTCTCTTATGCTTTGTCCCCCTCCCTGTTTTTATATTCTTTTTGTTTCCCTTCCCTTATGTTCATCTGTTTTGTCTCTAAAGGTATTCATATGAGTGAAGTCATATGATACTTGTCTTTCTCTGACTAATTTCGCTTAGCATAATACCCTCTAGTTCGATCCATGTAGTTGCAAATGGCAAGATTTCATTCTTTTTGATTGCTGAGTAATACTCCATTGTATGTATATACCACATCTTCTTTATCCATTCATCCATCGATGGACATTTGGGCTCTTTCCGTACTTCGGCTATTGTTGATAGTGCTGCTATAAACATGGGGGTGCATGTGCCCCTTCGAAACAGCACACCTGTATCCCATGGATAAATGCCTAGTAGTGCAATTGCTGGGTCATAGGGTAGTTCTATTTTTAGTTTTTTGAGGAACCTCTCTGCTGTTTTCCAGAGCGGCTGCACCAGCTTGCATTCCCAAGTAAATACCATTTTAAAGTTATTTTCATTTGTTTGTGTGGAACCTGTCTTCCATCTGCTATCATTTTCTTTTGCCTGATGGAGTTTCTTTGGCAGCTTTTATAATACACACCTGATGGGTGATGAATTCTTTCAGTTTTGGTATGCTTGAAAAAAACCTTTATTTCATGTTTATTTTGAAAGATATTTTCTCTGGATATAGAGTTTTAGGAACAGTTTCTCTTTCCTTTTTGGTACTTCACTATTGCTTCAGTACCTTGTTACTGGTATTATTTCTTTTAAGATTTTTTATTATTTTTAAGTCATCTCTATACCCAACATGGGGCTCGAACTTACAATTCCAAGATCCAGAGTCACATGCCCTACCGATGGAGCCAGCCAGGTGCCCCTGTGCTGATATTCTTTCTAATGGCTAACCTGCTTTAACTCTTATGTTTGTGTCTCTGATATAATGCATCCTTTGTTTTTTCCTAGATGCCTTTTAAGCTGGATGCACAGAAATTTTTGTCATACATTTTAAGTAAATCCAGTACATGCCACATCTACACTAATATTTATCTCTTCTTTTTTCACATAGGCCTGAAGTGTTAGAAGAGTCACTTCTGGTCCCCCAGAAGGGCAGTTTTCTGACTGTTCAGTGTAACTGCAGTGTTGGTGACAGCTGTGAATGCCATGTGCCTGTGCCCACAGCCAAACTCAACCACACTCTTCTTATGTATTTCAAAATCATGTCTGGTGGAGTAATTTTTCAGTCACCTATGATGTCAGTTCAGCCCATAAATGTTGGTAAGTTGTGTATAAAAGAGATAATAGATCTAAACATCAGTCACACAAGCAGGTTAAAAATTGCTCACAAAATGCTTTTTTTCAATAGTTTATCTTGCTTTCGAGCTGTAAGGATGGTAAATGTGGTATGAGGAACTATTAAGAGTAGCTTCTAGAATGTTTTAAGCACAATATAGATATCTCTGCAGTTAAATTCTTTCTTAAAAACATTTTTTCTTAAATCCTGGATCTGTGCAATGGATACGTGTCGTTTGGTTATTCCTGTTTTCACTTATCAGATAATAATTTCCAAAAATAATGAGAAGCTTGTTTTTTACCTGGATTTCTTCCTTCAATAAATATTTCTCAGAGGCTCATATGTGTCAGCCACTGACCTAGGAGCTGGGGAAACAATGGTGAATGAGACAAAGTTTCTGCCTCATAGACCAGAGACAATATTAAGCAGACAGGGATAGTAAAAAAGTAAACAACTGAATAATTTGCTGTACAAATCTGATTATAAGAAAAACTCAAGTAATAGGTTATGGCCCAGATTTTTAGTGCAAAGATTCCCAAAGTTTCTTTTGATCCACCTGAACATATAATTACAAATGTGAATAAGATAGGTAAGTGTTCACTTAATGTGTTTATTAACTCAGTTTTGTGTATGTACGTATGTTATATATAATATGTAATGTAACAGTGTTACTATTTTCCACTTGTATTTCTTGAAAGCATTGTATACAAACTTCTTACATGCATCATTGCATCATTGTTTTTGACATCACAAGAGCCACTTTTCCAGGCATCTCACACGGTTTTTCACATAGCCTCACCTTCATTTCTTTCTAAGTTACTGAGCATGACATCTGCATATGCAGATTTACATATGACATATGAATGCACTGACATCGTATTTTAACATTAGGACTTTCAAATAATTTGTCTTCTAGGGATATATTTTTGGTCTCTACAACATAATTGTGATGACGCCTGAACAATTCCATCATGAAATTATACCACAGGAAAAAATATACATAATATTTATAAAATACTGTTATGTTCTCTTTTTAAAACTAATTCTCTCAGGTGACTTTTAGAAGCACCTGGAGTCAGGATTTAATTGCATATTTAAAAAAAAATAAAAGTTAAGATGAAGTTCTACGATAGACTTTATAAGAAACTTAAAAAGAGTTTTGTTTTTTTTCAGTAATGATTTTTGAGGAAAAAAAATCTTTCTGTATGCTTGGGCATATATGGTAATGTCCCAAAATTTTAAGTTCCATAAAAGAAGTAAGAGATGGAGAGTGTCAGGTGTAGTGACTATTATTTTAGCTATGGAGGTCAAAGAAGACCTGTTTTGGGAGATAGCAGTTGGGCTAAATGAAAGAGAAAAAACTGTGTAAAACTCCAGAGTGAAAGGTGCTCCATGCAGGAAAAATAGCACCCATGAAACCTCTGAGATGGAATGAGCTTGGCAGTTGGAGGAACCAAAGAAAAGGCCTCTATGTTTGGACTGAATGAAGTAAGGGAATATCTGGAGATGTGGTCGGAGAGTTATTGGGTTCATATCGTAGGCCAGAGTTACAGAGTTGGATTTTATCCTAATTGCACTGGAAGCTTTTGAACCAGGAGAGTGATATGGTCAGGTATGTGTGTCTGTGTGCATGTTTCAAATTTGGTCTGCATGTGGAGAAGAAAGTTGATGGGGAAAAGAGGAAGGATAGTTGCAAGAGTGGAATCAGAGGGCTCAGATAGGAGGTTATTGGAATGATCTAGTCGGTTTAGGGATGTAGCAATGGAGAAGAAAGAAATGGTCATAGTTGGAATTTATTTGGGAATGGTGCTATCTGAGATTTCTAGTGGATTTGGTACGAAGGAAAGAGAAGAGCCAAGGATAACACTCAGGCTAGGACCAGAGCATGCCAGTGAATAGTGGTACCATGTACTGGGATGGGGAGATTTGGGGAGGATCAGGTGTGACACATTAATTTTGAGATGCTTATAGATACCCAAGAGATGCTGAGTAGGCATTTGGACATATGATCCTAGAGTTCAAGGGAGATATATACAGGAGTATTTGGTGTATAGATGTTTATGGGATTGAATAAGATCAGCCACTTAGAGTTCAGTGAGGGAAAGACTGAGGCAGTCAGAGGGAAAAGAGGAGTAAAAGAACATGGTGGCCTGGAACCATGCAGGAACAGTGAGCAGATATGTGGAATGCCACTGAGAGGTGGAGTGAAATGGATCAGACAGCTGATACTGGATTTGGAAAAGGGTGGTGATCTTGATAAGAGAGAGCACTTTCAGTGGATTGGTGAGGGGGTAGACCTGATCAGAGTAGGTTGGTTAGGAAGATGGGACACAAAGTGGGCGGAATGAGTAGTGCCAATGCTTCCAAGAGATATTGCTGTGAAAGAAGCAGGTAGGTGGCAGTATATCTAAGACTGGGGACATAGGTGGTTCAGGGAAAGATTTATTTTTAGATTTCTAATATTAAGGAATATATCTATACAGACAGGAAGTGTACAATAGTTTATAATTTTATGATTTCTGTTTGATGGCTTTGTTTTGTTTTCTTTTTGGTCATGAGAACGCAGTGAGTTTCACCTATTGTTTCTAGACTTTAGTGTTTATCTGTCCCTGCTTTAAAATAACCAAAATTTGTAATATGTCACATAAAGTAAAAACTTCATTAATTTTGATTCAAGGAAAAGAGAAAAACTATGTCTAAATTCTTGAAAATACAGTGTGTTAAGGGACGCCTGGGTGGCTCAGTTGGTTGAGTGTCTGACTTTGGCTCAGGTCATGATCTCATGGTTTGTGAGTTCAAGCCCCATGTCGGGCTCTGTGCTGACAGCTCAGAGCCTGGAGCCTGCTTTGGATTCTGTGTCTCCCTCTCTCTCTGGTCCTCCCCTGCTCATGCACTGTCTCTCTCTCTCCTTCAAAAATAAATAAAAACATTTAAAAAAATGAAAAGAAAATACAGTGTGTTAAAAAACAGTAATGTGCCATTTTAGTTCTTGAAAATGAAATGCAAATCAGTGTTTCAATGTAATGACTATTTCTATGTATGTAAGTTCTGCTAGTTAAAATCTTAAAAACACAAGAGATGTGCAAAAAGGACAAATTCATTATCTGTTTTCCATCATTTTGTCATTTTTTCTAATTTTAATACATATTTATGAATATTCTTTTATTTGTTAATTTCAACAAAAATCAGGAATCCAAGTATAGGTGTTGTTTAATAAACTTTTTTTAAAATTTATTTTTATTTATTTTGAGAGAGAGATAGCAAATAGGGGAGGGACAGAGAGAGGGAGGAAGAATCACAAGCAGGCTCTGCGCTGTCAGTATAGAGCCCGATGCAGGGCTCGAACTCACAAACCATGAGATTATGACCTGAGCTGAAGTCAGGAGTCAGATGCTTAACTGACCGAGCCACCTAGGCAGCCCCAATAAACTTACAATACTAACAATATTAAACTTGTTCAATATTCTTCTCCATTATCATTGTTAATGGCTATATAGAGCCCCTTATAGGGATGAGCCATTATTTCTTTAGCCAGTCTTTTATTGTAAGATGTTTATATTGTTTCTATAAATAATTTAAAGGTTATGTGTTTTTAATTTTTCTTTTTAATGTTTATTTGTTTTTGGGAGAGAGAGAGCACACAAGCAAGGAACAGAGACAGGGGAGATGGGTTCTGAGCTGTTAGCACAGAGCCTGATGAAGGACTAGAACTCATAAACTGTGAGATCATGACCTGAACTGAAGTCAGATGCTTAACTGAGTGAGCCACCCAGGTGTCCCAAGGTTATGTGTGCTTAAAACTACACACACACACACACACACACACACACACACACACACACAAAATCTATACACAAATGCATATTCATACATAAACACATGCGTATACATACAAACTCAAATCATTTACTAAGCTAAACACATTGTTAGACTATGAAACTCTATGCCCATTTCTGGTGACAAGCCAGGGCCTGCTAATGCTATGTTTATTGCATGTAAAATATGCATGCTGTGGGTTATTTGAATTGGTGCATCTAGATTACTGTATTTCAAAGTTAATAGGTTTGCTGAAGTTTGCATGCATATTTGTGTGAAGTTTTACCTGAAAACTCTGTATGCATTTTCCAAGTAGTGCTCTGAAAAATGCTGTTTTTCTTTGTCACCCACTAAAACAGTGGGTGAGTGTGGTAGGGAGAAGCTTCAAAGAAGTTTGGGGAATGGCAGGTTAAATAAAGTTAACAGCCTTTTTTACAGCAGGAATTCACGTTTATCAAAACAACCTCATTTACTGATTTACAGTTTTTACCATTTAGGGAGAAGGAAAGGAAGATGTGTGGATTGTTATGGAAAGATACAAGGAGGAGACCTAATATTTTGGTTCTGTAATTAGCCTTTGCTTAAGGTTACCTTTTAAATAGTTAAAAGATTAGGATCTGCTAAAAATTCATTTTGACTTTATTTTATGAGTATCATGAAAATTGCTTGACTTCAAAATATTCTCTTTTCCTTAAGTGAAGCCTGATCCACCATTAGATTTACATATGGAAATCACAGACACTGGCAATTTAAAAATTTCTTGGTCCAGCCCAACATTGGTACCATTTCGACTTCAATATCAAGTGAAATATTCAGAGAATTCTTCAACAAATATGAGAAAAGTAAGTATAGTTTAAATTGGAAAAAAATTTTAATGTTTATTTATTTATTTTGAGAGAGAGACAACTCTAATGTGGGAAGGGGAGAGAGAAAAGGAGAGAAAGAGTCCCAAGCAGGCTCTGCGCTGTCAGCACAGAGCCCGATGTAGAGCTCGAACTCACGAAATCATGAGATCATGCCCTGAGCCAAGATGCCCTGAGTCAAGATCAAGAGTCTGATGCTTAATGGAGGCAGCCACTCAGGTGTCCCAGTAAGTATATTTTAGTAAACAAAATGGAACATCGAGAAGCAACTGAAGATACAGCGCTTTCCAAGTCCCATCTCAAATGCCCTTTGCTTGCCAAATGTACATGGCTCTTCTGGAGCAGAACCAGCTGTAATTTAATATTATACTTGCTTTCATTTAAGATCAGCCTAGGAAATGACCATATGAACAGCATGTCTGCATCTTTGGTAAAATGCTTTTAGAAAAATTGTTTGATGTTGCACAGTATCTCTTATGTATGGATCCATGTTATATATTGAGGGGTATGACAAATTCTTCCCAGAATTTAGTCCCAGAGAAAGTTCCACTTCCAAAAAGAGTTTATGTATAGATTACCATCTTTCTCCGTCTCTTCCCTCTCCCTCCACGCATGCATGCACACATGGCTAAAGGGCTATAGAAAGTCCAGTTACAGAAACTTGGATTCATGATCATAATCCTTTCTGATTTTACAATTCAAACTTACTTTTTTTATTGCTCAACATATTTGTTTACATGCAGTGCATACATTTGTAGTGTAAAGTGTGTCAAATCCCTTTTGCATCGTTTCAGTGTTTATTGAGTACCTAATAGGTGCTAGGAACTGTTCTACGGGCATCAGGATGCACTTGGTGGTAGAACAAACTGAAGAGGGGAGCTTGAGGGTGCTGGTGGAGATGGGAGGTTGTAGCATTAAGTGGAGGTGGGGAAGACCTCATTGAGAAGGTGACATTTGGGCAAGGATTTGAAGGAGGTTCGTGATGGAGATATATGGGGGAATTAGTTTCCAAATAGAGGAAACAGCAATTCAGAGGCCATAAGCTGGATGAGAAGCTAGAGGCCAGGGGAGTGAGTGAGAGCAAGAGTAGCAGTGGATGAATCAGAGAGGAGTAGGAGAAGAAGGAGGTCATAAGGAGCGTGGACTGTGCATGGAGTTTGGCATTTTCCCTTATGAAATGAATTGTTATATAATTTAGATATAAAAACTGTCTTTTTAACTCTGGGCCAGTTTTTTAAAGACTTTATTTTCACGAAGAGCAGAAAAGGAATCCTTAGTGCCACATGTGGGAAAAGCAGAGTTAAGGCTTCTCTGGGCTTCAGCTTTCTCATCTATAAAAGGGAGATCATAAAATTTGAAATATAAGTGATCTGCTATTGTGTACATTCCTAGCGCTTTTCACCCTTTCCCAGTTTAAGAGGCCAGGGAGTTCAGTAGCTTTGGAGTACATCATTGGAAAACCGAATTTATTTGCTAAGCAGTTCTTAGTAGTGGTTGTCTTATGCAGAATTAAGTCTCTCGGATCTCTGCTCTCTAGTGTATAAACTATATTTTGATTCACTGTAGCTTATCATCAAGTTCAGGTTTTTAAATTATTCGTGCCCTTCTCTGTGAAGCTTTATTCTAGGAATGTTTGTTTTTCTCTCTCCACCCCTGCTCATTGTTTCCTACCATGTGTGTTTATTAGAGATGTCAGTGGTGGCTTAAAGCTCTCCACTGACTTCAGCTGTGTCTCTCAAATTTCAAAAGGTCAATATTCATTATCATTCAGGTAAAAATATTTCCTGTCACTGTGATTTTCTTCTTGGACTCATGGGCTCTTTAAACTTTTATTGACAAATGTGCAAATGAATTCCACTGGGGCCTGCTAACTAATCTGTAAGATTTTAATTCTTTGAAATGCTAAGACTGCTTGTCATCAATTTTGATAAAGGTTCCACATCAACTTGATGCTCTGATGTTTTCAAATAATATTTAATAGGCTGATGAGATTGTCTCAGCTACATCTCTGCTGGTAGACAGTGTGCTTCCTGGGTCTTCATATGAAGTTCAAGTGAGGGGCAGGAGACTGGATGGCCCAGGACTCTGGAGTGACTGGAGCGCCCCTCTGATCTTTACCACACAAGGTAGGGTTGCTAATAGTGGCTCCTACTGAGAGGAGAATATGCTTCCTGATTTTTTTCTTTGGCCTGTTATAAGCATCTTAAACTTTGTGGCAGTCAAGGAGGAATGCAATATTAACGTTTTATTTAAATTTTGACAGGTTAATTTGTTAATGAAAACTTGTGTAAAGGTTCCCAAGTTTACATTCATCCATAGTAGTGTCTTGCTGAATTATTCTTTCTTACTCGAAAGATAGAAAGATAGAAAAGATAGAAAGGTTCCAAATTTACAAATTCAGAACCTTACCTCTATTGATGTTTTTTGAATTTACATTTAGGTATATGTTTATTTATGTCAGATATGTTTATTTGACATAAATTTCAAATATTCAAATTTTATTTAATTATTATATTTTACATAATAAATAATAACATAATAAAATAATTTTTTCCACTCTAGATACTTGCTTTTGAGAGTTTTCACTGTTAATTTGCATATTTTGAAAGTTAAGCTTAACATCAGAAAAACTGTGATTTATTCAGAACTATCTCGTGAAGTTGGGGTGGTGTTTTACAAAGAGGCCTGGGAGCCTTAGAATAGTGCAACCCTGTCACGTGCTAACTTGTGACCATAGGAAGACACTTTATGGACCTTTGCCTAGTTGTCTGATCCATCAAAAGACCAAAATTATTCCTACTGAAACTCATGCAGGTTGATTATGGATATATAGAGACAAGTGCTGTGTAAATCACTGAGAAGATAGTCAACACATTTAACTAAATAAGTTCATGTATTGATTGCTTACTATTTAAAAAGCATTGCTTAGTCAAAAAGTCTGTAGCATTAGTGGTTTAAGAGCACTGACTTTGGAGTCCGACAAGTTTATAGAAGTCCCGGCCCCACCACTTATTTGGAAATTTTCTTAACCTTTCTATGCCTCCTTTCCTCATCTGCAAAATAGAGATGTCTTTATATGATAGAATGGCACAATTCGCCTAATGTCTGCACTGAATTAGAGGATTCTCACACAGCAAAGTTGCAACAAAAAAAAAAAAAAAACACAAAAAACAAAATCAAACAAAAAGAGCCCCTGCTTCACAATGTATTACTTCTATTGACGTTCATTGTATTACTGAGCATAGCTCAAATAAGTGAGGTCACCGTTACAGATTTGGAAAGCTGCCCTTAATATTTTCTTGTCCTGACCCTTAGTAAGCACTCAGTAAATAGTAGATGCAACCATAGTTTATAAACCACAACTCGATATTCAAAATCTCAGCATCTAATAAAGGTGAGAGGTTGACATGGTACATAACTAACTGCATGAGCAAGGTTGTCAGAAGAGCTGACCAAGTGCTAGGCAACGGGAAGGATTGGTTCTCTCTAGGAAAGTCAGGAACCTTGTGGGAACAGATTTAGGAAACATGAATTTCTCATCACTTTTCCTCAAATAATTATTGAGCAATGTGTGTAATATGGTGCTGACAACTCAGCTTTGGGATTATTTCCAAGGAAGGTCAACTTTTCTACCTTCAATTATTTATTGTTGATTAACAGGACTTAATGACCAGCTGTGAGTTATGTAGCAAGGAATAAATTATAAATCAAATTTTAAAGACTATCCCATGGAAGTTTTTACAACAGTGGGATGGGGTGAAGTGGGTAGAAGAGGAGAGAAGTGGTCTGGAAACCTACTCTGAGTGACCCTGTGGCCCCTTTAACTACCTTCTGGTGAAACGTTTCTCTTTGAGAAAAAAATGGCTTTCTTCTTTATGATTTTACTTCTTAATTAGATCTGAAAATGTACCCTTTCTGAAGAAGAGGGAAATTCTAAAAGAATCATTGTTATTTTTAAAGCTTGCTAATATTCAACATTTTGAATATTCATACATTTATGCCTTTTTAGAATAATGGCTCTTAGCAATGTTATGTTTTTAGTGGGACTAAAATGAAATTTTTTAAAATATTCATTTATTTTTTAAATATATTTTTTAAAATAAAATTGTATGTATGTATTTATGTATTTATGTATTTATTTATTTATTTATGAGAGAGAAAGAGAGACAGAGTGAGAGCAGGGGAGGGAGACGCAGAGTCTGAAGCAGGTTCCAGGCTCCCCACTGTCAGCACAGTTCAAATTTGTATGTATGTATTTATGTATTTATGTATTTATTTATTTATTTATGTATTGTATGTATGTATTTATGTATTTATTTATTTATGTATTGTATGTATGTATTTATGTATTTATGTATTTATTTATTTATTTATGAGAGAGAAAGAGAGACAGAGTGAGAGCAGAGGGAGGGAGACGCAGAGTCTGAAGCAGGTTCCAGGCTCCCCACTGTCAGCACAGTTCATGTCAAACCCATGAACCGTCAGATCATGACCTGAGCCTAAGTCAGATGCTTAACCGACTGAGCCGCCTAGGCGCCCCTAAGATGAACATTTTGGTCGATTATGATGTGAAAGTTATTTGTGTTATATTTCATGTAAGATTTTGTTTTAGATTGTTCAGGTCAGGTTTTTTAGACCTTTGGATGGACATAGGCTTAGTTCTGTTTTACATTGTGCAAAATCCTTTCATACTACTATTACTTTCTTAGTTCATGGTCATTATGTGCAGGATTAAATTTGCTTGGTTTCTGAATATGTTGGACCATATTCTTATGCTTTTGTGCATAATATAAATAAGATTTATTAATATGTATTATAAAACACACACATAGGCATATATATGCCCTTCCCTCTGCATATATTTAGTGTTTTGTGTACCTGACAGTAATAAAGATATGTTTTGTTGAGAAGAAACTTTATCAATTTATTTGCTTGTACAGTCTCTAACAGTATTACAATTAACACCTATCCTTTTACTTATTCACCACAGGTGTATCCCTCTAGTGACTTTAGACATCCCAAACAGAAATGTCTGAAAATAAGTTAAAAATAAAGCCAGACAGTGAGTAAACAGCTGCCCCAATGGGCAGAATTTGTTGATTTAGCAGTAAGTGTAAAAGTAGCTTACTAGTTTAACAGACTTGGATGGCTTAGTTGCCAGTGAGTGGTACCAGGTAAATATTAAGGGAAAGATAGAAACTTGCCAAATAGAAAGTAGACTAGGGACACCAAGAGTGGGGAGAAAAGCCTACACACTTCAGTAGCTCCCAAGCACATTTCTGTGTTACAGTATCATCTTCTGTAATGATGTAATGATGGGTGCTGAATCATAAATCAAAGGTACAATTAGGTTCATACTTCCCTACTGAATAATAATAATAATAATAATAATAATAATCATAGTAATGACAGTTACAGGGTACTTCTGTGTTTCAAGCACTGCTCTAAGTGCTTTACATGTATTATCATTTTATCCTTTTGATGCCCTGTGAGATAGGGTATTCACCTATGTCTCCCTGATACTCCCTTTTTACAAACAGAGCAGTCGAGATTTAGAGAGGTTAAGTAACTTGTAAAAGTTGGCACAATCTAGAGCTGGCAGGCCAATCCTAGTGCTCATGTTTGTACACACTAATACAGTGATTAAGTGCATGATGTATATTTATGCAAGATTTCTGGTGTCACTAAAAATTGATACTGGAAACTAATAAGCAGTAAACTTACATCGAGCATTTTAGTGGGACCTCTCATTTCCTTCATGGTTCCTGATAAACGAAGTTTCAGTGTTGCTTAGGTTGTTCAAGTTTTAGTTTTGCTGAGTTTACCTTCACAGCACTTTCCACACCTCACGGTGCTTACTGCCCTTGAGGCTTGTTCTTGAGTGCTGTGCAGCAGTGAAGTATGTTTCTCCAAACTCGGGAGCTTCCTATTCTTATGTAAAAGGATTTGGATCCTTCTCCCTTAAATCTAGGTATTTAATATTATTAGATTATCTTCTGTTGCTCACTGCTAGGTGCTACAATGACATCCACCAAACAGAAGTATTCTGTAAGTTTGAGGCATTAACTTATTTAGCATGAGTGAATTAGCATACGTGCTTTATCATTTCCAAACACTTTGGATTTTACTGATTTTTCTTTTTTTAACAGAGGTTGTCTGATGTATTGTTGCCGGAGCAAACAGAATGCTCATTATCAGTACCTTTATAGTTACTATTTTGTAGTCATTGATTTATTAAAGCTGTACCTACCAAGTACACAGTTAATGAAGCATTGACCATTTCTAATCAAGGAATTCTTACAGATTTTTTGAAAATGAATTGGCTAGGTTCTTTCTTTGTAGCTATTGGGAGACCTTGGACTTTGAGAAGAAAACCCAGGACCCTCGCAGAACTTAGGAAGGCTAACAATGTTGCAGTTGAGTTACGCCACACACTTAAAACAAGTTTAGAAGTGCTCACTTCTTGTAGTACCTTTCTTAATTACATTCTTGTGCTGCCGAAGAAGAGGAGAAACAGATAATTTCTTTATTTCATACTTGGCAGTGCTTATAATGTGCTAGAGAAAATATTTTCCCCTCAAAGGAAAATAGGAAGTCTGCTTTGAAAATTTAAAAATCTATTTTCTGGAGCTATAATAAACACATTGTAAAATAACTTTATAATGTTTTGATTCATGATTTATGTTCATGTAGGTAATTCACTAATATTTATCTAAAGATTTTCCTCTTTTAATGAAATTCATTATTTTAGACCTTACAAAAAGTATTGGTACCTGGTCATCAGAAGAAAATTATTATTTTCTCGTTTTACAAATTAAATGTTGTGGAGTATCTTACATGAGAATAAAATATATATTTATATTATTTTAAAAATTAAATATTTACTTCATATCAATTTCTGTATATTCAATGTAAACTTTACACATCATCAGGTTTTTAATAACCTGCTTTTCTTTTTTGTAAGCTAATATCTTAGTATTTAATCATGCCAAAATACTATGACTTTAACTGCATTTCTTGATTAAGCCTTACTGAGGCATTCAGTTTTGAAGTGAAATGGTTTGAATTTTTCATTATCTTTAAACATAAAAGATTCAGCTTAGCTTTTGAAATCTAATGTGTACTCTTTAAAAAAATAAATTACTCTTAAAGTTTTGAAGCCATTCAGTAATGACATGTGGAGCATATTGAAAATAGGTTAATGATTTTTCAGATCTGTGCTAGGTACTTGCGTGCAGTAAGTAATGTACTAACGAAGCTTGAGTGCCATCCTAGGCTAGGGTTAAAAATCTAATGGACTGTCTTCTGTCTAGTGATTTCATGCTACTAATTTTTTTCTTGTTTATGCTTGACTGCAAACGTACAAAATACAAATGTTTTGTATGGATTCTAAATACAAAGGCCATGGAGTTTAGCCTGCTATTGCAAAAAAGAAAAAACTTAAATATAAAAATCAATGAAGTTTTTCATTTTTGTTTTTGGGGGGTAATCCAGATGATATAAAATAATAAAAATCAATGAAGGTTTTCGTTTTTGTTTTGGGGGGTAATCCAGATGATATGAATAGAAACATATTCATATTCTCTCAGAAGAATATGTCTTATTGTGAATTGTACAACTGAAATATACTGTTTTTGTAATGCACTGTGGCAGAAATGATTTCTTCTTATGTAAACAATCATTTTTATTGTTTCTAATTAAAAACATAGATTGTTTTATTAAATAATAGATTCTTTTATTAAAAATAAAAATATATAAACATTATGTAAACAATAGATTATTTTATTAAAAATAAAAATATATTGTTTCCAACAATAGGGGACCAAAAAAGTAGTATGGAATAGTGTAGAGGCATTAAAAAATAATATTTTAGAAAAATATTGGTTCCTCTTATCCTTAACCACAGCATACTGGCATTAAATAACTTTAAAACATTACAGACCAGTATTTAAGGTTTACATGTTTTGGTGCATTGGGGCATTGTTGATTTTACATTCCCTAACTAGTTCTCTTTACTTATTTATTTATGTATTTTTTAATGTTTATTTATTTTTGAGAGTGAGAGACAGAGAGAGAGCGAGCAGGGGAGGTGCAGAGAGAGAGAGAGAAAGACGGAGACACAGAATCTGAAGCAGGCTCCAGGCTCTGAGCTGTCAGCATAGAGTCAGATGTGGGGCCCGAACTCACAAACCATGAGATCATGACCTGAGCCAAAGTTGGATGCTTAACCAACTTAGCCACCCAGGTGCCCTGTCCCTAACCAGTTCTCTTATTTAAAGCTTATTTTTCAGCTTTACCTGCTGATTGAAATTTTCATATATCCAAATGAGACAATAGCAACCACCATTTATTCTTCAGAATTTTGCCTTTACAGTGATTTGATTCAAGAACTCAGCCTAGGTTTCACTGATTGATAAGGCACAGTCTGATGAAAACATGTCGTTGTGGAATTAGGTTATATTTCATTTAAATTGATTTTCTGCCTGTCAATTAGCAAGTGGCAATTACTCACTAAATACACTTTGTAATAAGTTTCTATGTTTAGAAAATACTGAGACAGGGGCACCTGGGTGGCTCAGTTGGTTGAGTGTCCGACTTTGGCTCAAGTCAAGATCTCACAGTCCATAAGTTCAAGCCCCACGTTGGGCTCTGTGCTGACAGCTCAGAGCCTGGAACCTGCTTCAGATTCTGTGTCTCCCTGTCTCTCTGGCTCTCCCCCACTCATGCTCTGTCTCTCTCTCTCTCTCTCTCTCTCTCTCTCTCTCTCTCTGTCAGAAATAAATAAAACATTAAAACAATTTTTTAAAAGAAAATACTGAGACATTTTTGGAAGTTCAAGTCATTTGGAAATGGGAATGCCTGGATACTACAGAATTGTACGTAAGCAGGCAGTACAAGTTATACAGTCTCTTAGTGCACTTATTTTATTTTCGGCAGTGTGATCCTGATTGCATTGTGAATCTTCTCTATGTAGCATAAATTCCATACAGGATGTTTTTGTTCTTCATCTGATATCCTCCCTTTCTTCTCTTATTGCAGATGTCATATACTTTCCACCTAAAATTCTGACAAGTGTCGGGTCTAACGTTTCTTTTCACTGCATTTATAAAAATGAAAACAAGATTGTTTCCTCAAAAAAGATTATTTGGTGGATGAATTTAGCTGAGAAAATTCCTCAAAGCCAGTATCATGTCATGGGTGACCATGTTAGCAAAGTTACTTTTCGCAGTTTGAAGGCAACCAAACCTCGAGGGAAGTTTACCTACGATGCAATATACTGCTGCAACGAGCATGAATGCCACCATCGCTATGCTGAATTATATGTGATTGGTAAGAATACTGAACTTCTCTTCATTTCCTTCCACAGACAGATTTTTATTATGGACCCTATATTAGAGTCCCATTGATAATGTAAGGAAGTTTTATTTTCATTAAAAAATTTGTGGTGATTTTGCTTTGTATTAATATTTTAATGTGTTTTAAATAGATGTCAATATCAATATATCATGTGAAACTGATGGGTACTTAACTCAAATGACTTGCAGATGGTCAACCAATGCAATCCAATCACTCGTGGGAAGTACTTTGCAGTTGAGGTATCATAGGTATGTATTATTTTTGCTGTGTTATTATTCTGTGGATATGGTGAGATAAAACTTTTTACAGAAATATCATCAGAACAGTAGTCTAGTAGACGTTCTTCCTAATAGAGGAAGGTACTATATACTTAGGAAATTGTTGAGGGATTAGGTGATTTTTGAAAAAATTTACATTGATAGAAAAAATATAACTTGTTTTTACCTCAAATTATTTTTCTGATGATCAATTAATTTTCCATAATTGCCTTTTAATTATTGAATGAAATCCAGGAAGAATTGGCTTCTGTACATTTTAGTTTGACTTAGAGAACTGGCCAAAGGAGAATATCCATGATTATAGAGGTCCAGTATCATTTGCTAAAGATAAATATCTTGGAAAAAAGTCAGAGGTTGTTGCACAAAGATTCTAAGAGATAACATGAATGCTTTCAGAAGTAGGAAAGATTAGGAAAGAAATGCTTAATAAGGAGTGAAGTGTTATGATAAAGAGTAATTTATGCTTGTTTATCTTTGTGCTTCCCTGTTTTGAAATGATTCCAAGACATCATCTTCCTGTAGTATCATCTGAAGTAATAGAACTCTTGATTAGGAGGAGGTAGATACATTTTTATTTTTATAATCTCTCTTAGTAGTTTTCAGTGATATATACTGCTCTCAAACACGCTGTCTCAATTTGTGTTCATACTGGGGCCTTCCAGTTTGTATCCCTTGTCCTCATTTATTCTTTTTTTTTTTTTAAATGTTTTTATTTTTATTTTTGAGACAGAGAGAGACAGAGCATGAGCCGGGGAGAGGCAAAGAGAGAGAGAGAGAGAGAGAGAGAGAGAGAGATAAAGAGAGACAGAATTCGAAGCAGGCTCCAGGCTCTGAGCTGTCAGCACAGAGCTTGACACGGGGCTTGAACTCACAAACTGTGAGATCATGACCTGAGCTGAAGTCAGACGCTTAGCCAACTGAGCCACCCAGGCGCCCCACTCATTTATTCTTAAAATCTAAATTTTCTACGTGAAAAATAAATCCCCTTCCTCAAATACTGTGATCTGAATTCTGTCCCTAAAGTGACTAGTCTATTCTTTAAAAAAAAAAATTTTTTTTTAATGTTTTATATTTTTGGGAGAGAGAGACAGAGCGTGAGCAGGGGAGGAGCAGAGAGACAGGGAGACAAGGAATCTGAAACAAGCTCAAGGCTCTGAGCTGTCAGCACAGAGCCGGACATGGGGCTCAAACTCATGTACCGGGAGATCATGACCTGAGCCAAAGTCGGGCGCTCAACCGACTGAGCCACCCAGGCACCCCATGACCGGTCTATTCTTATGTAGTGGTAGAAAAATGGGGCAATTTCTACATTTCTTACATGGGAATAATAGCTGGCTTCATCTTACTTGATAGTAGCATTTTAAAATCAATAGAATGTTCATGGGATGCCATTTTACTTTTATAATCTGTCTTTACGTTCCTTCTGTAACATTTTCACATTAAAAATGGTGTTTGTGGATGATCATCACATAAGCTCTGTACCTCAATTAAATCGCTAATATTTACAGAAGAGTATGAAACTCCTGCATGTACTGTGGCGAGTTTTTTAAACCTCTCTAAGCCTCGATTTCCTTGTCTGTAAAATGGAGTGAATAATAGGACTTACAAGGTTTCTGTGAGAATTAATGATAAATTCCATTTAATTATAGTTAAGTGATAGAATTTCTCCCGGTAGATATTCAGTAAATGGCTATTGCTGTCATGATGACAAAGATATAACCTTTGCATTCCAAATGGAGCATTACTGTGTTTCTGTACATGGTCACGGTTCTTTTTACCGCAGATGACTCCCCATGCCTTGTTCTCATCTCTCCCCTCTCCCCACTAGCACTCATTCACACACAGACACCCCAATGATTGTAATTTTGAGGAGATAGGCAGGAAAGTGTCACAAAAAATAGAGCGAGAAACATAAGAATGTAGGTTTTTCATTTTCTTGTAACCTCCTTACTCCATTTTTATGGAAACAGAAAATGCTAATTTAACCACTTAAATACCATGTTCAGAGCAAATAGTGGCAGAAGGGCTATTTCAAAGAAAAGGAAAAATGCTTCGTATGTTCTGAGGTAGAGTGTTGATTGGGACACAGTTATAAAAATTGCTTTCTTAATTTTCTTCTCCGAGAAAATGCGTTATATATTTAACTATATGATTCAGATATAAATCAAAGATTGGTATTGTTTTCATTGTAATGCTCCGAACTGGAAAATACTAGGACATTGTCAATTAAGCTATAATTTACTATCATAAGTTATGTCTTCAGTTTCTGGTGGAATTTAATCCATATTTAAAGTGTAAGGGATTTATCTTCCTTCCCATCCCAGGAATGCTCCAATACTACTTGTGATCCATACTTTTAAAATGATAATCACTTAAATATAATATTAACTTAACTTTCAGTGTCATAGGTTCTACCTCTACTTGGATCCGTAGAGAAGGAATACCAATTATTTTATTTGCATTTCCACTTAGTATCTAATAAAATATTTAATAAGGTTTGTTGTCATTTTTATGGAAATACATAAAATTGTGATACAGTGGGGAAATCAAAAATGCATTTCCAATAAGAACATCTATTTTAAGTGGAATAAAATCTATGGCGTTCTCTCATATATCTTACCGGTTTCATCAATGTTGTATATTAACTGAGTGTTCTCGTATCTTTTAAGGAGCAGCCTTTACTGCTCTGATGTTCCATCTATTCATCCCATATCTGAATCTAAAGATTGCCATTTGCAGAGAGATGGTTTTTATGAATGCGTATTTCAGCCAATCTTTCTATTGTCCGGCTATACAATGTGGATTAGAATCAATCACTCTTTGGGTTCACTTGACTCTCCACCAACGTGTGTTGTTCCTGATTCTGTGGGTATGTCAAACTGTGTTGTGTGTCTTCATTTTTATTAGCAGATTTGGATTCAGGTTGATTCATGGTAATTGTTGTGTTTTACCATTTTCAGATAACACTATTTTTAAACAAAATTTTGTGTGTGTTTATAGTGGAATTGAAAAGACAATCAACCTTAGAAAGTTTTACTGTTTTTATTTTTTTAAGTTACTTACAGCACAATGTTTTTGTAATAGGAATACTTTCAGCATGTAATTTGATAAGTTATATTGGTCATTGGTAATAAAATGTAGCAGTAATATTATTGTAAATAATGCACTGCTTTTTCTCCCAATGTACTTATGAAAACATTTGGTGTTTTTAATTTAGAAATTTAATTTGCGTATTGTGATGGATTTTGTAATCTGAGTAGTCATAAGCAGAGAGTTTAATTTGTGAGGCTGTGTAGGCTACCGAAAGATTCAAAATGACTACACTGAACAAGAAAAAAATAGATAAAGATGATATCCATCATGATATTTTTAAATATGCTTAAAAAAGATCCACTGATTTCAAAGGATTAAGAATATATTGAAAAGTATAATATATCCCTCCAATATTGCTGCAAAATCTTTGAGAAATGACCTATTTATGATTATGCTATAGAGGTAAAAGAATATCTTTGGTCCTATATACTATTTTGTTGGGAAATTATGCCAAAAATCAGTATTTGATTCGTTATATTTTCAAATAAATAGTACACATCTGAATTAAAACCTATATTTTGTTAAATGTATGATAAAATCATAATATTTAGGGTTTTTTTTTATTACCACAGAGTCCCAATTAATTGATTTCCTCCCCCACGTGCGCGCATGTGCACACACACGCACATGCATACATACATACTATTTAGTTTGGTTCCACTTAAAGGGATTTTACTGTAAGGAGTACTTCTCTGGTACTAAGTATCTTGGAATAGCATGGAACCCTCCTACCACTCTCTACCCCACAAACACGCACATTAATAACTTCACTTGTAATATATGACACTATGAATTCAGTCATTCATATGAATGACATATGAATATATGTTATCAGAACAACCTTTGATGTTATTCTTTTCAGTACTAAAATTAGGAGTTTAAGTTAGGCTTATACTGCCTACTTAGTACTAGAAAACAAGGTGGAGATTCAACTTTAGGATCCAAATGCCAGTTCCATGTGTTACTAGCTTTGTAAACATGGGCTAGACATGTAAGTGCCCTGTGACTAGTTTATCACCCATAAAATGTGGAAATCTTCTCCTTCCTCCTCACTGTGCATGTTGTAGGGATCATGCAAACTCTTGTACTTTAAAGTATCCTTTCTGCAAACTAGATATTCATGGAATATATCCATATGATATCCATATGATTCAGTCAAGTAAGGTCACAGATTGAATGTCTTAGCATCTCTCACATATTCATACTTCCTTTTCTGAGGAGGAATTAACTTTTCAGGAGTTGAAATGTATGTCATCTTACTGTTGGTCAAGAATGTCTTCTTCATATATGAAGAATTGGATAAGCATGAGAAACATTAGAAATGAAAAGGTTTAGAGGTTTTGGTCATCAACAGTCTTAAGGTATTATAAGTACAGAGCTTCAGAGTTCATACTACTGTGCTGGGATGTTGGGACTTTTAGTTCCCAAATATGCTGAGTTTGCACATTGACTTGTACTATTTTTTTAAATCTCCTTTGGGAAGGAGATACTGCTTTATAGAGTATAAAAGATTATAACATCATGATAATGTTTTAAAAATATTCTCACTGTTTAAATTACTGTTATACAGTACTATTTTTAAATTTTCTAGTGAAACCACTGCCTCCATCCAGTGTGAAAGTGGAAATTACTGTAAAAATTGGATTATTGAAAATATCTTGGGAAAAGCCAGTCTTTCCAGAGAATAATCTTAAATTCCAGATTCGCTACGGCTTAAGTGGAAAAGAAGTACAGTGGAAGGTACATTTTACCTAGAAATGTCTTCAGCTTGCCTCACTAAATGTTATTTCTTATAAGTTTTTAAGAATTTTATTGCATAAGATTTATTTTATTGGCACAAATGTACATCTTCCTGTATTCTGTAGCTGTTTTTGTTAAGTAGATATTTCTATAGGTTTAACCCTTTTTAAAAGAATTGTTTTCATGTTTATTTTTGACAGAGATAGAGATAGAGAGACAGAGAGAGACAGAGAGAGAATGAGTGGGGGAAGGGCAGAGAGAGAGAGAAGGGGCAGAGGATCTGAAGCAGGCTCTGCGCTGGCAGCAGAGAGCCCAATGTGGGGCTCCAACTCATGAACCATGTGATCATGACCTGAGCTGAAGTTGGGCACTTAACTGACTGAGCCACCCAGGCACCCCTAGGTCTAACCCTTTAAAGTTATGACATTTCCTGTAACCCATCATTTCCCAAAATGAGTTTGACAGAATATTGAAATATTCCTTGAAAAAAGATTGCATGGATGAATAAATGTAGGAACCCCTGTATCACTGTGTGTTCCTAGTACAGAACTGCACTGGGTTACATATTAAAGGTTTAGAGAGGTCCTGCATCAAAGTAATATTTGTGACTTTATTTTATTCTGTGTTTCTCAAACTCAATTTACCAAGGAACTCTTTTTCCTTTAACATCTAATATTCCTTAGTACACTTATGTTCAGTGGGACACATTTTGGAAGAAGCTGCTTTTACCAAACAACTAAAACCACACCCGTAGTGGCAAGTGTGCATATGGTGACAGGCCACGTCAGTTTTCAGATGGCAGCTGGCAAAGACCCAGGAATATTAGGAACCCTAATTATGCCTTTAGATCATCATGATTTTAGCAGAAAGGAATGTGACAGTTTACCATCTTGTCGAAGAGACTATCAGAGATATCACTATGTAACCACTCAGTTAAAATTATTAAGAATTTCTGTGGGTAGAGGATTAGTGGACAGAGATTAGTAATAGAGTTGAGAACAGCTGAGAGTGAGGTTGCAAGTAGGTCAGTCCAAATCTTGGCCTGAGAAGGAGACCACAGACGACTAAGATAATCCTTCACTTGAAGGAGCTCAAGATCCAAGTCACATATTTCTATAGCCAGAAAACACAAAGTCAGCCCTGTGTTAATTTTGGAATAGTATTAAGGTTTTAAATAGAATGCACTTCAGGGCCCTTTAGCTACATAGGTGTTGGTAATGATTACTCTAATGCTTGAGTTTATTTTACAGATGTATGAGGTGCATGATGCAAAATCCAATTCTGCCAGCGTCCTGGTGCCAGATCTGTGTGCTGTCTATGCTGTTCAGGTGCGCTGCAAGAGGCTGGATGGGCTGGGATATTGGAGCAATTGGAGTAGTCCAGCCTACACAGTTGTCACAGATATAAAAGGTCTGTAGAGATTTTGTAAATGTGTCTTAAAAATGCATGAGAATGTGTGTTTCCAATAGGACTAAAAACTATTCCTTCTGAGAGCACATGTACAACTTGGGCTCCTTGTCCTTCTGCAGTTCCTACCAGAGGACCTGAAGTTTGGAGAATAATTAATGAAGACACCACTAAAAAAGAGAGAAATGTTACTTTACTTTGGAAGGTATTCCTGCTTTTTATATTACTCTTAAATTTTATTTTTATACTTATGAAAGACTTCATTGTTCATAATCCTGTCATTTTTTAGGCTCTGCAGTCCAATATTTCATTTCAGTTTTGAGATGTGATTGCAGAGAGCTACAATGCACTGGCATGGAGTTAGGGAACTTCATTCTGTTCTCAGCTGAGTATATTACAGCTAGGTCAGCATTATTTTGGCAAAGTTGCTTAGATGCTTCAGCCTCAGTTTTCTCATCTGTATAAATGTAGAGCTGGACTAGATGATATCTGATAAAATTCTACTCCCCACCTACCCAGATTGTTCCACACCCCACAGGCATACATGTGTATGTGTTTGTGTTTATTTTTTTCTGTTATTTCTGATTTTGAGGAATCTCGATGACAAAAAAAATATATATGGAGAAACACTTCCAGTCAACTGTATAGAGTTGTTTTCGATGGGTTTGTAAGGCATTGGCAGCACTGAATCTTATTTGAAACAGGTGGCAGTAATGGAGGAAGTGGGGTGTATTGTTAATGCTCTGTAGAATGGAAGAACAGAATTGGACTAGATATATATTTTACATGGAATCATCAGTGATCTGGTATGATTTTTTTTAAAATGATCGTGCAGAAATTCTGGGATGCCGTATACATGGTTCTGATAGCCTCCATTACTTGAATTAGCAACGATAAAGAGAAGAGATAACAAATGACACTGGGGTTAACATAAATGATGATTAATATCTTTTCAGCTCTTTCTTGTTGTTGCTTTACAGAACCAGATGGTTACTCGTTGTTGGTTTTTCAGATGAGGAAACTCTTGACTCTCTGCCGGTCTTTCTTTTCTCTAAAATTAGGGTGAAACTTCTCAGTAGAAAAGTGTCCTAATTGTATCATAATTAATTATACTTAAATGATTTATTTCCTGAGTCTTAAGGAAAAAAATAAGTTTCCTGTGCTGTATACCCATCCCGATGACTTCATTGTGTCTCTGTCAGACACCAGCCCTCTCCTACCTCACCTCCCCATACTTCAGCCTTGAACTAGACAGGGCTTGCCCTGGTCTGCCCCTGCCTCCCACTGGGAAATGTATAAGAAGAGTTCATGAGCTTGGTTGATATAAAAAGCACGGGAGCCCTTAAACTAATCAATTTTCATGTTTACTACAGCCTCTGATGAAAAATGACTCATTGTGTAGTGTAAGAAAATATGTGGTAAAACATCATACTTCCCGCAATGGAACATGGTCAGAAGATGTGGGAAATCACACTCAATTCACTTTCCTGTGGACAGAGCAAGCACATTCTGTTACAGTTCTGGCCGTCAATTCAATTGGTGCTTCTTTTGTGAATTTTAATTTAACATTCTCATGGCCTATGAGCAAAGGTAAGAAAGGGTACAGGGTGGTAAACCTGTGCCCCTTTCAATATTTAATTTTTACAAACTCCTCCCATTCTAAATGATCTTCCAAGAAGCCTGCAGTTCCCTGAATCTGTAAGTCTGTCTCCTGTCTTTAATTTCTTCTTTTCTGAAAAACAGCAAAGCAGGTTGTACCCTGGTTATATAATATGGTCCTTGGGTTTTCATGTGGTAGAACCATGTTGAAATAATATTATGATAAATGAGAATATTCTAGTAAATCTAATACCTAAACCTTTTGGATCAATGCAAGTTGTATGTGAATTAATCTCTCTCTCCCTGCCTCTGTGTGTGTGTGTGTGTGTGTGTGTGTGTGTAAAAGTAAGTACAGGTACATGTGTGTATTATATTTATTACATACATACGTAATAGTATGACATATGGATGCAAGTAATTGTTCAGATTGGAAAATTAATCTGTTCTTCATTAAAAAATTTTTTTTAAACATTTTTATTTATTTTTGAGACAGAGAGAGACAGAGCATGAACGGGGGAGGGGCAGAGAGAGAGGGAGACACAGAATCTGAAACAGGCTCCAGGCTCTGAGCTGTCAGCACAGAGCCCGATGCGGGGCTTGAACTCACGGACCGCGAGATCATGACCTGAGCCAAAGTCAGCCGCTTAACCAACTGAGCCACCCAGGCACCCCTGTTCTTCATTTAATACAAGTGATGAACTGGGGATCTGTGGTGGCTCAGTCAGTTAAGCATCCAACTCTTTGTTTTGGCTCACAGTTCATGAGTTCAAGCCCTGCATCAGGCTCCACTCTGACAGCATGGGGCCTGGGATTCTCTCTCTCTTCCTCTCTCTCTGCTCCTCTTCCATGCTCTCTCTCAAAATAAATAAATAACTTTTTAAAAAAGTGATGAACCTTCTTTAATTAATTTTGATATATTTGATTAGCGAATAGAGAACTGCCTTTAATAGGAGTTTCCAATCTGCATTACATATTCAAAGTGTAACTTTTTAATGGAAAATTCAAATCTCCTGTATCTCTACTAATCTCTTCCATGAAGTCTTTGCTTATTGCTTTGATTAGGTATGTCCTAAATTGGGGTGCTTCCTACCTTTCTTAAGGTATTTTATATCTTGCCTTATATTAATGATTAGTTTTGTGCGTATAGTGTAAGCTTCTTGTAAGTTCCATAGCATCTACACAATGTTTTACACTAAAAATATTTTCCATCAAGATGTTCTAGAAATATTTATTGAATGCTGTACTGTGTTAAGTGGTGGGAACTCCAATGTGAGAAAAACTATAATGGTCTCAGTATCCACAGAGCCAAATCAACTTTTTGATTATTTAATTAACAAATAATCAAATAATCATACAAGTTGATGCTTATTTACAAACTGAGATAAATGTTCCCAGGAGAGGAATATAATTTTATAAAAGAAAATAAAATAGGAACCTGACGTGGTATTGAGGATTAGAGAGGCTTTCTTAAGCAAGCAGTATAGGAATGAAACTTCCCCAAAAGAGCATTGGCTCTTGAGAGAGGAAGAGTCTGACCGAAAGTCCTTGTGGCATAGGAGAGGACATGAAGGAATTTTATTCTCACATATGGAAATACAGTGGGGCTTTTTTTTTTAAGTAGGCTCCATGCCCAGCACAGAGTCCATTGTGGGGCTTGAACTCACAACCCTGAGATCAAGACCTGAGCTGAGATCAAGAGTCGGATGCTCAACTCACTGAGCTACCCAGGCACCCCTCCAGTGGAGGCTTTTAAGTGAGACTCTGTGAGGAGGGTGTTAAATGATCAGATTTGTTCTTTGAAAGCACAACTCCATCAGCAGGAGAGAAGAGTTTGGAGAGAAGTAGAGGGGATGATTAATAAGCTTGGGCAGTATTACAGTAGCGAGCAACTTCCTTGACTCTATCCAAAATCCCGTTTTTGGTTTTTCCTCAATAGCATATATTCCCACATCTTTCTGCATACATGACTCTGTGATATAAAAATAATTGTATTTATTTATATAAATGTCAGCCTTCTCTTCCTTCTCCTTTTGTCTAATAGGTTATATGTGCCTTGAGGGTATTTGATTTTTTACATTAATTTTGAATTTAAAAACAAATTTCCTTCTTTTCCCCTCAGTAAATACCGTGCAGTCATTCAGTGCTTATCCTTTAAACAGCAGTTGTGTGTTTCTTTCCTGGAAATTATCACCCAATGATTACTCTCTGATGTATTTTATTACTGAGTGGAAAATTCTTAATGAAGACAGTGAAACTAAATGGCTTAGAATCCCTTCATCCTTTAAGAAGTATTATATTCATGGTAAGTTTGCTGTACTTTAATAAGTTTCTCTTATGGAGTAGTAGGAGAGTGATTATTAATTCAAATAACATAGCCAGTTAATGAAAACTTAAAAAATATAGATGATACTGCTATCTTACTACATATAATTGTATCCCTTTATCATAAACATTCAATTCTATTTCATTTGATCCTTTTAAAATATTTTACACAGTTGTAATCATATCATCTATCAACTTTTTTTCTGATTTGTTCCTTTGATATATCACAAGCATGTTTCTCTTTTCTCCCCAATCCTTTTAACCATATTTTTAATGATCATATAGCATCTTATTCTAAAGTCTACTTAAACCATTTATTTTTTTGAGAACATTTATGTTGCTTCTAGCTTTACCTTTTTTTTCTAGACTATTTTTTAATGGCTTTTACTATCTACCACCAAATTGTTTTCCCAAATATGTGTACCAACATATAATACCACTAGTGGAGAGTGGGAATGCCAGACTGAAGGTCTAAAAATGTAGGACTTGGTGATGTAGGCAATATAAACTCCCCAGAGTAGACCAATTGCCCCAGGAGGTGATTAAACTGCATAATACAGTATTTCCAAGTCTGAGTAAGGTTGAAGTAGGGAAGCTAATGATTACCATGATCCAACAATACAGTATCACTCCAGAGACTTATACTTCAGTTGCATTCCAAAGACCCTAGCATCAGGGCACATAGAAACGATTGATAGAGAACTAAATTCAGTTCATTACCACTGTGGTCCAGATGATTGTTTTCTGTGCTTTTATTTAAATTATGGGAATATATAATTTAGGCTTCAAAGAGATTGATCCCTTGTGGAATATTTATATATTATCAACATTTGTAAAAATGATACATCACTGATTTGTTTTGAGCTTTGTTATACAGATCGTTGTTCCCTTGATGGGGGGCGGGGTGGGGGGCTGGATAAGCAAGGGGACTCCTGGTCCCTGCCCCTACTTTGCATTTCATAAGACTTTAGTCTCACAGCTGCCTTGAATAGGGAAACTAAGTAAACTAAATGCATATGAAAGAGGAATGTTGCTAGCTTTGGGGATATGGGAGAGGAGGTAGGGCATATTGTCCTAGAAAGGGAAACTGGAAGCTCATATCCTATGAGCTTGAACAAATTGGTAATCATTGGAACGTGCCTTTGAAAATTGCAATCTTCTGTCTCTGGGTAATATTTTCAAAAATTAGTTACAAAGTATTGTCATTACTCGGAGAATTTGGAATGCTTAGGTTATTTTTGAAACTTGCTTAGTCATCAGTTTCGATCCATAAATAACTAAATTTCTGGGTGTGGAAATATAGGAGAGTCACCTAAAATTTTTTTATATAAGTTTTAGTCATTAATATTAATTCAGTGGGAATGACCCTTCAATAAATTTTTCTCCTCAGATCATTTTATCCCCATCGAGAAGTATCAATTCAGTCTTTACCCAGTATTTATGGAAGGAGTGGGGAAACCGAAGATAATTAATAGTTTTACCCCAGGTAAATTTTTTCCTTTTGGTTTCTTTTTACACAGATGTGTGGTTTCCTGCTCAGTTAGCAGTTATATTGCCATCTTTTTACACAGATGTGTGGTTTCCTACTCAGTTAGCAGTTATATTGCCATCTGATTATATTCTTTTTGATGAAGTCATGGAAGAGTCCAGAGTCTTACATAGATGTGTCAGGGAGTGATTGCAGTAGGGGTGTATGGTTCCCTGGTGGTAGTAAGAAGGAGAACAGCCAAGCATGGTATTGTATTCTCGTATTGGAAATTAAATTTTTCAGTCTCAAATTGGATAAAAAGTTAATGGAAACAAAATAAAGTGAGATATGCAGCTGTACAATAAAATACATCATAAGAAAGACTACTTGGAAAAATAGGACTTTTCTGTACAATTCATATAAATGTATCTACCCCACGTAATATGTTTGGGGGTATATACTTATGAGCCTTTAAATTTTAATCAGTCTTTTAAAGGAAACATTTTGTTCCCTAAAAATAAAACTAGAAAGGTAGTTATAGAAATAAATTCACTGTTCCTCTTAAATTTCTGATTCATCTTACCATGGTTGGCGTATTAACATTTTGATTTTGCTATTACTGTTCACATTGTCTTCAAATCGAAGCAACCTAATGATGAAGTTGAAGAGAGAAATATTTTGCCTGGTTTCAGAATTAAAATAATTATAAAAATTCATTCATTATTTGACAAATACATGTTGGGCACAAGAACTGGGGATTGAACAGTAAACATCAGTCTCTGTACTCATGGAGCTTAAACCCCAGTGCTCTAATGGGAATGACAGTAAACAAATCATGTATAACAGCAGATAGAAGTGAGTGCCATGAAGCAAAATAAAAGTAAGATAAAAGTAAGATGAGTTAAAGTGTGGTTCTTTAGGGGCTCCTTGTTGCGGGGGGGGGGGGGTCTCAGTAGGGTAAGCGTCTGGCTTCAGCTGAAGTCATGTTCTCATGGCTTGTGAGTGTGCGCTCTGTGTAGGGTTCTCTGCTGTCAGCGCAGAGCCCAATTCGGATCCTCTGTCTCCCTGTCTCTCTGTCCCTTCTCCGCTCACACATTCTCTCTCTCTTTCTCAAAAATAAATAAACATTTAAAAAAAAGTGCTGCTTTAGTTAGGATGCCCAGAATTGGTCTTTTTCTCTGCGCAGATGACATTTAAGTCAAGACCTACAAGTACAAAAGAAGACATTTCAGGCAAAGGTTAGCAAGTGCAAAGTTTCTGAAGAGCAAGTATATTTGGTAGCTCAAGAAAAGCAAGGTCAATGTGTATGTAGTGAACAAGGTAGACATTGGCAGGTGTTGTAAGTAGGCTTCTCTAGAAGCAGATGCTGAGACAGACTCATCAGAACTTTAATTGGTACTTTGACTTATATAACCTAAGGTGATCAAATGGAATTGGCAAAGAAATAATTTTGAAAGGGGCGCCTGGGTGGCGCAGTCGGTTAAGCGTCCGACTTCAGCCAGGTCACGATCTCACGGTCCGTGAGTTCGAGCCCCGCGTCGGGCTCTGGGCTGATGGCTCAGAGCCTGGAGCCTGTTTCCGATTCTGTGTCTCCCTCTCTCTCTGCCCCTCCCCCGTTCATGCTCTGTCTCTCTCTGTCCCAAAAATAAATAAACGTTGAAAAAAAAAAATTAAAAAAAAAAAAATAATTTTGAAAAAATGTTTTGCTAAATTACAGTAAACATAATTCTGAACAAAATAATCATTTTATTAATGTGACCATAATTAGTTTATCTTTTTCTTATTTTTATATCTTTAAGTAATACAGATTTATGATAAAATCAGAAAAAAAGTCTATTGTAATTATTGATACAGAAAGATGCCATTATTTTCTCAAGCTTCAAAATCGTGTGAATTGTATGTCTTTTTCAGATGATATTGAAAAACGCCAGAATGATGCAGGTCTATATGTAATTGTGCCAATAATTATTTCCTCTTCAATCTTATTGCTTGGAACATTATTAATATCACACCAAAGGTAATGTATTTGATGTGAAAAATCTTTATGAAAAAAGCCCTTGAGAATATTTAAACCTTAATTTAAACCCTAAATCAGAAACATTAAAGTATGCTAGATATGTTTGTGTGTATTCAGTATACAATTAAGATAGCCTAAAAAGAAAAGGCCTGTTTTCAGGAAACCACATTCTGTTTTGCTAGTACCACATAAACATCATGGAAGAAATTCATTATTTATTTATTTATTTATTTATTTATTTATCCATCTATCTATCTATTTATTTATTATTATTTTTTAATCTTTATTTTTGAGAGACAGAGAGGGAGAGTGTACAAGAGCAGGCGATGGGCAGAGAGAGAGGGAAGTAGAGGATCAAAGATCTGAAGCAGGTTCTACATTGAGAGTGGAGAGCCCAATGCAGGGCTCAAACTTACAAACTGTGAGATCATGACCTGAGCTGAATTTGGACACTTAAATGACTGAGCCACCCAGGCACCCCAGAAATTCATTTTTAAAATGTAAATACATTCAGGAAATAACAGGCTTATAACAGGATATCCTAAGCAGTATGTTCTCAGATACGGCAAAAATGACTTTTAGAGTTGTAGATTTTGGGTTGAGGACTTTTAGTGATGAAGGTTTACCTGGAGTGGTCAGTTCATTTTTAAAAATCAGCACTGCACAGCTCCCCAGTTTGGCAAATAGCCTTGTTTGGCAAATAACCTTGAATTTCTTGTGGTTCTGTGGGTGCCCCATCACTGTGTGCTGAGAGGTCCGGACCAATGATATTATTTCACACATGCCAAATCTCTACAGAAACTTTTGTCTTATAGCAGAAAAGAGGGACAGGAGGTTTTAGAATCTGAATATATCTTTCAGTCAAGTGAGCTGATGAGGCCATATCAAGTGGAATTGTTTCTGAAATTCAATCGATGGCCACTTTTAATATATTATTTTCTCCAAAAAAAATCCATGCCAAGTGTTCAGCACAGTGCCTGGCATAGAGCTTTCAAATAGTGTTGGTTATTTTTATTATTATACTGGTTATTAGATTTGATCTAGATGGAACGTTGTGGAAATCTTCATGGGATAGTATCTGAAATGAATCAAGCCCTACTGAGACATAGCTGATTAATTTCTAGTTTGTGCACTCATTAACTGTGAACATTTTCAGTATGAATGTTTTGTTATTTATCCTTTGCAGAATGAAAAAGATGTTTTGGGAAGATGTTCCAAACCCCAAGAACTGTTCCTGGGCACAAGGACTTAATTTTCAGAAGGTCCCTTTTTCAATTTTTTTAACCCAAAATATATAAGATTGCATTTAAATGCTATATGCCTTATATAGCTTCAAACATTATTAAGGTTTAAAATATTTTAAGGGTACGGTTTAAGTCTTATTGTATTCATTTAAATATGGGTTCTCTTTAATTTAATTACATATTTTTAAGGATAGCAAGATGCAGAGATTTAAAACCAGCATGAAACAAAATTCAGTAGGTAGTTTATCATGTGGGCATTAAATATATATCTGTATCACAGTATATAATAAAATAAATATTAGAATATTAAGAGTTAAATCTGATGAAGAACAGATATTTGGATATACTTTTTTGGTATAAATTGGTTGTCTTTAGGTAAAAGCTGGAATCAATATTTTTAATCCCTGTAATTATTTCCATAATTATTTAAATCAATTAAAAACTATAAAAATAATTGTGGCCTCAAACACCACAACCTGAAAAATATAATTACCATAATAAAACTTACATTTAAGTACATTGTTTTTTTTTTCAAGCTAAAGTACTTTATGAATTAGCTACAATAAAATAATTTGTACTTACATCTATGATAGAATTTCTTAGAAACCTCTAGTGTTTAATATTTCATTAGTTCTTGTAGTTTCCCTTGAAGCCAGGTTGGTTTGCCACCCATAAAATTGAGAAAATAGAATTCAGTTTTCATGTCCAAATATCAACATGCTGTTTTAAATATCAGTCATATGGAGGTTATTAAGCAGTCTCAATGATTGCTTCTTTATTATTAGTCACTGTTGAAAAGTCTTCACTGGTTTCCTTTTAGCTACAAGATAAAGTACAGTCCCTTTAAGCTAGCACTCAATGACTTCTGTCTACAATCTGTTATCAACTTACATATCCTATCTCTTCTGTCCCTGGGCCTTGGTCATGCCTTTACTGTTCCCTTTACCTCTACAGCCCCACCATGTCAGTGAAGACCTTGCCCTTCTAGGCCCTTTTCCCCAAACCTTCCTTTAACAAACGTAGTTCAGAATTTCTCCCCCTCTAAGTTCCCGGAGTATTTTACTGTTTAATTTTTGTGAAAAGTGCTCTGAATTCCTGGGGAGTATTTTACCCCTCACAAATATTGACTGACTTCCTGCTGCATGTGAAGTATGAAAGTGAAGATTCAGTAAAGCATTGCTGGTAATTCATAAGAGTGTCTGCTTATATATGTGCAAATCACTGAGACATAGTCGTATATGCTTCAATCTGCAGCATCTCAGTTTCGTTTCCCGTAAAATGAAGTTTAATAGAACTTACATCATAAGATTGTTTTGGGGATTGAAGAAGATAGTACTTGTAACATAGTTAAGTTTCAATAACTATTAGTTAGCATTATTTTACATATTTAGATGTTTTAAATTATTATTCTTTCAGTTACACTGTGGGGTAAGTATCATTATCTCCATTTTATAGAAGAAAAAACCTGAAGCGCATAGTGGTTAGGTGATTTATTTCAGAACCTGGCTTGGCTTGCCTATTTGTCTCACAGTGGAGCCTGCTCCATTAGTTTTTTTTCTCTCTAGCGGTGGCTTTCAATTTTTTTTTTTTTTTGACCATGACCCACAGTAAGAAATACGCCTTATCTTGCAGCCCAGTACATGCATAGATGTAGATATGCAAAACTGAAAAAAGATGTCAAAGTGATTTTATTATATGCAGTGCTATTTTCAAAATTCTGTTTTGTTTTAAAAATACTGATTGCAACCCAGTACATTGACTTCACATACTAACGGCCTATGACTTGAGGTTAGAAAAACACTGCTCTACAGCTTATCGATGAACAAATGAACAAATATGTAATATTGTAGATATAACAGTGCAAACAATTAAATTGTAATCTTTCAGCAGAAATTACAGTCTTTTTTATATTAAATATAATTTATTGTCAAATTGGTTTCCATACAACACTCAGTGCTCATCCCAACAAATGCCCTCCTCAATGCCCATCACCCACTTTCCCCTCTCCCCCACCCACCATCAACCCTCAGTTTGTTCTCAGTATTTAAGAGTCTCTTATGGTTTGCCTCCCTCCCTCTCTGTAATTTTTTTTCCCCTTCCCCTCCCCCATGGTCTTCTGTTAAGTTTCCCAGGATCCACATATGAGTGAAAACATATGGTATTTGTCTTTCTCTGCCTGACTTATTTCACTTAGTATAATACCCTCTGTTCTGTTCACGTTGCTGCAAATGGCCAGATTTCATTCTTTCTCATTGCCAAGTAGTATTTCATTGTATATATAAACTACATCTTCTTTATCCATTTTTCAGTTGATGGACATTTAGGCTCTTCCCATAATTTGGCTATTGTTGAAAGTGTTGCTATAAATATTGGGGTACAAGTGCCCCTGTGTATCAGCACTCCTGTATCCCTTGGATAAATTCCTAGCAGTGCTATTGCTGGGTCATAGGGTAGATCTATTTTTAATTTTTTGAGAAACCTCCACACTGTTTTCCAGAGAAGCTGCACCAGTTTGCATTCCCACCAGCACTGCAAGAGGGTTCCTGTTTCTCCACATCCTTGCCAGCATCTATAGTCTCCTGATTTGTTCATTTTAGTCTCTCTGGCATGAGGTGGTATCTCAGTGTGGTTTTGATTTGTATTTCCTTGATGAGGAGTGACATTGAACATCTTTTCATGTGCCTGTTGGCCATCTGTATGTTTTCTTTAGAAAAGTGTCTATTCATGTCTTTTGCCCATTTCTTAACTGGATTATTTGTTTTTTGGGTGTGGAGTTTGGTGAGTTCTTTATAGATTTTGGATACTAGCCCTTTGTCTGATATGTCATTTGCAAATATCTTTTCCCATTCCATTGGTTGCCTTTTAGTTTTGTTGATTGTTTCCTTTGCAGTGTAGAAGCTTTTATCTTGATGAGGTCCCAGTAGTTCATTTTTGTTTTTAATTCCCTTGCCTTTGGAGATGTGTTGAGAAAGAAATTGCTGCGGCTGAGGTCAGAGAGGTTTTTTCCTGCTTTCTCCTCTAGGGTTGTGATGGTTTCCTGTCTCACATTCAGGTCCTTCATCCATTTTGAGTTTATTTTTGTGAATGGTGTAAGAAAGTGGTCTAGTTTCATTCTTCTACATGTTGCTATCCAGTTCTCCCAGCACCATTTGTTAAAGCGACTGTCTTTTTCCCATTGGATACTCTTTCCTGCTTTGTCAAAGATTAGTTGGCCATACATTTGTGGGTCCAATTCTGGAGTCTCTATTGTATTCCATTGGTCTATGACACTGTCTTATCTTCAGACCAGGTAGCACTAGTTTTAAAGATGATCATTCTCTTTATAGAAACTTCACTTTGTTTTGAGTCCATCTAGCCCCATACCTCTCTCAGCTATGCACTTACTTGCTGTAAGCCCTTACTCCCCTTTCATTAAACAGAAGTCATGATATTTTTTTAATTTGTAAAATATTTATTCCTCTCCTCTCTCTTCCATTGTAAATTCATATAGTAACATTTTTGTAGCTATAGTGATATTTCAGCCATATATATTTATTTGTCGTTCATTCATTCATTCAATAAGCACATAGTGAGTATTTATATGTAAGTCTAGGATATTGCTTGGATCTTGGAAAACAAATTTTTAAGAGATTTTCCTTAGTGTCTGGGAAATAAGACAGATCATAAAGGAGTGGCTGGGTGGAAAGCAGAATAGAAAGAACTTGTCTTCTTTACCATCTCCAAAATAGTTGATTCATTTTAAAATTCATTAATTTCACTCATTCACTCATGGGCTATTTATTGAATACCTATTCTATGCTAGTCACTATGCAATATCTTCAGGTTGTAATGACTAGAAAACAGAAACTCCTGGAGCGAATGGTCTAGTGGGGAAGATAAGCATCAATCAATGATAATGAAAATAATAATAATATATATATGATCTATATGATATACTAATAATTATAAACAACATGTTGTTAAAGAAAAGGATCCATTGTGCTGAACTTAGTGTGTGGGATGGATGGGGACGAGAGGGTGACGGTAGGAAAGCAACAATTGACCTAAGCTCTGGAAGATGCGTAGTCATTAAATAGATTTTGTGGTGGAGGGGTAGAGCCCAGGCAAAGCCACCTGCAAATATAAAGCCCTGAGGTAGAAAGGATCATAGCACATTCACAAACTGAAAATAGGGAGATTAAAGGACAGTGTAGTTTTTAATTACAATGTAATATTTAATTTTCTTAAATATGAAGGGTTCTTTCTTTTAATATGAGCTTTTTTTTTTTTTTTTTTTGGTCAGAAAAACTACCTATATAAGCAAAAATTTTAAAGCTTCACTATACAAGTATATATGAATGCAGAGAATAACCATCTCACTGTCTCTTTAGGGGAAGCTAAAATATTCTGTCTTCAACATGTGAAGCTCTGAAATCTTCCCTATGCACCACCATGAAAATGGTTTCTAAGTGTTCACCAGGGCAGGGAAATGATCAGGCCCATCTCAGCAAATGCAGTTTGAGCCTGCACCAAATGTCTTTTCCTTTCCAGAAAATGGTGTGTGCAAAGGAACCACTTGATGGGTAGAGGTCGGGTCAGTAAATATTTGTAGACTGTGTGCTCCCCTGTCTCACATGGACATGATGAAAATGAGCACAAAGCTGCAGCAGATCATCTGACAGACATTATATACAAGGAGACTGAAATACCACTAAAATTTCCTATGTTCTGGTAAAATAAAGAAGTGTGAAGAATTTTTAGGATACTTAAAGTGGGTGTGAATATCCTTATTTGTAAGACCGATTTTTCCCCCCTCTGCAGATATTTGACTTTATATAATCTTATAAGATATTATTTGAGCACAACTAGTCCTTAAGATGCATAATTTATTTCTAGGGATTAATAGGTACACAGAAAACATAATCAGGAATAAAGGAATTTTTGGAATATAATGGCGATATTTGAAGAGTGAAGAATATAATTTCAAAGGATTTTACTAATGGTAAACATTTAATCTTCTAAAATTCAATAACTTAAGAAAAATCTCATTTTCTACTTTATCTCCTAAATAACTAAAAATAAGTTTTTAGTCTAATAGAGAAAAATAATATAGTGTAATTCATACTAATTTCTAAAAAGGGTAAGGCAAATTTACTATTGGCTCTTCACTTTCATATTTTATTTTATTTAATTCTCATAGGCCTAACCGTCTTAAATTTTATGATGACCATACTGAGTCTCAGAGTGGTTCAGTGGCTTGTCTTGATCATCTATCCTGTACTTGTATAAACCTTCGTTAAACCCCAGTCCATTGGACTCAAACTGCTACCCTTGCCATCAGTTCCATATTAACAAATGTATTACTTAATTTAACTAGTGCCATTAATTGTACACCTAAAAATAATTGAAATGGTAAATCTTATATATATTTTAACAAAATTCTAAAAATGGGTAAAAATCTGAATAGACATTTAAAAAATTTTTTAAATGTTTATTTTTGAGACAGATGTGAGTGGGCAAGGGGTAGAGAGAGAGGTAGACACAGAATCCAAAGTAGGCTCCAGACTCTGAGCTGTCAGCACAGAGCCTGATGCAGGGCTCGAACTCACGAACTGTGAGATCATGACCCGAGCCAAAGTCGGACGCTTAACTGACTGAGCCACCCAGGAGCCCCTGAATAGACATTTTTGCAAAGAAGACATATAAGTGAAAAATAAGCACTAATGCATATATGTTCAACATTGTTAACTATTGGGGAAACACAAGCCAAAAACACAAGATACCACTTTACACTTGCCCGAATGGCTATAATCAAAAAGATGATAAGTGATGGTGAGAACATGGAGAAATTAGAACTCATACACTGCCAGTGGGAAAGTAAACTGATGCAGCCCTTTCTGTGCTAACAGCACAGAGACTGCTTGGGATTCTGTCTTTCTCTCTCTGCCCCTCCCCCTGCTCATGCTCTCTTTTTCTTGAAGTAAATAAATACACTTAAAAAAAAATGATGCAGCACTTTTGGAAAATGGTTTTAACAGTTCAACATAGAGTTACCATATGACCCAATAATTCCACTGCTAGGTATGTATCTAATAGAAATGAAATCATGTATTTACATGGAGATTTATACATGAATGTTCATAACAACATTGTTTATAATGGCCAAAATGTGGCAACAAGCCATATTTTTTAATATCCATCAAATGCTGAATTGATAAGCAAAGGGTGATATATCCAATTCTAAAACAAAAGGAAACAACAAACAAAAAACCCACAACGTGTTGCAAAGCAAACATACTGTGGTAGTCCATTGTTGTTAAAAACAATGACAGTATTTTTTAAGGAGATAATTTTTTACGTGAAATATTTTCCTTAATTTGTTCTTCACATTCAGATTACTTTGAGCATTGGTTTTTATGAAAGTAATCTATACTTGTAATTCTTTAGATATCCAACCTGGTTTCTAAAATATTCCCTAAAAGTAATCTCTTCCATTTTTTAAGCTATCATTCTCATTCCCTTTTGTTTATAATTAATCAAAAATCCATATTTGCCTCATATTTTTTTATTGATAAAAGTTAAGATAAAGTTTGTCCTGCTTATTCCTCTCATTCGTTTTGGTCCCTCCTTCCCTTTTTAGGGGCACTGACTTTCAAGAATATAGTATGTATTTGTCTAGTTTGTGCTTTTGTACTTTACTGTATCTGTATATGTGTATCCATGACCAATGAACAATAATACTTTTGGCATTAATTAATTAATCTTATCATGCCTTCCATGTCATTCAAAAATTATTTTTGTTCTAAGCATTGTTTTTTGAGATCTTTCCATGTTGATGCCATTAACAGAGTTCAGCTATGTGAACTGGCTGATTGTATTCCATCCTATAAATATATCATAATTCATATGTCCATTCCCCCTATGGATATTTAAGTTGTTTGCAAACTTTTTCTATTCATTACAAACAATGCTGCTGTAAACATGGTTGTTAATATCTCTTTGTTCTCTGGGGATGTATATGTCCCATTATTTAAAAAGATAAGTTTTTGCATGAGCGTGTGATCAATGTGCATGGTTTAATAGTGAAATAGTATGGAAGAGCATTTGTTGCAAAGTAGAGTGTCCTCCTCCATCCCTACCTACTCTTAGTCTTGCTTTCCAAATGCCGTTACTTTAAACTGGTTTGCTTTTAACTTTTCTGGCAAGTCACCTTTATATTTCTAAAAATAATATGCTTACACCACTACGGAATGTAGACATGATCAATTGGTTTCTGGCTATAATGAATATTTATTGATACACATACTTTTCCTTCCACTCTCCTTTCCCCACGCTCCTACGACATACTGTGTTGTCGCCTTTTCCCCATTTTTGTCAGTAATTACTCTGCAACCTCAGAAGAATCTTTTTAAATTCCATTTATTTCCATCAATAGAGGCCACTTGTAGGAGCTCCCCTTCTAGGGAGCTTTATTGTTAAATAGAGACATTAGCACTCTTACCTTCTCTCTCCACCTCCCAGTCTATGTAAATAGAACTCTTCGCTTTAAGTCAGGATTGATAGCATGTTTTGTCCTATAATCATTGTAAAAAACACAAAGTCAGTAAACTGCATTTAGGTGGCTATGGGTATGTAAACACTGTTCCTTGAAGAACAAGTAATATACGTGATGACATTTCTTGGTAGTTCCAATGTCACAGGAGAATGTTTTTTTAAAAGATATTAGAAATATTTCACCTGTTGGTCAGAATTGTGCCAAATTTTAGTTGGCTTCGTTTTTAGTTTTTATGGGGTTGTTGTTGCTTTTTCTGGTGTTTCTAATTGCCTTTATAAAAATGTAATGTTTATTTTTGAGAGAGAGACAGAGGGTGAGCAGGGGAGGGACAGAGAGTGAGACACAGAATCTGAAGCAGGCTCCAGGCTCTGAGCTGTCAGCACAGAGCCCAGCACGGGGCTTGAACTCATGAATGGTGAGATCATGACCTGAGCCAAAGTCAGATGCTTAACCGACTGAGCCACCCAGGTGCCTGCTAATTGCTTCTTTCAAAGTGTTTTTGAATGTCTGTGTGCTGCTATTATACAAACTTCTTCACTGGACACCTTTTCCCAGTGTATTCTGCCCAGGAAACCCTATATCCTCCTACTTCAATCCAGATAAGGTGTTTTCTATAGTTTCTACGAGCCATCACCCAGAATTTTTCCTTAACTGGTTTCTTGTGATTGCTGCTTCCTAAGTTCGTTTCCTTCCTCTTTCTTGATTAACTACATCCTTAAGTAACCTCCTAAGAAATGTTATGTGCTAAGTCAGAGTCTCTTCATGCCTGAAATTCTTTTCATTGTGCCTTCATTGATCGTTAGTTTGGTGGAGTAGCCATTTCCAGATTGGACACACCTTTCCAATTCAACTTTGAAGCAATTCCCGTCTCATCATCTAGCACTCAGTATTGCTTCTGAGAACTCAGATGCCATTCTAATTTTTACTCCTCACTGGTTACTTGCAGTTTTCTTGCACTTAAAAATTCTCTCCATTTGTGTGTTCTAAAATTTCAGCGATGGATCTTGGGAGGTTCTTTTTCATTTAACTTGGTCACCATTTGAAGACACTTTCAATTCCATGCCTTCTGTCTTATCTAAGAAATTATATTATTTCTTTGTGATGTCCTCTCTTCCTGTTTCTTTTGTTTTCTCTTTCTAGAATATGTATTTGTTAGATGTTGAGCCCTTTGCATAGATCTTCTATATTTCTTATCACTTTAATGTGTTCTTTTCTTGTGTTTTGTTTTACATTGAGACCTTGCCATATCCTATTCTTCTAGTGTTTCTGTTGAACTTTTATTTACTATTACATTTGTAAATTTTCAAGCTTTTTTTTTCAGAGTATTTTTTTCTGGTTTTATATATGATATTTTCTTAAATCTTACTAGAAGGACCATTTTAAGGATCATTGTTTGTTTGAAAAATTCTCTTTTTTCCCTTTTCCCTGAATTCCCTTTCTGCCAGGATCCTATTTTCTTCTTGTTTATATTGGCTTTTCTTTTTTTTAATCTCAGACTTTCCCTAAATATCTAGTAATTATTTGGTTTCCTTTAATGTTTTAGAATGAAACTGTAGATGAGCTGATTGGGAGCCCAATGTGTATAGGCAGGGATTGTTGCTCTGGGTGGGTAGATAGGGCTCTGGCTAGCTGAGGAAAAAATGTACTCACAGTCGCTACTACCCCACAGCTGCTTAGTAACTCCCAGGAGAGCTCCTTAGTTGATTTTGAAAACAAAACCTCAACTTGGGTGTGGAAGGTAGTTCTAATATAAAGGCTCTTCCGTATACAACAGAGAACTGGAAGAGCCCCATTCCTTCATATCTTCTTTTACCTGCCATTTCTTCACTCATTTCTTCACTCAACTCACTCATTTACCTGCTTTTACCTGCCATTTCGTCACTCACCATCTCAACTGGATTCAACTGGGCAAACTGGCTTTCTCTTCAGCCACAGCCTGCTCTGGAGATACTTTGGTTTGTAGCTTTCTTTGCTCATCCTCATTGGTCTATACTCTTCTGGTTGTTTTCCATCTTTTAGAAGTGAATTCAAAATCTTATTCCCTCTTGCCTTCTCAGGTTATCTTCTGTGTTGTGGGTATATATTTGTTGTTTGTGTACTTTTATTGTGACAGAGTTCTACAAAGATGAGAGAGAAATGTGTTCAACCTGCCATCTTGAACCAGAATACTGTGCTACACCATTTCTTATCATACTTTAAAAGTCAGAATCTTAAAAATAAATTAAAAATAAAATAAAAATAAATATATAAATCAGACTCTTAAACAAAAGTTGAATTCTTGTAGGAAAATACAATGACGCAATAGACTTGCTTTTTCTTCTAATGCAAATTTCATAGTGTTTAAAAGACTGTAACCAATTTGGTTATTTACCTTTCTCTTTAGCAGTGTTGCCTAATCTATCATTTTCTTCCTCTAAATCTAAATCATCTGTAATTTTTTGGGGTGGAGGGGGATCTAACCCCACTTCTTTGTTGTCTTCTTCACAAGATTGTACTCCAGTTAACAACTTACTTGAGAAGTGAGAAAGCTAAAGCCAAATAGATTTTCCCTTGTGATTCAAAGACTATCCAAGGTTCCTCAGTCTGCTCTAGGCCTCCAAAGAAGAAGCTCAAAGACCTGCAGCTTCCCAGAATACCAGCCTCACCGATCTGAGGCAGAGCAACTCTGAAATTGGTCTTGCAGAAGTGGGTAGAGCTGGTGTGGTTTTGAGTTGGAAGTTCTATTTAGGAGTACACGTTACTGGGCTTAGAAATACCTATCTCACTCCCCTAAAATATGATTTCAGTTTTGTTTACTTTCCTGTTCTTCATATTTGTTATATGCCCATGAATTATAAGTAGCCAGAGGAGAGACTGAATTAATCGGCTGAAATCTAACACAGCAAGTAGAAAAAACAAAACAAATAACATGTTTTCCTGCCTGTTTGCAGTTAGCATCTCTTTTCATCTTTCCGTTGTTTTATAGAAAGTTTGTTAGACTGGAAGAAAATAAAGAACTAAGTTGGGGTCCTCACTCTGCTCTAATTAGCTCTGTAACTTTAGCCCCAATTTGTTTATAAAAAAAAAAAAAAAAAAAGGAGACTCATGGACCAGATGGTTTCTTAGATTTTTTCCCCCCTAGATTAGATTAGATTTCCTAGATTAGAAAAATCATGATAATGGTCCATTATTTCAGCTCTTCTTTCTCTTAATTTTTGAACTTTTGTTTTTACTCCTCTACTCTTTTACTCTTTCTTGTTTCAAGCTCTCTAATACTTCTCCTGCTCCTCACTCTCCCCCGCCTATTTATCTTTCCAGTTCTTTGTTCTTTCTCCTTATTCTGTTATTATTGTATAGTTTTTCCTTTTCTGGGGTCACCAAGATTGTTCTTAGAGTGTGATATTAAGGCATGCTTTACGGAAATAGAAAATGCTACCTTAGCTCAAAATTTTACTCTTTCCTAAAAAGGTACATTACTGTAGTATCACAGAAGAATTGATAGTCCAGAAGCCATGCCTGAGAGAAAATGTTTTTGAAATATTTTATCTTTTGCTTTCTGATTTTTTGTTTTGCTTTCTTATTTTATTTTATCTAAACAGAGAATGGATATTCTTTGAAGCTTAATCATGATCACAACTGATGAACCCAATTCTTCCCAACATTCTGTAGAGTATTAGAAGATTTTTACATTTTGAAGAAGGGGAGACAAATCTAAAAAAATATTTGGTTGAACTATTGAGAACTAACATATAGTGGATGATGCTGATTTAGAACTTAAATAGAAGGGTAAATTTGGGGTCAAGATGTAGGTCTCAGTCCACTGCATTTTGAATATATGCTTACTTTTCAGGTCACATGAAGTTTAACAAGTAATATTCATGGTGTCTGGCTTTTGATTTATCATTTGTATGGTGGTCATAAAACGCTAAAAACTATGACTGTTGCTCTTCCCATGGGTCTATTAGATATTATCAGATATGTAGTAGACAGTGCTGTAACTAGATGAAAGCTACAACTTTTGACACATAACTTTGCAAACACAATGAATCTAATTATAAAATACAGTAAAACTATTTAGCTAATATTTTCACATCCTAAATTTTCCATTTTATATTCCTCTCTAGACATCTGAGCTTATAAACTGACCCACTTGGGTGTTGTTTTGAATGTCTTATAGCTTTTATGTCTATCTAACTTTGGTCAGTCTGGGGATTTCTATCGTTGGTATCCTTGCAAATGGCTTATGTGCTAACTTCTGTTTCAGTTCAAAGAAAGCCAGAAGTTAGGGCTTGTGCTGGTCACAGGCCAATGGAAGTTACAGTTCGTATCAGGATGACCTGACATATCCAGGTCAGACTGACCAGATCAGAAAACACATCAGTCTCCAATTCAGCCTCTTTGGAAATTCCTTCTTAAATTTATTTACACTGAACCACCCAAAGCTTCTGGCAGGCATAGAAGTACACAGTGATGCAAAAAGGGAGCTTTTCCAGCAAGTTCATGGCAAGGGTAGGACATTTCTCCCTGGAAAAAAGACCCTTGCTGTTTCTATGATGCTAGCATACTAAGTGTGTTATGTTGCTCACATTCAAAATAAACCAAAGCCTCTGTTTGATGAACCTAAATAATATTCAGATTTAGGTAAAGACAGATCACTAACATTTAGATTTCACTCAGAGTTTTATTTGATTACCAAAAAAGACACTAAAAATGAGGAGCAATGTGTCCTTTTCCCCTTCATTGACTTTGAATAGGTATCATTGGAATGTAAAATCAAAGTGTGAAATTATGAAAGAATATTTTTTAATTCCTACCAGCTGAATACATACTTAATATGTTCCCAGACTGTTCTAAAATCTTTAAAAATTAGGTGCATATAATGATTAAGATTTTGTAATGAACATACTTTTAATAAATGTTTGTGACCCATTGATGAAATATACCTCAATAATATATGGGTATGTGATTTCTTATTAATTATCTTCCATCTGGATGCATTTGAAGACATGTAAATTATTTGGTACCAATAATTAGTTACCAGTTATAAGGTTTTAGAGGACATGAAATATGCCAGAGCCATCATCTGAAGAACATATATGAGTCTGCGTGCTATTGGCTATTTGTGTGTATTTTTTGTTTTCATGTTGATAGCATGTAATTCCTTTATTTGGTGATCTTATTTTCTAGGTTCGTTTAAATTTTAAGAAATTCAAGACACACAGAGTAGCAAGTTTAAGAAAAAACTATATGAGAAAATAAATATTTGAAGCAAATCATAAAACTAATGATAAGTTTCTGTCAGAAAAAAAGGCATAGGAACAGTTTTCATATATTATGTTCATAAATAACAGAGAAGGTTGTGTTAACATGATATTTGTCATTATGTAGGATTTTAGTATCTATATAAATGTATTCCATTTTTTATCATATTTAGCATTTGGTATATTTATTCTTTATGGTTATAATCACAAATATATTTCATTTAAGAATTTAGAACTGTGCTAATGAATTATGTTTTTATATGAAATATATTTGCCATTATGAAGAATAGTTGGGGATACTGTTATTTCAGGGAATAAATTTGAATTCATTCTGGTAGTTTAAAAATTGTAAAATTCAGGGGCACCTGGGTGGCTTAGTCGGTTGGGCGTCCGACTTCAGCTCGGGTCATGATCTCACAGTTCGTGAGTTCAAGGCCCACATCGGGCTCTGCGCTGACAGCTCAGAGCCTGCAGCCTGTTTTGGATTCTGTGTCTCCCTCTCTCTCTGCCCCTCCCCCGCTCACACTCTGTCTCTGTCTCCCTCAAAAATAAATAAACATTAAAAAAAATTTTTTTAAATAAAAAAAATAAAAAATAATTGTAAAATTCAAAAGGTCAATCATATGTATGTTTCACAAATCGAACACATTTTCAGTAGCACTTCCTTTAGTTGCGTTAATTTTTCAATGTGATGTGTCCACAGTGTTCTTTATTTTGGACTTATTTTTCAATATGTTTACATTGTATGAGTTGAGCTTTTACACACAGATTCTTGATTTGTAGCTGCTTGGCAGGATTTTTTTGTTGTGATGTAACCAGCATTCTTATAAAAGATACGATGTGCATTTGTTTTGTGTCTTTGTCTTCATTCCACATGTTCCGTGTGTATTTTTATGTGAAGTTATCTATAAGGAATGGTGACTTAAGAGTCTGTGATCATCTCTTTTACCATCATTGTTTTCAACAAATTGGTGTTAGTTCTTGTCTTCTGGTGATCTTAAGTAGATTTTCAGTATCGTGTAAGGCAGATTAGTCTCAACAGTCACAAATAGTTCGCCTTTACATCATATCTTATGTCATGGCGTAGATACTCTAATTATCTTTGGAGTAGAGGGTTTGTTCACTTGATTTTATTTCAATTACTTTTTCATTTGAGGTTTAAATGTTTCAGTTTGTGGAAACCTAATTTGCTGTAAAACATGAGGAATTCTTCAGAAGATATGCAGCAAGCAACCAATCTTTATTGAGACCTAAGCACTTTCAGACCCTCTCTAATTTATTCCTCACCGCAATGCCAGGAAGTAAATATTGATAGAACACATTTTTACAGATGAAGAAACCAAAAGACAAAGAAGTTAATGTACTTGTCCATGGTCATAGAAGTGGAAGGACTCAAACCAAAGTCTATCTCATCCCATTTTAAACGCTAATTTATATGTCTCTCCCTTATGATTTTTTTTTTTCAACGTTTATTTATTTTTGGGACAGAGAGAGACAGAGCATGAACGGGGGAGGGGCAGAGAGAGAGGGAGACACAGAATCGGAAACAGGCTCCAGGCTCCGAGCCATCAGCCCAGAGCCCGACGCGGGGCTCGAACTCACGGACCGCGAGATCGTGACCTGGCTGAAGTCGGACGCTTAACCGACTGCACCACCCAGGCACCCCTCTCCCTTATGATTTTTGACATATCCATTTCAGTCCAAAACTAGTTAATGTGTGCTTGACTTACGTCCTTGAGTAGTAAACCGTTTACACTTTCGTTTCTGCAATGATGTCGTAGTGAAGAAAAATAATAATAATAATACAATTGAGCGTTAAAATGTGTCTTTTCTTTTAGCCAGAAACGTTTGAGCATCTTTTTGTCAAGCATACAGAATCAGTGATATTTGGTCCTCTTCTTTTGGAGACTGAAGCCATTTCAGAAGATGTCAGTGTTGACACAACATGGAAAAATAAAGATGACATGGTGCCAACAACTCTGGTCTCTCTACTTTTGGCAACTCCGGATCTTGAAAAGGGTTGTATTTGTATCAGTGACCAGCACAACAGTGCTGACTTCTCTGAGCTTGAGAGCAGCGTGGTAACCTATGAGGATGAAAACAGGAGACAGCCCTCTGTTAGATATGCTACCCTACTCAGCAGCTCTAAATCAAGTGACATTGATGAAGAGCAAGGGCTTCTAAACAGTTCAGTCAGCAAATGCTTCTCTAGCAAAAATTCTCTGTCCAAGGATTCTTTCTCTAACAGCTCGTGGGAGATAGAAACCCAGGCATTTTTTATATTATCAGATCAGCCTCCCAATATAATTTCACCACACCTTCCGTTCTCAGAAGGATTGGATGAATTTTTGAAACCTGAGGGAAATTTCCCTGAAGAAAATAATGGTGAGAGGTCTGTCTATTATTTAGGGGTCACCTCAATCAAAAAAAGAGAGAGTGGTGTGTTTTTGACAGACGAGTCACAAGTGTTGTGTCCGTTCCCAGCCCATTGTTTACTCACTGACATCAGAATCCTCCAGGACACTTGCTCACAACTTGTAGAAAATCATTTCAGTTTAGGAACTAATGGTCAGAAGACTTTTGTGTCTTACATGCCTCAGTTTCAGACTTGTTCTACTCAGACTCGGAAGATAATGGAAAACACAATGTGTGACCTAACTGTCTAATTTCATTCAAGAAACATCTCAGATGTATGTTACAGTGAATCATATGAAGTGTATGTAATACAGTCCACCATGGTTGTGGATATGGGAGAGGAAGGAAAACTGTCAAACTTGAAAGTGAGTGTTTCCAAATTAAAGGTATCTGTCATTGCTCAGTAATATTGACAAAAAATGAGAGAAAGTCTTCAAGAGCCCGGCAATGTAGACCGACTCTTCTAATGATTTCATTAACAAGCTACGCTAGGAAGATCTCCAATGGCTTGTTTCTAGCTAGAAATGAACCCAACAAATACCATCTTTGGCGAACATTAGACCTGTGTAGAAAGAGCTAATCTTCTCGATTATACCTAAGTTTGAAAGACACTGTGGGATGTAACTTGTTTCAAAGGTATGGTTGTTTTATCTTGAGTTGTCTTTGTTTTCAACTGATTCACACGTGTGCGTGCGCGCACACACACACACACACACACACACACGTCTATACATAAGAGGCATCCTCGTACATTTTTGAAGTATGTGATATATTTGTATTTGTGCCACTTGACTGTGTGATTTTAAGATTTTGCAATTTAACAAACTTGCCTTGAGCACTTACTCTGTGGTAGGCAGTCTGCTAAATGTTGCAGATTTAGATCTGGCCTGGGGGATGTACTTCTGAAGACTGACAAGTAAGCTGATCTTTATGTATCGAATATAACCATGCAATGATACTACCTATCAGAATGGCAATACTAGAATACAAACATTTTGATGACAACAAAAGCATTTTGAAAACATAATGTGTGTCTTAACGCTTCCCTGTAAAAGATGTTGCAGTGGTTGCTTTCTGATACAGTTAGATGACTAAATGCTACTGTATATCACTCTGGAATTATTGTCTTCCCTGATTCCAACTTGCTTGTACACTGTTTTTTTTTTTTTTTTTCTCACTTCTCTTTCATATAACCACCCACTGTGTTAAAGCTTTCCATATTTTATCTCAATCAATTATTAAAATAATTGTATGAGACATGTACTACTATAACACCCTTATTAAAGATTAGAAGATTAAGTAATTTTCCCAAGGACACAGAGTTAGTGTATAATGGAACCAGAATCCAGATTTAAACCCAGATCTTTTAATGCTAGTGATTATGTTTTAAACCTATACCTTACGTTGCTGTCCATTAAAAAAATGACTCACAAGCAGATAAAATTTGTTAAGTGGATATATAATCCTGGGTGAAAATGAAGTGAGAATTACACAAATGTTGTTTTTGCCTTTAAAGACTTTAATATTTCTTGTTTGTTTCAGTTTTTGGTATGGCAAGAAAACTCCGAGACAGCATTTTGAGCAACAAACTAATCAAGAAACCTGCAGAGATAGATGTTGAGTGTCAATAAATCAGAATGTCAAGATGATCAGTATAATCAAAATACATACCTTAGTACTCAGAAATATGCCTATTAGATTGCTAAGCATCACCAGTTTCATACTTGGCCTGAGAGAGGATCCTGCTGATTTTACTGTTACCCTAGATAAAATCCTACACTCCATCTCTATTCTAGTTGTGGCCATATGAAATGAGAAGTTCTAGACAGTGACAAAGATCTCAGGGCCCAAACAACAGGTATTTTTTTTCACACTTCATGATCATTTGCCAATTAGAAATCAGTAAAGTTGTTTCATGCCATAAGGATTGTTGAGATATCTCAGGATCTCACATACTCATCAACAGATAGGTGACTCACAAGACAATGGTAGAGGGCTCACATCAACTCACTGAATTATGAGTGTCGTATGAAAGCCTTAGTTCTATACAAAGATAAATTGAGAGAATACATTTTTTTTCACTGATGTTTTAAGTGGTTTACAGATTCAGAAACAGAAAGAAATTATTGCATGTATGGAAGTTCTGGCAAAATTGACCATTATTTTTAATGCTGCTTATAGAATATAGAAGTTGGATTGAGGATGCAGTATAGAAGAGTTACATTTTGCTCCATTCTGAATAAAGTTAGAGATTAAACAATGAGCATGTCCACTGAGACACAACATTCTCCTGTGGCCTGGGACCCATGACTATATGACTATGGGGAAGAGAAGGTGACAGATGTTCCAAACAGCCTATGATTTCACCATGCTATGTGTATGTGGCAGTGAATTCAGAAGTCCCAGCACCAGTGTAGTGCTGCAGGTCTGAGTTAAAGGAATTTAGTAACAATATATTAACGAGATCATTGATATCCCGGTGCACAGTTCCAAAAACAAATGAAAACATCTCAAGTAGTGAAGTGCCAAGGGAGTTGTTTTCATGGAGAGGGCTGAATGGTAGAGTTTGGCCTATTGGTATATATAGATTTAGATCCTATCTGTTGTCAGTGTGTTAGGGCTCTGATTTTCACTTTTGAAAGTTTGTTTCACTGCATATATCACTATACATTATTGGGTCTTTATGAAAATTATCTGTCATTAAGTAGTGGGTTTTAATAAAAATATAGGTAAATTTAGAACATTTTATACTTCAGGATGGTCTGATATTTTCCATTTCTTTCCAAAGATTCCTTAAAAAATTTTTTTAAGGGAGAGAAGAGCTGAAATATGGATTTGCACTTTTAAACTTAGGATAAATCTGGAATTTGGAGTATTTCTCTTAAGGCCTTGAATTGCAACACAAGTTACCAGTCTCTCTAAATCTGAACTTGATGAAAAGAAATTCAGAAGTTAATAATTTGGGATATGGCCTCAAGGTTCAACATAAGACAAATCACTTGTCAGGACTAATGAGATTATACGTTTCCTATGTTAAACTCCCTAAAACAAAGAAGAATAATCAAGGTGTGGTTATCAGTAACAGCAGGGGCCTCCCACGGAGCCCTGTGTTCCCATTTGGAGATGGGCTACATATGGACAAGAGGAATAGGAACAGATATTCTTTTATGTTTAAGCCTCGTCTCAAGTGGTAAGAGGACTTGGATGAAATTTGCAAACCAGTGGGTGATTCTGGACCTATAATAAGGTTTTATGGCACCGAGCATGAGCTGCGTTTATCTTCTCTCTTCCCTTTCCAATAAAACCAACTCCCTCTTTCCAAATATCAAACATATGGTCACATTCCCTTACGAATGTTCACTTTGACTACACAAATACTGAGAGAAGAGAAACTTCCTTCACAAACTGATGCCAGATTCCAAAACTACTTTGGTTGGCACGGGATACAGGCTAGGCCATCAGACCTGTGCCCATGGGGACCACGTGGGGTTGGACAACGTGCTAAATGGATCAAGACATGCTGCAACCATATGTCACCTAGACATGGATGGAAAAAGACCTCTTTCCAAATTCCTTCCTGTAGTTTTAAAAAGAAATGTGCTCCACTGTTCATCTTTTGAGGGTCATCTTGATAGTTAAGGACTCTTCTAAAGTTATTATTGAGAAAACACACTGTCAGATGTAAAACACAAAATTGTCCACTCTACTATGAAAAACTGCGTTTGAGGAAAAAAATGCAAACATAGTCACCAAAGGAAATGTGAAGAAGCATTTACAAAAGGAAACTAGAGAAGTCAGTAGTTTTGCCTTATCTTGCACAACTAAATTAAAACAGTAAAGCACGCCTGCACACAGTCACAATGTTGGGGGGGGGGTGCAATTTAGAATACAAAGGTCTTCATTAGAACTGAGTCATGTTACTTGTTACTTGTATGAGCATCAAAAATGGTTTCCATGGGTGTTTATATTGCACAAATTATTTTTATACAAAGTTTATCAATCAGTATTTATTTTGGAAAGCTGCTGAAGATGTCTATTTTTCAAAATTAACTACACTTCAGATGTTTGGCATTAAATTCAATTTTGTGAGGCCCTTGACAGGATATTTTAAATAATGGTCATTCCCTGGAACTGAGAAAGAATTTGGAAAATATCTAATTTTGTAGTGAAATACCTAGATTGCAGATATTGTACTTTAAAAACGTGTCATTAAAGTTGGTATCAGTTACTACTTTCTTTTAGTCACCATTGGTACTTTAATAAATGTTATAAGTGTTGAGAATCATTTTATAAAATGTAATTAGTCTAATTCTCCTTTATGTTCCTAAAGTCATAAAGAAGGAAGATAATTTATGACTGTGAATATTTTCATTTTTTTATCATTATAAGTCATGAACGATGTCAGAATTTTAAGAAATGGAAAGTCCAAATAGAGTTATTATGAATTTAAGTTATTTTAGAATTACTTCATCTATTGTATGATTGCTTTTAGTAAAGTTTTGAAAATATAAAGAAGTAATCTTTGTAGTTTATGTCAGTAGTTAATATAAAATTTTTATACATTGTTAGCCTTTATATCTTCAAAATACTTATATAATGCCTTGGCTTTGAAAGGGGTTTGAAAACATTTTAGATGCAAGTATTTCCCTTTATTGTTACTGTCTCTGGTATCTACTCAATACATCACCCCACACCAGATTTTTCCTGGCATCATAGCCACTTGTGATAACAAATTACTCATTTTAAACATAAAGAGCTCTTTGGTTCGATTCTTTATTTCCTTAAGAAATCTTGATTTAGTGATCTGTGAATATTTGTCATTTAGACTTCAAGCAGTTTGAATTTTTAACCACTTTGAGGGCTAGTATTCAGATACATTCTATTTCCTGCTTTCTGATTTTAAAATGTGAATAGAACAAAATACACACTGGAAAAATTTCAAACAGTACAGAGAACTATAAGATAAAAAGTATAAGTGTCTCTCCCCTCCCAACCCTCAGTTCCTATTCCCCCAAATATCCTGTTATTATTAGTCACATATCTTTTGAAAAATTTATAGAGTTGCAATTGTATTTCGCTTGCTGTCATAAAATTATTAAGGGAAACTTAATATATCTTGGTGATATTTCCATATAAACCCACATATACCTACTTCATTATTTGTAGTGGTTTAATACTGTCCCTCTGTATCGAAGTACAATGATTTATGTAAACAGTTTACAATTGGCAAACATCTGTGTTTTTTTTTTTTTTTACTATTTTTTTTTTTTATGTGCAATGCTGAAGTGAACATTTGTGTATATAATTGCCTTGGCATAATTTTGCAAATCTACTTGTCAGGACTATTGGTTGCAAGTGTAAGAAATCAACTCAAATTATCTGAGTATCTTTTTGATGTGTTAATTTCATCTTGAATGAAGTTGAGCATATTTTCACATTATAAGCCATTCGGTTTTCTCTACTTTCATATTCTTTGCCTATTCCTTATTGAATTATTATCATTTTGTTGATTCCTTGTAATTATTTTTTACATATGTGATCTTAGTTTTTCTTAATTGAGATACAGCTTATATACTGTAAAGTACACAAGCCTTTGGTGACTTTTTACACATTTCCCCTTGAGTATTTACCCAGGAGTAAAATTGCTGAATGCAGGCTAGGTCCTAATTTATCTTTAATAGATACTGTAAAGTAATGGTTGAACTAACTTACACTGCCATCGGTAATGTAGAAGGGTCCTGCTGTTTCAACACTGATAGTGTCAGCCTTTGAATGTTAGCCATTCTGATGGTTGTATAACAGTTTCTCGTGGTTTCAGTTTGTGCTTCTGTAATATGTGACGGTTTTAAGTAATATTTAACTAATCCCTCTCTTGCTATTTTTGCTATTTTTGTCATATATCTTATTTCCATGTATTTCATAAACATCTAAAGTGTTGTTGTATTGTTGCTTATAGCAGTAAATAGTCTTTCAAATTTGCCCTTTGTAGTGCAGTCTATTCCTTCTTGCATCTCTGTGCTTCCATCTGGGATAATTTCCCTTCATCCTAAAGAAGTTTCTTGTCCTGTGGATCAACTGTGACTGCTTAATAACTACTTTTTCTGGTATTCTGTGCTGTTATTTGGGGATGAATGTTTTTAACTTATTTGGAATTAATTCTGGTATAAGGAATGGAATGATTATCTAGCTTTTATTTTTCCCAAGGGGCTACTCAGTTGTCACAACACAATTTGGTTTTGGGAGAACAATCTTCCCCCCCGCCCTCCCCTCCACACGTAAAATGTCACATTTATCATTCATTATTTAAAAATTTTTTTCAACGTTTATTTGATACGAGCGGGGGAGGGGCAGAGACACAGGGAGACACAGAATGCAAAGCAGGCTCCAGGCTCTGAACTGTCAGCACAGAGCCCGACATGGGGCTCAAACTTATGAACTGCAAGATATTAACCTAAGCCGAAGTTGGATGCTTAACTAACTGAGCCACCCAGGTGCCCCATCACATTTATCATTTATTAATTCTCAAGTGTATTTGTGTTTATTTCTGGGCTTCCTATTCTTTTTCATTGACTATTCAATCTATATTCATCTGGTACCAAGTTTATTAATTACCATCAGCTACTCAATATGTTTTAATATCTGGAGGGCTGGATTCCTCAGCCCTGCTCATTATATTTCATTGATATTCTTTCCTGAGCAATTTTTGTGTCATTAAGCTTTTGTAAAAAAATAATCCTATTGGCATTTCAACTGTAGTTAAAAGTATTGAAAAGTATTATTACAATGGTATTTAGATGCCCAACATTGCCTGTTAATTTAAAAACGTTGGGAGGAAACTGTTACTTGTATCTTCCTAAATAATAGAAATAATTCATATCATACCTGCAGTGTTAAATTCTTCCAAGAATCCGCCTTTGATACTGTGGAATAGTAATGTGTAGGTGCTCTAAACTTCATGCTTTAGATGTGGGGTTATAAGTAGGGTGATTATGCATCCCACTGTACCTGTCCAAGTCTTCCTTTACACACACACACACACACACACACACACACACACACATATATATAAAATGACCCCTTTCACTTTTATAAGTGTCCTAGTTTTGACAAACAAAATATATGGTTATCATATAAAGGACTAGCCCTCCGACAATATTTGTCACTGTTGCTTTTATCTCTTTAATGTACCAGTGGTTATCAAATTTGTTCAGGTATAGAACATCTGGAAATGATGGTGCACTTTAAAGAACATGAAGTTACTGCTTTAATTCTCCCACTGCAACATCTGAAAACAACTATCTATTAGCAAATAGCTATTATTTGCATATATGTATCTATTCCTCAAAAGTAACCTAAAAGCTTTCTTTATCCAGCAATACAGTATACTAGATGAGAAATCTACCCTATTATAGCATATCCAAAAAAAATCACTAGATTAAAAAAATCATTTTAATGTATGGTTGCATTGAAGGAATAATAGGTAAAGTACAGAGGAGTATGCTAACATTGGAGTCAACTGATCTCCATGACCTATAGCCTAGTTTTGAGAGGGAAACATGTAAGAAGAAAAAGAGTGGGGAGACCTTTCATAAATAGAAGACCTCAGAAGTAAAATCATGCCCTGCAGAGAAGTAGGGCTTATATTCCTATCTCAGCCATTGATTCTGACCAAATTGAAAAGATAAAAAGGAAAAAAAAAAGCTACATACTCTCAAGTTTGTATCCACTCAGATTTTTATCCTCAGATTTTCATTCACATGGATTTTGGGCTGGAATCTATACCACTTTTGTGGTCCAGAAAAAGAAACAGAGTATTTACTTTCAAGAGCCCCAGCTTGGTTGAGGCTTTAAGGTACATCACGGAAGCAACTATGAATAGTCTCTGGGTAAATCCACCTTCAACCTAGACCTAGAGGACATCAAAATTCCAGGGAACATATGGCTATTGACAAAGTCACTTACACAAGGACACAGACCCCATTAGCGAAAGTCAGCTGGAACAGCAGATGACAGTATCAGAACCACAGAGACGAGAAAACCAAGCCAATATGCTGGGGAGGGCAGAGGGGAAAATGGAAAAGGTTTGGTTCTTAAAGCAGCATTGAGCTGCCTATCAAAGTTTGTGAAATACAGTTAAAATACTTCATCTGTAATATGCACAGTAACATGGGTGAATCTCAGCAAAATTTTACTGAATGAAAAAAGCCAGACCAAAAAAGGAAAAGAGTACTTACCAAATGATTTTATGTATTTAAAATTCGAGGAAATTCAAAGTAATGTTAGAGAAAGTAGATCAGTGTTTGCCTGGAGTGGGTGGATTGGGAGAGGTGAGAGGATAGATTGCAAAGGGGCATACTTAAGTCAAAGTTCTGGTCCATATAACATGATTGGATAAGATGTATACCACTTCCAGGATGGAAATGTAAGATCTAGTCATACCTCCTCTGTTCTCTCTTCTCCCTTCTGACTAGCTGGAACCCATGATCACCCACTCCCCAAAATGTAGATGAAAATAAGGATGTAGAGGATAATGAAGCAGGAAACTGTGTCCCTGAATGGCCAAATGAAGTGGAGTTTAATGTGTCCCTCAAATGTTCCCCTAGACTATAATGTGAGAAGAAAATCAGCGTGTCTCCTTTAAGACACTGAATTATTGTTGGATGTTTTTGTTAGAGTAGCCTAGCCTTACCAAATGGTTATTGAGTTGCAAATTTCAATGACATTATTTTTTAATTTGAGGAATTCTTCTTCAAGTCTTCTAGTCATTTTTAAAAATTAAAATCCAAGTTAACATAGAGTGAAATAATGATTTCAGGAATATAATTTAGTGATTCATCACCTATGTATTACACCCAGTGCTCATCCCAGCAGGTACCCTCCTTAATGCCTATCAGCCATCACCCATTTAGGCCATCCCCCCTCCCAAAAAAAACCCCCAGCAGCAACCCTCAGTTTGTTCTCTGTATTAAAGAGTCTCTTGTGGTTTGTTTCCCTCTCTGTTTTTATCTTAATTTTGCTTCCCTTCCCCTATGTTCATCTGTTTTGTTCTTAAATTCCACATGAGTGAAATCATATGATATTTGTCTTTCTCTGACTTATGTTGCTTAACATAATACACTCTAGTTCCATCCATGTTGCTGCAAATGGCAATATTTCATTCTTTTTGATTGCTGAGTAATATTCCATTGTATATACATACCACATCTTCCTTATCCATTCATCAGTTGATGGACATTTGGGCTCCTCTCATACTTTGGCTATTAATAGTTCTGTTATAAACACTGGGGTGCATGTGCCCCTTCAAATCAGCATTTTTGTATCCTTTGGGTAAATACATATTAATACAACTGCTGTGTCCTAGGGTAGTTCTATTTTTAATTTTTTGAGGAACTTCCATACTGTTTTCCAGAGTGGCTGCACCAGTTTGCATTCCCACCAGCAGTGCCAAAGGGTTCCTCTTTCTCCACATCCTTGCCAACATCTGTTGTTGCCTGAGTTATTAATTTTTAGTCATTTTCATTATATTTTGTCAATGTTAGTTAGTTAGTGAGTTAGTTAGTTTTATTGAGGCACCTGGGTGGTTCAGTTGGTTAAGCGGCTGACTTTGACTCAGGTCATGATTTCACAGTTTGTGGGGTTGAGCCCCACTTTGGGCTCTGTGCTGACAGCTCAGAGCCTGGAGCCTGCTTCAGATTCTGTGTCTCCCTCTCTCTCTGCCCCTCCCCTCTTCATTCTCTCTCTCTCTCTCTCTCTCTCTCTCTCTCTCTGTCTCTCTCTCTCGAAAATGGATAAACATTAAAATTTTTTTAAAAAATCTCAACATCTATTTTTAATGTAACTTATTAGTAATTGTCTTATATTCTGTAACTGATAATGCCAACATTTGAAGTCCTAGTTGAAAAAAAAAATGAAGTCCTAGTTCTTCTAAATTGATTATCTCTGCTAGCTCTAACTCATAGTGACTTGTTTACTCTTGTATATATATATTTTAAATTGTGGGTTTTTAATTATGGAATCAGTTGGCTGTAGTTCATTTTTGGAATCTTTAAGAGATCTGAGTTAAGGATCCTTTCCTTAGAGTGGGTTGCATATTCTTCTGCCTGGCATCAGGGTACTACCAATCTTTTAGAACTTTAGTTTCTCAGCTTACAGTTTCATCCACCACACTGTAAATACAAATTCGAATTCTAGTTCCATATCTCTCATGAAGAGACTTATTAGAGCTACATATTTTTTTCCTTTACCTAGAGATGTAAGAAAGACAGGCAAATTTTTATGTTGGTTTCCTTGGACAGAAAGAGGGTCCTAGTTTTTTCCTGAAGCTCTCAGATTAGCTCCCATTGTTTGCAATGACAGAGCCTCATTTCCCAGTGCCGTATAAGCATTAACCATTTGGCCCTGGGATAGGGTTGTCAGATAAAATTCAGACCACTTAGTTATATTCAATTTTCATATAAATAATGAAAGTTTTTTTTTAGTATGAGCATGTCCCCTCCAAATATGTATTTTTTTCCCTTGAAACTCAAATTTACCTGGGTGTTCTGTATTTTTATTTTCTGAATTTATTATCCAAATTTTGGTTTTCATGTCTTTCTGGTTTCAAGAATTTTTCATTCTATGTCCAAGACGTTTGGCCTTGAAGATTTCATTAACTTTTTATCAGACCATAGCTGTTTTGCAGTGGGATATCTGTCTGAGAATATCTAGTCTACCCACTTTCTGCTTTAAGTACGCAGATACCTTTGGGTTGTACTTTATTCAGTCTTAGACCCCGTCTTATACCTTAATATGTTGCATATTTCTGAGTAAGAGAAGCTCTTTTGATTTCAAAGAATATTTATGCCATTTTAAGGAAATAAGTATTTATTTTCAGAAAATAACCTTACCCAGCTAGATTTCCTGTGGTGTGTTTCCCAATATTCTGGGAACAATGAAGCTGCAAGAGAGACACTTTATCAACCTTACTATTTCAAACCTACCACAAATCTCCCAAACTCAAGAAATTTTTATGTGCTAGAATCTTTCCTACTCACCACTTTGAGTTGGTTGCAACTGAGTGTGAAATTTTTCACCTCTGCAGAACTGATGTTATTTCACAGAACAAATGAGGATACTTTAGGTTTACTTAAAAAAAAATCACTCTTAATTGCCTTAGACTGAGGGCTTGGGCTCCAGGTCGGCCCCTCTTCATATTCCAGCCCCTCTTCACGGTCCATATTCCATGATCCACAAGCACCTACCTATCTGGATAAGTACTTCCACTCGAGATTGGAGCTGGAGCTGGGTGTCAGTCGGAGCCTGAGGCAGTGCCAGACGATGGTAACTTCATTATTTCTGTCCCAACCCCACTCAGGCTGCCTCTTGTGGCATCTCTGTTTCTGAATAAGTGTAGATTCAAGTGCTTCTCTGCATTCCCCAGTCTAGACAACAGAAGAAGAGAGTAATTAGTTTCAGTAATTTCCAGCACTACTATTGTATGGTCTTTATGCTTAGATGCCTGTGGTTCTTGTCACTGTCTCTCACCATGGAAACAATTACCTGTTGCCTCTTCCCTGGGATGGGAGTGGGAGGGAACTTAAGGTAGAAGGTCCTCCTGAGTGCCGTGTGCTCTACAGCATCCCCAGACCCCTGACATACAACATCATTACAGTCTTCAAACTTCCCAGTGTTGTCAAAACATCTGAGGAAGGGATGATTCCTATTTCATAAATGAGGCCGTTCAAGTAGAAAAATGCTGTAAGGAATTGAAATCTTGGTGAAGTGGATGAGTGGATGAGAGGTTCATGAGAGGTGGTTATTCTTCCTGAACTGGGATGTGATACATCTGCAGTAGAGGGCACCCAAGGTGAAAAATGTTAATTATTTTCTCCAGGGCAACTGACCCACTGGAGTTCTTGTAGCAAATCAACAGCTTCCGGTTCCCTCGTTTTTCCTTGCAGCAAAGTCAGCAAAATGTGCCCAGCACTGCCTGGTACAACACTGTCTGTGCTGCATTCTCTGGTCATAAAGTCTTGGCAAACAAACTGCTCCCAGTTGAGATTTACAGCTGGAGTCAATAGCTCAGCCAGATGTATAGGCCAAGAGTGCTGGAGAATAAGGAGATTAACAGAGGTGCTATGGCTGTGGGGACTACAGCGCAGTAGAAGAGAGAGAAAAGTTTTAGGGAGAAATATCAGGCCTAGAAGGAAGAGATTCATGCCAGAGGGTACCTGGGGGTGTAAGAGATGTGGGTCAGCTGTGTCACCCTTAACGTGGTCAGAAATATATACACCTAAAGCCAGAAAAATATATGACTCTAATGCATTACACATGAGAAAATTAGTTTTCTAAAGTAAAAATCCCTTATAAATATGTAATGTTAATCCTGTTTAAAATAGCTAACAAATTAGGATCATTACCTGTGAAATGTTATGTACTTAAGGAGTAGCATCTTTTGGGAGGCATATGCCAAGGAATGTACACATTGAAAAATGTAGCCTTTGGCTCTGTACTAATGGCAAGATGTTAGTGGAAGCTGAAATTTAGCTTTGGATGACTTGGTTTGAATCAGGTCAGGACGGTGTGTTTATAGGTTTGTGTTGTCTGCTTTATCATAGCTAGGGTATGCATCAGCTCTCTAGATGAACTCGCCTGTACACGGTGTCAATTCCCTAGGACTTAGCTAAGGTAGGTGCTCATGCATCATGGTTGGGAAATGCAAAACATGAATTTTTTTTTTTTTTTAAATTTTTTTTTCAACGTTTATTTATTTTTGGGACAGAGAGAGACAGAGCATGAACGGGGGAGGGGCAGAGAGAGAGGGAGACACAGAATCGGAAACAGGCTCCAGGCTCTGAGCCATCAGCCCAGAGCCCGATGCGGGGCTCGAACTCACGGACCGCAAGATCGTGACCTGGCTGAAGTCGGACACTTAACCGACTGCGCCACCCAGGCGCCCCGCAAAACATGAATTTTAAGATACAGGAACCACAGGCCCTAATTGTTAATAAAACTAAATCCTTACCCAGACATCTGATGAAGCTTCCAAACTATGAACACAAAGAAAAGATATTAAAAGAAACCAGAGAAAAAATAACAATCTATAAAAGAATGACAGAGACCAGCTAGAGTGGAAACCAGAATAGAATAATATCTGTAATGTCATGAGAGAAAATAACAATGTACTTAGCGTTTACCATGCATAGACCTTCCTGGAGGAACCACCGTATGATACTGATAAGAAAGAAATGGAACGCAGGACAGAGTGAGATTCATCAAATAAATTAGTAAGCATGTGGGTAAACTGACTGTATCAGACAATAATAAAGATGTTGACTAACTCACAAGGAGAAATTTCTCTGTGAAAGGATAACTTTGCAAATATTTTGTTGATATAGACATTACAATGTAAACCTTAATCCTTATCACAAATTCATAGCCTCTCCCTAGAAATCAATAAACCCAAATAGTGGGACCTCTAATAATCCTCAGGCATTTCTCATGTTCTAACCTAAGAATGAGCTCATCCTCAGATCTTTAACCAAAAATATTCTTTCCTTTTCTGTGGTATCATACCTGCTAACTTGATAGGGAATATAGAATTGCCAGATTGTTCTAACCACAGTGTTCTGCAGTCGTGGCTAACTGATCCCAGGGCCTCTAAAAATGAAGTAGATGGACAAGCTCGTAAGGTGTTGCTTGACATATATAGGAAGAAAATTGGGGGTTTGCTGAGAAGACATGAGGACCCACTGTAGAGATTCACAGCTTCTTACCAAGTTCCTAGAACTAAGTCAGTTTGCCGAACCAAAGACTCCCAACTGAGAACAACTGTAGCCATTTATCAAATTAATGGTGCAATGGGGACAGGGAAATTCCCAGTTCTTCCAGGGATGATTATATACTGGGTCTGAATTTACACTGATTCCCAGAGATCAGAAACACCCCTGTGTTTCACAAGATAGAGTTTATGGAGATCACTGAGAGGTGGAGTCTTGGCCTGAGCCTCAGATTTATCTTGTGCTTCTTTACCCAGTCCCAGATTATATAGTGAAAATAGACTTTGTTTGTAACTGTCAGAATCACCATGTTTGTTTTCTGTCCCAAGGAGTGGGGGCCATTATGGTTGGAAAGGCCAAGGGGAAGCCCTTGGAGCTCCTCCACCATCTAAGGACAATTGCAAAGATAAATGCCACCATTAACCACCTGGGAGCTGCAGTGGGTACTCCTACCAGATCTCAAGCTGAGGGTTCTTATCCTCTAGAAACTGATGGTCTCTCAGAAGGGTGACAGCTCCCACCCAAGTCCTTCAAACCAAGTAGATGACTGCACAAAATGTAGACAGATTTCCTCCCAAATTAAATGAAAAAAGATATTGATTCTCATGCTTTAATCTTTATTCTTTTGTTCTTTATTTTCCTATCTATTTTCTTTCTTTTGCTAGTTTAAGGCTACTTTTAAACACTCTGATTAACTTGCTGTCTTTCCTACCTTCCCTATTTGTGCCACCTTATCACTGATTCTTAAGTGCCATCATCTAGCCCCTCCCATGCCAGTATCCTTCATCGAATAAATTAGTAAGCATGTGGGTAAATCAGGAACCCAATTCCATTGCATCATACTGTACGGTCATTTCCAGCCTCAGCCTCAGAAAACAGTCACCACAGAGCTCTTCCAGATGCAGGTGCCCCTTCAGGAAGACAGTGTTTTGTTTTTGTTTTTGTTTTTGTTTTATAACTTACATCCAAATTAGTTAGCATATAGTGCAACAATGATTTCAGGAGTAGATTCCTTAGTGCCTCTTACCCATTTAGCCCATCCCCCCTCCCACAACCCTTCCAGTAACCCTCAGTTTGTTCTCCATATTTATGAGTCTCTTCTCTTTTGTCCCCCTCCCTGTTTTTATATTCTTTTTGTTTCCCTTCCCTTATGTTCATCTGTTTTGGCTCTTTAAGTCCTCATATGAGTGAAGTCATATGATTTTTGTCTTTTTCTGACTAATTTCACTTAGCGTAATACCCTCCAATTCCATCCATCTAGTTGCAAATGACAAGGTTTCATTCTTTTTGATTGCCGAGTAATACTCCATTGTATATATATACCACAACTTCTTTATCCACTCATCCATCAATGGACACTTGGGCTCTTTCCATACTTTGGCTATTGTTGATAGTGCTGCTATAAACATGGGGGTGCATGTGCCCCTTCGAAACAGCACACCTGTATCCCACGGGTAAATGCCTAGTAGTGCAATTGCTGGGTTGTAGGGTAGTTCTATTTTTAGTTTTTTGAGGAACCTCCATGAGGTTGTTGCCTGAGTTGTGAATATTAGCCATTCTGACAGGTGTGAGTCAGAATCTCATTGTGGTTTTGATTTGTATTTCCCTGATGATGAATGATGTTGAGCATTTTTTCATGTGTCGGTTGGCCATCTGGCTGTCTTCTTTGGTCAAGTGTCTATTCATGTCTTTTACCCATTTCTTCACTCAATTATTTGTTTTTGGGTGTTGTGTTTGATAAGTTCTTTATAGATTTTGAATACTAACCCTTTATCTGATACGTCGTTTGTAAAATCTTCTCCCATTCTGTTGCTTGCCTTTTAGTTTTGCTGATTGTTTCCTTCACTGTGCAGAAGCTTTTTATTTTGATGAGGTCCCAATAGTTCATTTTTGCTTTTGTTCCCTTGCCTCTGGAGACATGTTGAGTAAGAAGTTGCTGTGGCTAAGACCAAAGAGGTTTTTGCTCTCTTTCTCCTTGAGGATTTTGATGGCTTCCGGTCTTACATTTAGGTCTTTCATCCATTTTGAGTTTATTTTTGTGTATGGTGTAAGAAAGTGGTCCAGGTTCATTGTTCTACATGTCACTGTCCTGTTTTCCCAGCACCACTTGCTGAGGAGACTGTCTTTATTCCATTGGATATTCTTTCCTGCTTTGTCAAAGATTAGTTGGCCATATGTTTGTGGGTCCATTTCTGGGTTCTCTATTCTGTTCCATTGATCTGAGTGTCTGTTCTTGTGCCGGTACCATACTGTCCTGATGGTTACAGCCTTGTCGTACAGCTTGAAGTCTGGGATTGTGATGCTTCCTGCTTAGGTTTTCTTTTTCAAGATTGCTTTGGCTATTCGAGGTCTTTTCTGGTTCCATAAAAATTTTAGGATTATTTGTTCTGGCTCTGTGAAGAATGCTGGTGTTATTTTGATAGAGATTGCACTGAATACATAGATTGCTTTGGGTAGTATTGACATTTTAACAATATTTGTTCTTCCTATCCAGGATCATGGAATCTTTTTCCATTTTTTTGTGTCTTCTTCAATTTCTTTCATAAGCTTTCTATAGTTTTCAGTGTATAGATTTTTCACCTCTTTGGTTATATTTATTTCTAGGTGTCTTATGGTTTTTGGTGAAACTGTAAATGGGATCGATTCCTTGATTTCTCTTTCTGTTGCTTCATTGTTGGAATGCAACTGATTTCTGTGCATTGATTTTATATGCAACGTTTCTGTGCATTGATTTTATATCCTGCAACTTTGCTGAATTCATGAAACAATTCTAGCAGTTTTTTGGTGGAATCTTTTGGGTTTTCCATACAGAGTATCATGTCATCTGTGAAGAGTGAAAGTTTGACCTCCTCCTGGTGGATTTGGATGCCTTTTATTTCTTTGTGTTGTCTGATTGCAGAGGCTAAGACTTCCAATACTATGTTGAATAACAGTGGTGAGAGTGGACATCCCTGTCTTGTTCCTGACCTTAGGGGGAAAGCTCTCAGTTTTTCCCCATTGAAGATGATATTAGCGTTGGGTGTTTCATGTGTGGCTTTTATGATCTCGAGGTATGATCCTTCTATCACTACTTTCTTGAGTGTTTTTATCAAGAAAGCATGCTGTATTTTGTCAAATGCTTTCTCTGCATCTATTGAGAGGATCATATGGTTCTTGTCCTTTCTTTTATTGATGTGGTGAATCATGTCAGTTGTTTTGTGGATACTGAACCAGCCCTGCATCCCAGGAACAAATCCCACTTGGTCGTGGTAAATAATTTTTTTAATGTATTGTTGGATCCGGTTGGCTAATATCTTGTTGAAGATTGTTGCATCCGTGTTCATCAGGGAAGTTGGTCTACAGTTCTCCTTTTTAGTGGGGTCTCTGTCTGGTTTTGGAATCAAAACCATGGCTTCATAGAAAGAGTTTGGAAGTTTTCCTTCCATATCTATTTTTTGGAACACTTTCAAGATAATAGGTGTTAACTCTTCCTTAAATGTTTGGTAGAATTCCCCTGGAAAGTCATCTGGCCCTGGACTCTTGGTTTTTGGGAGATTTTTGATGACTAATTTGGTTCCCTTACTGGTTATGGGTCTGTTCAAATTTTCTACTTCTTCCTGTTTCAGGTTTGGTAGTGTATGTTTCTAGGAATTTGTCAATTTCTCCCAGATTGCCCATTTTATCGGCATATAATTGCTCATACTATTCTCTTATTATTTTTATTTCTGCTGTGTTTGTTGTGATCTCTCCTCTTTCATTCTTGACTTTATTTGTTTGGGTCCTTTCCTTTTTCTTTTTGATCAAACTGGCTAGTGGCTTATCAATTTTGTTAGTTCTTTCAAAGAACCAGCTTCTGGTTTCATTGATCTGTTCTACTGTGTTTTTTTGTTTTTTGTTTTTTGTGTTTTTTTTGTTTCAATAGCACTAATTTCTGCTCTAATCTTTATTATTTCCTGTCTTCTGCTGGTTTGGCTTTTATTTGCTGTTCTTTTTCCAGCTCTTTAAGGCGTAAGGTTAGGTTGTGTAATTGAGATCTTTCTTTCTTCTTTAGGAAGGCCTGGATTGCTATATACTTTCCTCTTAGGACTGCCTTTGCTGCGTCCTAGAGGTTTTGGGTTGTGGTGTTATCATTTTCATTGACTTCCATATACTTTTTAATTTCCTCTTTAACTGCTTGGTTAGCCCATTCATTCTTTAGTAGGATGTTCTTCAGTCTCCAAGTATTTGTTACCTTTCCAAATTTTTTCTTGTGGTTGATTTCGAGTTTCATAGCGTTGTGGTCTGAAAATATGCACAGTATGATCTCGATCTTTTTGTACTTGCTGAAGGTTGATTTGTGTCCCAGTATATGGTCTATTCTGGAGAACGTTCCATGTGCACTGGAGAAGAATGTATTTTCTGCTGCTTTAGGATGAAATGTTCTGAATATATCTGTTAAGTCCATCTGGTCCAGTTGTGTCATTCAAAGCCATGTTTCCTTGTTGATTTTTTTATTAGATGATCTGTCCATTGTTGTGAGTGGGGTGTTGAAGTCTCCTACTATTATGGTATTACTAATGAAGAGTTTCTTTGTTTGTGGTTAATTTATTTATATATTTGGGTGCTTTCACATTTGGTGCATCAATGTTTACAACTGTTAGGTCTTCTTGGTGGATAGACCCCTTGATTATGATATAATGCCCTTCTGCATCTCCTGATACAGTCTTTATTTTAAAGTCTAGATTGACTGATATAAGTATCGCTACTCTGGCTTTCTTTTGTTGACCATTAGCATGATAGATGGTTCTCCATCCCCTTACTTTGTATCTGAAGGTGTCTTTAGGTCTAAAGTGAGTCTCTTGTAAACAGCATATAGATAGATCTTGTTTTCTTATCCATTCTGTTACCCTGTGTCTTTTAATTGGAGCATTGATTCCATTGACGTTTAGAGTGAATACTGAAAGATATGAATTTATTGCCATTATGATGCTTGTAGAGTTGGAGTTTCTGGTGGTGTTCTCTGGTCCTTTCTAATCTTTGTTTCTTTTAGTATGTATGTATGTATGTGTTTATATTTTCATCTTTTCTCCCCTCAGAGAGTCCCCCTTAAAATTTCTTGCAGGGCTAGTTTAGTGGTCACAAACTCCTTTAATTTTTGTTTGTCTGGGAAACTTTTTATCTCTCCTTCCATTTTGAATGACAGCCTTGCTGGATAAAGAATTCTTGGCTGCATATTTTTCTGATTCAGCACATTGAATATATCCTGCCACTCCTTTCTGGCCTGCCAAGCTTCTGTAGATAGGTCTGCTGCAAACCTGATCTGTCTTCCCTTGTAGGTTAGGGACCTTTTTTCCCTTGCTGCTTTCATGGTTCTCTCCTTGCCTGAGTATTTTGTGAATTTGACTATGATGTGCCCTGTTGATGGTCGGTTTTTGTTGAATCTAATGGGAGTCCTCTGTGCTTTCTGGATTTTGATGTCTGTGTCTTTCCCCAGGTTAGGAAAGTTTTCTGGTATGATTTGCTCACATAACCCTTCTACCCCTATTTCTCTCTCTTCCTCTTCTGGGACCCCTATGAATCTGATGTTGTTCCTTTTTAATGAGTTACTGACTTCTCTAATTCTTAAATCATGCTCTTTTGCCTTAATCTCCCTCTTTTTTTCTGCCTCATTATTCTCTATAAGTTTGTCCTCTATATTGCTGATTCTCTGTTCTGCCTCATCCATCCTTGCTGCCACAAGCATCCATCCATGATTGCAGGTCAGTTATAGCATTTTTTTATTTCATTCTGACTAGTTTTTACTTCTTTTATCTCCACAGAAAGGGATTTTAGTCTGTTTTTGACTCCAGCTAGTATTCTTATTATCGTGATTCTAAATTCTGGTTCAGACATCTTGCTTGTATCTGTGTTGGTTAAACCCCTGGCTGTCGTTTCTTCCTGCTCTTCCTTTTGGGGTGAATTCCTTCATTTTGTCATTTTGAAGGGAGAAAATGAATTAATGAGGTAGAAAAATTAAAATTAAAAAAATATTAAAATTAGAAAATTAAAAACACACACACACAAAATCGAATAAATGATGCTAGATCCTAGGTGTGTTTTGGTCTGGGTGTTGAAAGTGGTTTGACAGATTAGAGAAAAAAGGTGGGAAAAAAAAGGAAATCGTTTGAGAATTTAGTAATTTAGTAATTCTCAAATTAGTTGAGAATTTACTCCACTGAAGTAGACTAAAGTGAAATGATGGAAGTAAAATAGAATTTGAAAAATTTACACAAAAGTAAAGAATATAGTAGAAAAAAATTAAAGAAAAATATTTTTAATAAAAATTAAAAATGAAAATGAATTTTTTCTCTTACTGTAGTCAAGAAAAAAGAAATGAAAAGAGAAAAAAGAAAAAAAAGAAGGGAATCATTTGAAAATTTGAAAAAGTGAATACACTGTAGTAGACTAAAATAAAATGATGGAAGTAAAATAGAATTTGAAAAAATTTACACAAAAGTAAAAAATATAGTAAAAAAATTAAAGAAAAATATTTTTTAAAAAATTGAAAATAAAACTGAAATTTTCCCTTTCTGTATTCAAGAAAAAGAAGTGAAAAAGAGGGGGAAAAAAAAAGAAAAGAAAACTCAATAGATGGACCTGGTAACAAATTCAAATATGACTGAAATTACTTTGTTTTCCCCTAGAAATCAGACTATGAAACGCTTTATAGTCCATAAACTAAGCAGGCGGTGAGACTTGTGTTCTTGAAGAGCGAGGTTGGCCCAGTTGGGTGGGACTCCATGTAATGGCTCCGCTCTCCACTAGATGGTGCTGCTAGCCTACTGAGGTGGATTGTTGCAGCACTGGTAGGTGCGTATGCACATGCGCAGGAGCAGTGAAAATGGCATCACCCAGCTACTCAGTCTCTAGTATTGGAACTCTGTTCTCCCTGACTAGGAATCGTGCATCTGTCCTCTGTCTTCAGCTTTTGTCCACTCCCGGCTTTTTCACCGTCCGTGACCAAATCCCAGGTAGTACCTCTCTCCCAAGTTTTGTCTCAGATGTGGCTGTTTTCTCCGGCCCCTTATTTCTGAAGGAATGCGGCTTTGACCGGTTCTGCCCCTCTGCGGAGGGTCTCACTGAGCAATGGCTGAATGCTGGCCTCACCCAGGAAAGTTCACAGGGCCCTGCTGCTGCTGATGTCCCAAGACTGTGGTCAGGTGCCAGCCGGCCCCAGAAAAAGTTCGCGAGATACTGTAGCAACAGTGTTTCAGGGATTATGGAAGATCACAACACACATCTGGCACCAGGCTTCACCCTTAACAACCTTGTTCCAGCACCAGTGAACGTGGCCATTTTCTGGGGTCTGATGGGACCAGGTGACTTCAACAGTCTCTACCAAATGTACTTCCACCAGTGGAACCACTTTTCCCCATGTGTCCTGAGAACCTCCAGGACCCCACTCTGCTCCTGGGGATTCGCCCTTCCCACCAGAGCACCACTAGGTATCGAGCTGAGCTGCGGAGTTTCAGACTCTGTGCTCCCCCTGTTTACAGTCTTAATGGAATTTAAACCCTCTCCTTTCTCCTTTCTTCTTTCTCCTTTTTTAGTTTAGTCCCTGTGGCTGTTTCCAATTTTCCACTTTCTCTCCAGCTGCTTTTGGGGAGGGGTGCTTTTCCCGTATCCTCCCTCCCCACCCCACCATCTCTGTCCTCTCTCTACCAGCAAAAGTGGCTCCCTACCTGCTGTGGCTTCTCACTCCCCAAGTTCACCTCTCTGTGCCGCTAACCTGCTGAATTCTGTGGTTCAGGTTGTGAAGATTGTTGTGTTAATCCTCAAATCAGTTTTCAAGGTGTGCAGGATGGTTTAGTGTTGGTCTCACTGTATTTCATGGATGCGAGACACACAAAAAACTTCCATGCTGTTCCTCCATCTTGGCTCCTCCACCTCAGGTAGACATTTTTTAACTGGTGAAGGAGTATCCTCCGGCTTTAGAGGAAGGTATGACAAAGATGGTTGAGCAGGTTGCACATAATAGATCCATTCCAGCTTACCTATTTCTCTAAGACTTTGGACTCTCTTTTTTCAGAAGGGTGTCAAGGAAGTAACAGCCAAACTGCTACCACCCCTGGGCCCCAAAAGATGAGTGCACTGAGCTCCCGCCAGAGAACATAATAAAAGAAAGAGCCACTCTGAGAGAAGCAGTGAGCTCAGCTGAAGTTGAGGGACACAGAAAGCTGGAGGCCTTTCAGCTCTAGACAGGGAGAGAACCAAAGGAAAAACTACCTCTATGTTGTTCCCCTCCCCTCCCTCCACTTTCCTCCCAGAGGTTCAATTAGTCAAACCCAACCAGGGAAAGAAGGCATGGAACCCTGTTGATACAGTCCATACGGGTTAGCTTTCTGCAAAGAGAAGTGTGGGAAAAGAGGGAAAGAATAGATAAGGAAGCATAGTGAGATTTTTTTAGTTTCCTCTCAGCTGAAAAAAGTAGAGATTCATAAGTTTGGTGTTTTTGTAGAAATAAAACTACATTTCTTCCAACTTGGCAGGAATGTGTAGATATAAAAATGAGCTGCACTAAAAAGAGAACAAAGCTAAAGAAAACCCATATACAAAGAAGTACACACCAAAATCCTTGTCAAGAGGTCAAATACATTAACCTGGATAAGAACATGGTAAAGTCAGATTCTCAGAACATAGCAGTCTGGTTTTCACTTAGTACCTGTCGACTATAAATGTTGTTCTCCCCATGTTTGCATGGGTCCCTGACTCACTTCAGGCAGGGCTCTGCTTGAATTAATTTCCTCACCTCAGAGACCATTCAAGACCAAACTATTCTAAAGTTGTGACTTTTCAGGTCATTTTCTTTCTTTTCATTAAAAAAACTATTCTCTAACTAAAGTTATATTAATGTTTATTTTGCTTACTTTCTTGTTTGTATATTTCACTACCATATAAGCTTTTAAGCTTTAGGAGGGCATGGTATTGTTCTCTCAATTATATATCCTTGATGCCTAGGACAGTGCCTGAAACAAAGTAAATCCATCATTTCCCTCCCCAAACAAATACATATTGAATTGCCAGAAGCCATTCTTGTCTTCATGCATGCAACTCAAAATATTGAAAATGAAGTTTACATTGTAGTTATTTCCAAATCTTTGCTTGATAAGTACTAAGAAATATCAGACTTGTTGCCATAATTTAAAGCTTTGTTTGATTGTGTTTGTTTTTGCTTGTTTTTGTTTTGTTGTTGTTTTGTTTTGTTTTTAATTTTTGGGCAATGTGTTTTTGCTGGAATATGAAGTCTGTGACTTTCCTGTGCTGCAAACACATAAGAGCTGTTGAACGTTGACAAGCAACTGTGTATGTCTCCCATGCTTTGTATCATTCTTGAGTAATGACTTGGTCAATGGACAATAAACAGTATTATCAAGGAAAAAAAAATCTCAGAATCACACTTCTCCTTACCACATCTTAAGCCAGGTGCATTTCAAAGGCAGCCAATTTCTAGGTATTATTTTCTGCCCACTGTGCTGTCTGTTCAAAAGCTCAGAGTAGCACATAATCAAAATTTGGAGTCTTCATAAACTTGACCAATTCTTTGAAAGACACAAATAGCTAAAGTTTAGTAAGAAAGAAATACTTAACTGACTAGTTCTATATCTATTAAAGAAATTGAATTTGTTCTTAAAAATCTTCCCACAAAAAAAAAAAACCCTCTAGGCCCAGAGGTTTTCATTGGTGAATTCTACAAAGCTTAAAGGAAGAGATAGTACCAATTCTGCACAATCTCTTCCAGAATAAAGAGAGGAGAAAATACTTCCTAACGCATATTAAAAGGCTAAAACGCCCTAATATCAAAACCAGACAAAGCTATTACAGGAAAGAAAACCACAAACATAAATAGAGACACAAAATCTTCAAGGAAATATTAACAAATCAAGTGTTTTACTTATATTTGTACCTCCAGTATCTATGATAGTGCCTGGTACCTAGTAGGTCTTTGGTAAATTTTCACTTAATGACACTGAACAAAATTTTTGAGTGAAATGTTTAGGACAAAGAAGTGTTGACACTGCTTTGGGAGTTAAAAATAAATTAACAACAAAAAAAACTTTGGCTTGAGAGTCATTCTCTCTTTTAAACATTTGAAATGACACACCTCCTTATAATAGATGACCTCTTTATTCATATCACTTTATGTTGTCTTGGATGGGGCAAGATCACTGGCATTTACTGAGGACTTTCCTATGGGCCAGTGTTGTGCTGGTGACCTAACACCGTCCTCTTGTTTTAATCCTCATAATGGTTAATAACCCCAGCGAGGAAATGGGGGCTTAGTAAATTTTCCAACAAGTCAGGACTAGTAAGTGGCTGAGTAAGGAAAGGAATCGGGCCTAAAGGCATATAAATATCGAAAGCAGCTTATCGAATAGTGTGCTTCTCATAGGAAAGCTCTCCTAACTGGGGTGTGAAAACTGGAATGGCTGTGGGTGAGGACAGAGGATCCTTGGATTCCAAATCTCCAAGGGTTTAGGAAACAGTCCTGGGCTGGTCCCGATTGCGTTGTGCTCTGCTGCCCCCTGCTGGTCATCTGTGGGAAGGCAAAAAGTAGCTTCACACTGTCGTTGCTCAGCTCACTCTGGCAGCTCAGGCCAGCAGGGTGACTACAGCGTCCCCTGCAGTTCTTCTGAAGGAGCTTGTTTTAGACCCTTGGCTTGTCCGTTTCTTCAGGTATTTCAGAAAAGTTCTGAGTAAAGGACCTCTGCCTCAGAGTCTCAAGTTCCAGCCCACCAACAGGATGCAGGCAGGGAGGCCTCTCCCCTGGGTCCTTGAAACCTCTGATATAAGGCAGATGGATGAGGCGCCTGGGTGGCTCAGTGGGCTGAGAGTCCCGCTCTTAATTTCAGCTCAGGTCATGATCTCACGGTTAGTGGATTCGAGCCCCACATCTGGCTTTGTGCTGACAGTAGGCAGAGATTGCTTGGAATTCTCTCTCTCCTCTGTCTCTCTCTGCCCCTCCCTTGCTTACAGTGGGCTTGCGTGCGCGCGCGCTCTCTCTCTCTCTCTCCCCCCCCCCCCAAATAAATAAACTTTAAAAACAATAAAGGAAGTGAATGGTTCATGGGGGGGCAGCTGTGCCTGACTGTCGCCCGTGGGCATTTTTCAAATGAGACTTTTAAACTTTTTTTCCTTCTTCTCCTTCACCAAACCTCCCCCCCCCACCCCCCCGTCTTACCACCCCCAGCCACCCCAGTCCCCTGCAAAATGCTTGTTCCCTGCAGTCCACCCAGTTAGAACACACTGAGAGCCTGAAATCGTCCCAAGGATTTGGGGCCTTCTTACTGGCTAAAACTAGGACTCCACTGGCTAAAACTCTGCCCATGGACTTACTCAAGAGAAAGCCCCCTCATTTGGGGTGTGTGTACCACTAGAGAGTCTACAAGCAGCTGACCTGGTTATACAAGGACCTCAGCTAGGTGGGTCGTCGAAGTCAGCAGGGTTCTCAGACTTAGACTCCATATTGTTCAAGGAACAGTTAGGGAAATGGTTAATGGACACTATCCATTAACGACTTTAGAACACTGCCCATTGTCTTTCCACCCGGAATCTGGGGAATACATATATTCACACATATGCCAAGAATGTAAAATTTCTGGTAAAAGACCAAATATCAAACAATATTTATCTGAGGGTGATGAGAATATTTTTCTATAGGGAATATTTATTACTGGTGTAATATTTTTTAACTAAAAAAAGTTCCCTAAGCAGAGACCTACATTCCTGGGACTTTTTTTGCTGTGGGTAGGATGGACGTGGGTGTCCCAGGCAGGAGATGGGAGGGCAGAAAAGGGCAGCTGTGTTTCAGTAACGCAACTCACATCAGCAGTCTGGAGACAGGGGCAGAGCTCTTTGGCCTCCCTAATGCCATCGCTAGCTTGGCTGGGCTGGCATGCTGCTGGCTCTGGAGTCTAGAGAACTGGCACTGTCCTCATGTCCCGACCTGTTCTCATTCCGGCCTCACCCACGATCTCCTGCCACTACCCCTCTCCCTAGTCCTCCTCTCTCGTCGTAATTGCCCCCCCCTCACTCCAACCTCTTTTTCCATTGCCATGAGAAATGACCTCAAGTAAGTGGCTAGAAACAGACGTTACAGGTGTCGCCCACTTTTCAAAAGTCTGCGTTATGCCACTTCACTTTTATGAAAGACCAGTGTTAGTATCTGTTTTTGAAAGCCGACGGAAATCCAAAGAGGATTTTTGCTTCTATGAAAAACAAAACAAAACAAAAAAGTGAAAAATGAAAATAGCCTTCAGGGTGTATTTGGCAGCCAGCCTGAATGGAGGCAGTGTGCACAGCGGGGAGAGTGGCGCCACCCAGCGCCTTCCCTCAGAACTACACTTGGAATCTCCATGTCAAGCCTCCATAGCTTTGAACCGTGTCTGTGAGCATCTGTGCTTTATCTCCATTGATTCTGTGCGTTTCTTGGCAAGATGTTTCCTGATGTATCCGAAAAGCCTATGAGAGGTTATTTTTCGGGTCTGGGAGAGCTCAAAACTGCTTTCATAAAAATTAATGGTAATTGCTTCTTTGCTTTATGCCATAGAAAGGTTTTCATAGGAACTCTCTACTTTCAAATAGTGGGGAAAACCTGTGTCTGTTCAAGTATTAAGGGAGGGAAGGGGGGGGCAAGGACTTTTTTTTTTTTTTTACCACTGGAGAGGCTTGTGTATATCAACATTTTTTAAAGTTTGTTTATTTTGAGAGAGAGAGTGCACAAGCAGGGGAGGGGCAGAGAGAGAGAGGGAGAGAAACAGAATCCCAAGCAGGCTCCACACTGTCAGCACAGAGCCCCACTCAAGGCTGGATCTCACCAACCATGTGATCATGACCTGTGCAGAAACCAAGAGTCCTACACTTCACTGATTGAGCCACCCAGGTGCCCCTGAATGTCAACATTTAAGACTTATTAACCTGTACAGTTTAACTTGAGCTGAGAGGAGCTAAAATCTAGGCTCTCCCCATTAGCAACTGAAACACCATCTAAGTGAAATCAAACTCAACTTCTCCCCACTCCCAGCAGACACTTCTCTGCTCCCCTTTTTGAAAACAGGGCCATCATCCTTCTAGAAACCTAAGCATAAAATCTGGGAGTTCCCCTTTTTTTTAAGTTTATTTATTTATTTTGAGAGAGAGAGAGAGAGAGAGCGAGACAGCAAGCAAGTGGGGAAGGGGCAAAGAGAGAGGGAGACAGAGAATCCCAAGCAGGCTCCCTGCTGCTCGCACAGAGTCTGACATGGGGCTTGACCGCATGAAACCACAAGATCACGACCTGAGCTGAAACCAAGAGTCTGACGCTTAACAAGTGAGCCACCCAGGCACCCCTGGGAGTTACTTTTGACTCTTCTTCCCCTCTAAACAAGTGTCCAGTCCTGAGGATTCTATCTCTGGGTCTACCTTCTCTCCTTCCCCCTGTGGCTTCCCTACTCTGTCTGTTGCCTCTGCTCATCCCACAGCACTAGGCTCCTAAGCTGTTTTGACCCCCTAGTCTTCCCTTGGCTCATCCATCTGGCTCAGAGATGCCTTTTTCATCAATCTGAGGGCTAGTTTCGGCTCTTCGTGCTAAAAGCATTCACAAGTAATCCAGCATTGACCAAATAAAATCTGAATTCCAGAGGTGGGCATGTAAGGCCCCCCACAATCTCATCCCAGGCTTATTACCTGCTCCTCCCCTCCTGGTAACCTAGCCAAAATTTGCCATCAGCCAAATTTGCCTCTTGTTTTCTTGGGGCTAGAGAGCTGTGTGAGACACGGTGCCTGTTCTCCAGCCACTCCAGGTCTTGTTCAAGAGGCAGCCTGCAGCGTAGTAAGTGCACAAGAGAGCCATGCCCAAAGCTCTGTAGGAGTCCAGGCTAGAGAGCATCAGCAAATGGGAGTCAGCCAGCCCACTTGGGCTGCGGATGGCCAGTGGGGGATGGGTGGACATTTAGCCACGCAGATGTGCAGAACTGGCAGGTGCTACTACAAGTAGTCTAGGCTGGCTGGAGCTTAGTTCGCCTGAGAGAAAGCAGTTGAAGGAGATGCTGGGGGCATAAGAACAACAGCACCAATGCTACCATCATCCTAGGGGCTCTGTATTCTGCTCAACACTTTCCGCAGGCTGTCCTATTTACTTTTTTACAAAACCCTGAATGTTGGTATAGTTTGTTTTGTTATAACGTAGGTTACTGTAACACCAATTAACCCACACATGATTGGAAAAATAGGGGAATGCCTTCAGTATAATGAAGTTGGGTTGGTTGAAACACGATTTCCATGCCGGGAAAAGGGAATTGGAAGAGTAGGAGTAAAATTAGAATTTTTAGCAGGAGATGAGAAAGGCTTCAGCTCAACTATTGCTTAGGCTGGGTCCCCTACTATTCTATTTTAAGAAAATTAAAACTGAGAGCCTGCCCCTGGGCTCCCTCTCCAGAGAGCCCAGCTTGCACAGGCTCCTGGCTCATGACAGGTACATGTCCCTCTCGGTCTACATTCTGAGTTCCTCTGGCTCAGAGCTCCACTTTTGTCTCCATTTTCTTCGCTCTTATAGGATAGTATCTCCGCTCTGTAATTGTATGTTTTAAAAACATCCCCGGAAGCAGCCTTCACGTGTACTGAATGACCTGCCTTGAGCGTCTGACTTACCTCCTGAGATTCCAGTTATTTGTTTTTGTTCGTTCTCTGGTTGCCATGCTTCACAGCTTTGGAGAGACCTGCCCAATTTTAAATTTCCCTTCAGTCCTTTTATCTTTAGTGTGTGACTTGGGTAGAACATGAGGTTTCTTAGGATCATCTATGTAGTGTCACAGGAGAGATGAACTATTGTATTTCCATTTTGTGGAAGGGCAAATAGAAGCTTAGATGCATGTAACTGGCTCTTGTTTGCATAGCTGGTAAATGGTACGTCTGCATTTTCCAGCTCGAGCTACATTGTTTTGTGGATGCAGATTATACAGGGTCTTGTATGCCATGAGGGCTGTTTTCTGTCCGCAACAAATCTAGCCTCTTCTACATGATCTGTGGTGCTGGGCCCGGGACTTTGCAAATTGCATTTCCTGGACTCCTTTGCCAGCTGCTTTTCTGTTAGGTTTTGCCATTGGGAGGCACAGGAAAGAGGCTGGAGAGGTGGGAGAAGGAGAAAGTGGATTTCCTCCCTGTTTCCTTATGCGGGTCCATGTTTCTGTAGTTGGCTCCACTTTCAATGCTCCTTGGTTGCCGGCAGCAGCTGGCTGGCAACTCTGCTGGCAATCAGGGAACCAGCCACCAGATGTGCCTGAAAATCCCTTGATAATCCAAACCTCTGCTGGACCCTTCTCCCTCAGTGATCTGAGTGCCAGCTTTCCAGAGCTTCCTTCAAGAAGCCTGAATTCCCAGCTCTTTAGTTCTGGAAATACCATCTTTTTCCTTCAGGTTTCTCCTTCCTGGCAGTAAGGTTTGCTCCCTGCATTTCTTATTCTCTAGAGGTGGCCACGTTCCCTTTTTGCTCCTGAAGCCTTCCCACACTTATGTTACCAATCCCCAGCATCAAATGCCCTCTCTTTAAAATATTTAATGTGTCCTCTGTGTCCCTGAGCAGATACCAACTGTTACCCGTGCTTATGAATATTTCTCTGTTGGGAAAGGTAAGTCTTCGAAGGCCTTTAGGCAGGAAACTGACTCTTTGCTGCAGATCGGACTTTATTTCATTGGTTGGTAATACTTAACTCTGTTGACAACTTCTCCTTCCTTTAAACATCATACCCTCTTGTCTTTTGTAATGTTATACGTTCACGGATGCCTCCCACCTTTGTAGCCACTCTTTCTCAGCCTTTTATGAAGACTTCTTCCTTTATCCTGATGTTTGCTAATGCCTTGATAGTGGCCATTTTATTTCTTCAATCTACACATTTTCCCTGGAATAGCTTATCCATCTGCCACAGCCTCAGTTAGTATCTATCTTCTGATAACTTACACATTCCTATCTTCAGCCTAGACATTGCTCTTGGGTTCCAGACCCATTTATTCAACTGCTCTCTGGAATGTCTAGTTGGATGTCCCTCCAGTTAGCGATAGATAGCCTGTATTATGATGGTGGGGTTCTGGTTTCAATCTAGAGCATGGCTAGAAAGCCCTCCTGCATCCCCCAAACCCAACTAAATTGATCATTATTTGTTTCTCCTACTAGCCCTTCTCTCCCCCATGTTCCTAGCGTGAGTGGCCAATTTGAGTTTGTCCAGTTATCCAAATCAAAAACCTGGGTGTCTATTTCTATTCTGGTGCCTGCTTCTCTTTCATGTCCCATATACAAATAAGTCCTGTAGATTAAATCTCTTTCCTCAATTCACTTACTTCTATCATCTTGGTCTCTACTCTTGTGTGTCCTACCTACCATAGCTTCCAACAATCTTCTTACAGACATCTTAGCTTCCAATTATGCTATTTTAAAATCCAATTTCCACACAGCAGTTAGAATAATTTCCCCCCACGTAAAAAATCTAAGTAGAGTCTTTCTTCTAATTAAAATTCTCAAGTTTCAATCCTACCTTTATTTTTTATGTTTTTTAAGTTTATTTATTTATTGAGAGAGAGAGAGAGAGCACAGGGTAGGGGCAGAAAAAGAGGGAGAGAATGCATCCCAAGCAGGCTCCATGTTGTCAGCACAGAGCCAGACGTCGGGCTGAAAACCCATGAACCCACAAACTCTGAGGTCATGACCTGAGCCAAAATCAAAAGTTGGACACTCAACTTACTGAGCCACCCAGCCCCCCTCCCACCCCTACCATTCCACCTTTAGAATAAAGTACAAACTGCCTAAAGTAGCTTATCATACCCTTTACAATCTTGTAAAGATGGTAAAGTGGAATGCCTCCAGGTGAGGGCACTTCCTTGTTTTTGTCTGTGTTTTTTTAAAGCAAGAAAAGTTGCCATTGAAAAGCTTCCAGGTTTAATGTCTGGAGGTGTAAATGGAAGGCATCATTAGGAGCAGATATTGCTTTGGGAAGAGTCACTTGGGGGGGTTGGGTAGTCTCTTTTACTAACGTAAATGGTAAGTAATCTTGTGCCCATGGCCTTGAGGGAAGGCATAATAGGAGTTTTGAAACTTGGCCATGGCTGCCTCTCAGAAGGCACATGACTGGTCTCTAGGGTGGAGGTCAATAGGTGTCACTGAATGGCCTGGAAACAAAAGGACGGAAGTTGACCTCTTCCCTGTTGAATTTCAAAGCTATTAGAAACTCTTTGATGAAAGGTGACTTTGAATGCTAGAAGGCTTTCTGTGGAAGGATATCCGGTTCCTGTCCAGTTTTAATACCTATCAGAAGAGGTCTGGAATTAGCAGGAGGATGGAATGACTCATCTCATGGATGTCAAGCCAGCGTCTATGCTCAACCATATCAGTGCTTATGCAGTGGGACCATGAACATTTGGGCCATTTTTACAAGAATAGCTGATATTTTTGAAGCCAATGGCATGGAGTTCTTCTCTCCATAGAAGTGGCTACATAGTTTGTGAGGCCCAGTGCAAAATGGAAATGTAGGACCCCATGTTCAGAAATTATTAAGAATTCCAAGACAGCAGAGCATCAAATGGAGTGTGGGTGCTTCTGACCGTGGGGCTCTGTGTGGCCGCAGTGACCTTTACCAGGCATCTACCTTGTGAAGTGTTTACATTGGACACCTTCTAACATGGAGTGGGGAGCAATTTGTCCTTATGAGAATTGATACCTGCTCCAAGTAGAGATTTGACCTTGACCATGTCACCTGTGGTATCTCTGTCAGCATCACCATCTTAGGGTTTATGACCTATTGATAAAACAGCTGATATAATATCTGATTTGATATTGCTTCAGACAAAGGGACCAAATTGCTGCAAAGAAAATGCAACAGTGGGCACATGACCACAAGATTCATACTGTTGCCCTACCACTGAAGCAGGTGTCCCAGTAGTACTGGAATGGGCTTTTGAAGGCTTAGCAAAAGCACTAGTCCTGGGAGAGCACCATTCACCAGTGGTGCATTGTCACTCAGGATGTGCTAAGCAAATCAATGACCAATATGGTTCTTTGTCCTCAATAGCTATGATAGGTGGATCCAGGAAGCAATAGACAGAAGGACGTTTGACCTCATCACTTCCAGTGACTTAGGTGGGGTGTCTATGCTTTCTGTCCTCATAACCTTGAGTTCTGTTATGTTAGGGATCCTGGTTCCCATGCGAATGGGATTGCCTCTCCCTAGGCATGCCTCCGCATAGTTTTCTGAGTTGGAAACTACCACCTGGCCACTTGGGGCTCCTCATGCATATAACCTATTCAGCAAATAAAGGAATTACTTTATTGTTTGATATATTGGGCCCTGATGACTGTGAGGTGGTAGGTAGTATTGCTGCAATGCAATAATGGGCAATATGAAGGAGTATGTTTGGAACTCAGAGAACTCATTGAATTTGTTCAAGCCTTAAGATCAGGGGTTGATAATTTTTTCTTGAAGAGTCAGAGAGTAAATATTTTCAGCTTTAGAGGCAATATGATCTTTGTCATAACTACTCAATTCTGCTGTTGTAGCAGTCATAGTAATACATAAACAAATGAGACTGGCTGTATTCAAAAAAAAAAAAAAAAAAAAAAAAAAAAAAAAAAAAAGAAAATTTACAAAAATAGGCAGCTGGCCCAAAGGCTACATTTTGCTGACTTCTGCTCTAGATTTAATATCAGGTAACCAAGAATTACAGAGCGTAGAGGAAGATGTCAAATGATACCATGAAGATGCATTCAATTCAGACTGTCTACCCCAAGGAACAATGGAAAAAGACTGAATTTCCCTGAAGTATGTGCTAGAAGCTTGTGTGGAATTCACATTTGGGGTATCCCCCCCCCACCCCCAGCCTCGTCTCCAGGCGGGGTTAACAGGATGGGCCTCGGGGTCTAGCAGAGTGTGGGATGAGCTCTGCTCTGCCAGTTATTTGCAGCAGGATCACTTAAGTCACTTAATCCTTATTTTAAATTGGTGATAATTATGATAATGATCTAGTTAGTAACTGGGAGATTAACTGATCTATGCAGGAAATCTCTGGCCCATAGTGGATTCTTAACACATATCAGGTCTTCTCCATCCCTTTAACCTTCAGTGGGTCTTCACTGAATATTCACCCTTTGCTGCTAAAGTGGTCTGTATCAAAAAAGCTAAGTTTAGTTCTGAGACTTACCTGATGGCAAAGGTGGAAGTTCACTCTCATACATACAATCTCAATGGGAGTGAAAAATGGACAGGAATAAGGCAGACAGTATTGTACTTATTAATGGGGATGGGCTGGGGGGGGGTTAATTTGCTAAATAGAAGGAATATCCTTTTCTAAAAAATTCTATGAGCAGAAATGACACAAAACATTTGTGTCATTTTCTTTGCCTCCTGGCTTTTGTCTTATCTTTTCCTCTGGACATGGAATGAATTGCTGTGTCCACAGGTAGGTATGCATTTAGGCCTCAGCCATAAGATTTCCTTCCTGTCAGATAGATGCATATCCCCCAGCAAGTGCCTGCGTTATCATAATGAAAAAGGACACTCAGCAAGTTCCCTATTTATAACATTATCTTTCCTAGAGGTATCTTGACTGTGCATACATATCAACAGCCTTAAAATGGCCATACTCTTTAACTTGAGAACTCCAATTCTGGGAAATTATTCAAAGGAAATAATTAAAATGTGCTAAAAATGAATTAAAAAACATGTTATTTACAATTTGAAACGGAATGTTATGTAGCTATTACAAATGTGTTGTAGAAGAATAATGACATGGAGAAATGTTCATAATGAGTTTATTTATTTATTTTTTTAAATTTTTTAACTTTTTTTATTTTTATTTTTGAGACAGAGAGAGACAGAGCATGAACGGGGGAGGGGCAGAGAGAGAGGGAGACACAGAATTGGAAGCAGGCTCCAGTCTCTGAGCCATCAGCCCAGAGCCCGATGCGGGGCTCGAACTCACGGACCGCGAGATCGTGACCTGAGCTGAAGTCGGACGCTTAACCGACTGAGCCACCCAGGCGCCCCATAATGAGTTTATTTTTTTAATGTTTATTTATTTTTGAGAGAGAGAGAGAGAGAGAGAGAGAGAGACCGAGTGGGGGAAGGGCAGAGAAAAGGGGAGACACAGAATCTGAAGGAGGCTTTGGGCTCTGAGCTGTCAACACAGAGCCGCATGCAGGTCTTGAACCCATGAGCCTCGAGATCATGACCTGAGCCGAAGCTGGACGCTTAACTGAGCCACCGGGGCAGTCAGTTAATTTTCTGAGATAATTTTCTGGTCACTATATTGACCTAGAAGGAATTTACTGAAAAATTAAGCAAACAGGCATTTATTTGGACAATTAGAATTGCAATTTGGGAGACACAGATTCAGGTATAAATGTGAATTGTCTTCCGAGGAAGTCAAACAGGGAGCAGAGTTATAAAGAGCAGTTCTCATTTAGGTCCTCTACGCAAAACACGGATTGAGACTAGGTTAACTGGGGTTTACTGGGTTAAGAGGCAAATGAGGGGTTGAAACTTGTCAAATAGGGTTGGCTCCATTTAAAAAACAAACAAGCTGTAGTTGACCCACAATGTTACTTCAGTTTCAGGTGTACAACAGAAGAGTTGAAAGCCTATATATTACGCTATGCTCACCGCAAGTGTAGCTACCATCTGTGTTTTGCCTCCTTAAAAAAAAAAGTGAACAATGGGAGTGATTCAGGTGTCCTGGTGACAAGGGAGTTGAATCTAGGCTGAGGGCTTGCAGTTGGCAAAAGTTCAGAAACCTCTCCTGCCTTAATGGCTTCCCAGCCCTACTTTAAAAGAGACTCTCTTAGCTAGGCTTGCACGTTCCATTTTGGAACATTTTGTTATTATTTAAAACTCAGGTTGGGGCGCCTGTGGGGGCTCAGTCAGCTTCCAACTCTTGATTTCGGTTCAGGTGGTGATCTCAGGGTCTTGGGGTTGGGCTCTGGGCTGAGCATGGAGCCTGCTTCAGATTCTCTCTCCCTCTTCCTCTGCCTCTGCCTCGCCCCCTGCCCCTCTAAAATAAAAAACAAAACAAACAAATGAACAAAAACTCGGCTTAAATATCACTGATTCCCAAATTCTTTGCTCAGACCCCTCTGCATTTAAAATATCTTGGACTAAAAAGACACAAATGCACACTCGTTTAGCGCTTACCACAGGCTAATAAGCACTATTTGAAGATTTTTGTGTGTATTGACTCATTTACTTTCCACCACAGCCTTGCTTTGGAGCACACAGATGACCTCACGAGTACAGACCAGGTAATTCAAGATTGATTGGTATAAGATGCCCCTCCTGGGAGAGGTTGAAAGTGTAATTAAGGTAGATATAAAATCTCAGTTTGGTGATGTGGGCTTAGCACAAGTGATTCCATTTGAGGCCTGTTCTCTTTCTGTCTTAAACCTCAGTAGAAGCCAAGGGATGAAGCAGCTTGCCAAGATCACACAGCTGCAAATGGTTGAATAAGAATGTTAGGAACGAAGCAGTCTGACTCTAGAACTCATGCTGTAAATGTCCCCGCTCACCTGCCCTCTGCCTGCACGCGTCTCTTACCACAACGGGTTGCATTGCTGGTTTGCTTCTGTGCACTCTGTGCTGTCCTGCACCGTGAGCGTCTCGAGGACACCAGCAACTAAATCCCCAACACCTTCAGAGGTAAATGTTTATTGCATATATAAAATCACCAATGAGACTTACCAAGCGTTGAACTAAATGTTTTATTGTGATAAAGGAGAAATGGAAGGAAGGGGAGGGGAAGAAGGAGAAAGGAAAAAGAAGGGGAAGAAACAGAGGAATAATAATGAAAAGAATAGAGAATGGATTTAGAGAGGGAAAAATACCTGTGTCTAGACTCTGGGGCCATACAAATGATAGCCTACTCTCCGCTGTTTGGCAGAAATCCTAGTTTGGTGAGTTTCAAACTTTTTTTTTTAATTTTATTTTTTATTTTTTAAAATATACACCCAAATTAGTACAGTGAAACAATGATTTCAGGAGTAGATACATTCCTTAATGCCCCTTATCCATTTAGCCCATCCACTCTCCCACAACCCCTCCAGTAGCCCTCAGTTTGTTCTCCATATTTTAAAAAATGCGGCAGGCTTTTTTTTTTTTTTTTAATCAAGTGAAATTTGTACTGAAGGCTAACATGTAAAACAGATTCAGCTGGGCATGGAAGCGAGCTTGTTGTATTCATTCACGGAATTCCTGGCTTCTTCCAGCCTGGCAGCAGCCCTGAGACACCTCTGAAGAAATATTAGGATCTGAGAACGGTTTGAAAGCCACTGACTGAATTCACTTCTGGATGGTGGTCACAAGTGTGCCTCTGTGAGTAGAGCCCTTATCTCCTACAGGATCAATGTTAACATTTCCAATCTGTTTCTGAGATACCATTTCATACCATACTAACTCCAAAATCAGTCATTAAAATGAGGGAAGGGAAAATGAAAGTTACATAATATGGAATTTACATAATAAATGTTCCCTTTGGAAGACTTTCTTCTATGTGGGTTTTATTGGCTGAAGAGGTTTTTGTTTTATTTTCAAATAATGATACAGTGATTTTCTACGTTACTCAATGCTATTATTGTACGTGTACTATTAATCCCCTTTATCAACTTCACCCATTCCCCGACCCACCTCCCCTCTGACAACCACCAATTATTCTCTGTATTGAAGAATCTCTTTTTTTGGTTTGTCTCTTTTTTCCTTTGTTCATTTGTTTTGCTTCTTAACTTCCACATGTGAGTGAAATGATACGAGTATCTTTCTCTGGTTGACTTATTTCACTTAGCCTATACCCTCTAGATCCAGCCACGTTGCTGCAAATGACAAGATCTCATTCATTGTCTATGTATATCACCTTTTTTAAAAAAAAAATTTAATGCTTATTTATTTTTGAGAGAGACAGAGCATGAGCAGGGGAGGGGCAGAGAGAGGGAGACACAGAATCCAAAGCAGGCTCTAGGCTCTGAGCTGTCAGCACAGAGCCCGACACAGGGCTTGAGCCCACAAACTGTGAGATCATGACCTGAGCCAAAGTCAGACGCTTAACTGACTGAGCTATCCAGGTGCCCCACCACATCTTTATTCATCTGTCAATGGATACTTGGTCTGTGTCCATATCTTGGCTATTGTAAATAATACTGCAGTAAACATAAGGGTGCATATATCTTCCCAAATTACTGTTTTTGTTTTCTTTGAGCAGATATCTAAAAATGGAATTACTGATCGTAAGGTAATTCTATGTTTTAGTTTTTGAGAATCTCCGTACTGTTTTCCACAGTGGTTTCACCCATTTGCATTCCTATTAACAGTGCACAGGATTCCTTTTTCTCCACATTTTGGCCAACATTTGTTATTTCTTGTATGTTTGATTCTAGCCATTCTGACATGTGTAAGGTGGTATCTAATTGTGGTTTTGATTTGCATTTCCCTGATGATGGGTGATGTTGAGCATTTTTTCATGTGTCTGTTGGCCATCTATATGTCTTCTTTGGAAGAATGTCAAAAATGGCCTCTGCCCATTTTTAAATCACATTATTGTTATTCGTATTCTTATATATTTTGGTGTTGAGTTTAGAAGTTCTTTATGTATTTTGGATATCAGTCCCTTATTGGATATATCATTTGCAAATATCTTCTCCAATTCAGTAGGTTGCCTTTCTTGTTTTGTTGGTGGTGTTATTTGCTGTGCAAAAGCTTTTTTATTTTGGTGTAGTCCCAATAGTTTATTTTTGCTTTTGTTTCTGGCTAAAGAGTTTTTTTTTTAACTTTAGACTTCAAAGAACTTCTTTGCCTGATAAATATTCTTATAGCAAATATAGGCAGTTGCGCTGCTCCAAGAATTTTTAAACTGTTTTCAAAATTAGTATTATTTATTCTGAAATTTAATATATATATTTTTTCTTTTAGAGAGAGTGGGAGGGAGGGACAGAGGGAGAGAGAGAGAATCATAAACAGGATCAATACCCTGTGCAGAGCCCAACGTGGGGCTTGATCTCACAATCCTGGGATTATACCTGAGCTGAAATCAAGAGTCAGACACTCAGTTGACTGAACCACCTAGACATCCCATCATATAGCCTTTATTTTTTTTTTGTATTTTATTTTATATTCACCACTTTTGGACTGTACATTTTAACCAGATTTATTAGGCAAGGCAAAGAAATATAAGGCATATAAACTAAAAGGCAAGAAGCAAACCTGTGTCTATTTGCAGATGGTGTGATCATGTATAAAGAAAATCCAAGGGTAAATCCACTAAAAAACCTAATAAAACACTTCTAAAAGATCATAAGACATAAATGCAATGTACAAAAATCATTTTGAGTTCTACGCACCAGCTATGACATTCTCAAAATGAATGTAAAGCAGTTCTATTTACAATAGCCTAAAAATTGAAATAATTATAATTTTTTAATGTCTATTTATTTTTGAGAGACAGAGACAGAACACGAGCAGGGGAGGGGCAGAGAGAGAGAGAGAGAGAGAGAGAGAGAGAGACAGAATCCGAAGAAGGCTCCAGGCTCCATGCTGTCAGCACAGAGCCTGATGCAGGGCTTGAACCCACGAACTGCGAGATAATGACCTAAGCCAAAGTTGGATGCTTAACTGACTGAGCCACCCATGAGCCCCTAAAATAGTTACAAATTTAATAAAAGAAATGCAACACTTGTACACTGAAAATTACAAATCCTTATTGAAAGATAGGAAAGACCTATATTTGTAGAAAGTCAACCCATGTCCATGGGTTAGAAGGTTTAATATTGTTAAGATCACAGTATTTCCCAAATTAATCTTCAGATTCTACATGATCCCTATTAAAATCCCAACTGGATTTTTTTTAACATTTTAATTTATTTTAATTAATTAATTTTTAATTTTTAAAAATTTAAGTCCACATAAGTTAAAATACAGTGTACTATAATAATTTTAGGATAGAATTTAGTGATTTATCACTTACATATAACACTATGTGCTCATCCCCACAAGTGTCCTCCTTATTGTCCCTCACCCTTTTAGCTCTCACCCCCCACCCAGCACCCCACCAGCAACCCTCAGTTTATTCTCTGGATTTAAGTGTCTCTTATGTTTTGTCCCCCTCCTTGTTTTTATATTATTTTTGCTTCTCTTCCCCTATATTCATCTGTTTTGTATCTTAAATTCAACATGTGAGTGAAATCATATATTTTTCTTTCTCTGACTGACTTATTTCTCTTAGGATAAGACACTCTAGTTCCATCCACATTGTTGCAAATGGCAAGATTTCATTCTTTTTGATTGCTGAGTAATATTCTATTGTATATATATATACCATACTTTCTTTATCCACTCATCAGTTGATGGACATTAAGGCTCTTTCCATACTTTGGCTCTTGTCTATAGTGCCGCTCTAAACATTGGGGTGCATGTGCTCCTTTGAATCAGCAGTTTTGTATCCTTTGAGTAAATACCTAGTAGTATAATTGCTGGGTCATAGGGTAGTTCTATTTTTAATTTTTTGATGAATCTTCATACTGTTTTCTAGAGTGGCTGCACAAGTTTGCATTCCCACCAGCAGTGCAAAAGGGTTCCTCTTTCTCCACATCCTTGCCAACATCTGTTGTTACCTGAGTTGTTAATTTTAGCCATTCTGACAGCTGTGAGGTGGTATCTCATTTGGAGTTCGCGGATGATGAGTGATGTTCAGCATTTTTTCATGTGTTTGTTAGCCATGTGGATGTCTTCCTTGGAAAAGTGTCTATCATGTCTTCACTGGATTATTTTTCAGGTGTTAAGTTTGGTAAGTTCTTTATAGATTTTGGATACTGACCTTTTATCTGATATGTCATTTGCAAATATCTTCTCCTATTCTGTTGGTTGCCTTTTAGTTTTGTTGATTGTTTCCTTTGCCATTCAGAAGCTTTTTATCTTGATGAGGTCCCAATAGTTCATTTTTCTTTTATTTCCATTGCCTCCAGAGACATGTCAAGTAAGAAGTTGTTGTGGCTGAGGTCAAAGGGGTTGTTGCCTTTTTCTCCTCTAGCATTTTAATGGCTTCCTGTCTTACATTTAGGTCTTTCATCCATTTTGAGTTTATTTTTGTGTATGGTATAAGAAAGTGGTCCAGGTTCATTCTTCTGCGTGTCACTGTCGAGTTTTGCTGAAACACAAACTTGGACATTCTTTCTTGCTTTGTCAAAGATTAGTTGACCATACGTTTCTGGGTCCATTTCTGGGTTCTCTCTTCTGTTCCATTGATCTGAGTATCTGTTTTTGTGCCAGTACCATACTGTCTTGATGATTACAGGTTTGTAACACAACTTGAAGTCCAGGATTGTGATGCCTCCAGGTTTGGTTTTCTTTTTCAGGATTGCTTTGGCTATTTGGGGTCTTTTGTGGTTCCATACAGATTTTAGGATTGTTTGTTCTAGCTCTGTGAAGAATGCTGGTGTTATTTTGATGGGGATTGCATTGAATATGTAGATTGCTTTCGGTAGTATAGACATTTTAACAATATTTGTTCTTCCAATCCAGGAGCATGGAATGCTTTTCCGTTTTTGTTTGTTTGTTTGTTTGTTGGTTTGTTTGTATCTTCTTCAATTTATTTCATAAGCTTTCTGTAGTTTTCAGCGTATAGATTTTTCACCTCTTTGGTTAGGTTTATTCCTAGGTATTTTATGGGTTTTGGTGCAATTGTAAATGGGATTGATTCTTTGATTTCTCTTTCCGCTGCTTCATTATTGGTATATAGAAATGCAATCAATTTCTGTGCATTGATTTTATATCTTTCAACTTTGCTGAATTCATGGATCAGTTCTAGCAGTTTTTTGGTGGAGTCTTTTGGGTATGATGGGTACCCATCATATGGGTATGATTTTACCCATCATTGGGTATGACACGTAGAATATCATTTCATTACCCATACCCATACCCATACCCATCATTGGGTATGACACGTAGAGTATCATTTCATCTGCGAAGAGTGAAAATTTGACTTTCTCTTTGCTGATTGGATGCCTTTTATTTCTTTGTGTTGTCTGATTGCTGAGGCTAGGACTTCAACACTATGTTGAATAACAGTGGTAAGAGTGGACATCCTTGTTGTGTTCCTGACCTTAGGGGGAAAGCTCCATTGAGGATGATATTAGTGGTAGGTCTTTCACATATGGCCTTTATGATCTTGAGGTATGATCCTTCTATCCCTACTTTCTTGAGAGTTTTTATAAAGACAAGATGGTGTATTTTGTCAAATGCTTTTTCTGCATCTATTGAGATGATCATGTGGTTCTTATCCTTTCTTTTATTAACGTGATGTATCACATTGATTGATTTGCAGATATTGAACCAGCGCTGTGTCCCAGGAATAAATCCCACCTGATCGTGGTGAATAATTCTTTTAATGTATTGTTGGCTCTGGTTCGCTAGTATCTTGTTGAGAATTTTTGCATCCATGCTCATCAGGGAAATTGGTCTGTAGTTCTCCTTTTTAGTGGAGTCTTTCTCTGGTTTTGGAATCAAGGTAATGTTGGCTTCAGAGAATGAGTTTGGAAGTTTTCCTTCCATTTCTATTTTTTTTGGAACAGCTTCAAAAGAATAAGTGTTAACTCTTCTTTAAATGTTTGGTAGAATTCTCCTGGAAACCCATTCGGTCCTAGACACTTGTTTGTTGGGTGATTTTTGATTACTGATTCAATTTTGTTACTGGTTATGGGTCTGTTGAAATTTTCTATTTCTTCCTATTTCAGTTTTGGTAGTTTATATGTTTCTAGGAATGTGTCCATTTCTTCCAGGTTGCCCAATTTGTTGGCATATAATTGGTCATAGTATTCTCTTAATATTGTTTGTATTTCTGTGGTGTAGGTTGTGATCTCTCCTCTTTCATTCTTGATTTTATTTATTTGGGTCCTTTCCTTTTTCTGTTTGATTATTCTGGCTGGGGCGTTATCAGTTTTGCTAATTCTTTCAAGGAGCCAGCCCCTGATTTCATTGATCTGTTCTCCTGTTCAGTTTTTTTGTTTTTGTTTTTTTTGTTTGAAATCATTGATTTCTGCTCCAATCTTTATTATTTCCTACCTTCTGCTGGTTTGGGGCTTTGTTTGCTATTCTGAAGGTTAGGTTGTGTATTTGAGATCTTTCTTACTTCTGTAGGAAGGCCTGGATTGCTATATACTTCCCTCCTATGACCACCTCCTTTGTTGCATTCCAGAGGTTTTGGGCTGTCATGTTTTCATTTTCTTTGGCTTTCATGTACTTTTTAATTTCATCTTTAATTTCTTGGTTAACCCATTCATTCTTTAGTAAGATGTTCTTTAATCTCCATGGTCTTTCCAAATTTTATTGTGGTTTATTTTCAGACCATAGTTTTGTGGTCTGAAAATATGCAATGTATGATCTCAGTCTTTTTGTACTTGTTAAGGGCTGATTTATGACCCAGTATGTTATCTATTCTGGAGAATGTCCATGTGCACTTGAGATGAATGTGTATTCTGCTGCTTTAGGATGAAATGTTTTGAATATATGTTAAGTCCATCCGGTCCAGTGTTTCATTCAAAGCCATTGTTTCCTTGTTGATTTTCTGCTTAGATGATCTGTCCATTGTTGTAAGTGGGGTGTTGAAGTCACTTACTATTATGGTATTATTTTCAATGAGTTTCTTTATGTTTGTGATTATTTGATTTATATATTTGGGTTCTTCCACATTGGGAGCAAAAATGTTTATAATTGTTAGATCTTCTTGGTGGATAGACCCCTCAATTATGATATAATGCCCTTATTCATCTATTACAGTCTTTATTTTAAAATCTAGTTTGTCTGATATAAATATGGCTACACCAACTTTCTTTTGACAACCATTAGCATGATAGATTGTTCTCCATCCCCTTACTTTCAATATCAAGGCATCTCAAGGTCTAAAATGAGTCTCTTGTATGCAGCATATAGATGGCTCTTGTTTTCTCATCCATTCTGATACCCTATGTCTTTAGATTGGAGCATTTAGTCCATTGACATTTATAGTGAGTACTGAAAGATATGAATTTAGTGCCATTGTATTGTCTGTTGGTGTTTCTCATGATGTTCTCTGGTCCTTTCTAGTCTTTGTTACTTATGGCCTTTTTTTGTTTTGTTTTGTCTTTTCTCCACACAAAGTGTCCCCTTAAAATTTCTTGCAGGGCTGGTTTAGTGGTCACGAACTCCTTTAGTTTGTTGTTGTTGTTGTTGTTTTGTCTAGGAAACTCTTTATCTCTCCAGCCTTGCTGGATAAAGTATTCTTGGCTGCATATTTTTCTGACTCAGCACATTGAATATATCTTGCCACTCCTTTCTGGCCTGCCAAGTTTCTCTGGATAGGTCTGCTGTGAACCTGATCTGTCTTCCCTTATAGGTTAAGGACTTTTTTCCCCCCTTCCTGCTTTCATAATTCTTTCCTTGTCTATTTTGTGAATTTGTCTGTGATATACCTTGGTGATGGTCAGTTTTTGTTGAATCTAATGGGACTCCTCTGTGTTTCTTGGATTTTGATATCTGTGTCTTTCCCGACGTTAAGAAAGTTTTCTGCTATAATTTGCTCACATAAACCTTCTGCCCCTTTTTTTCCTCTCTTTATCTTCTGGGACTCCTATGATTTGGATGTTATTCCTTTTTAATAAGTCACTGAGTTCTCTAAGTCTTGTGTGGTGATCTTTTGCCTTAGTTTCCTTCTCTTTTCTGCTTTATCATTCTCCATAATTTTATCTTCTAAATTGCTGATTCACTCTTCTGCTTCACCCATCCTTGCTGTTGTAGCAGCCATTTGAGATTGCATCTTAGTTATAGCATTTTTAATTTCATCCTGACTAGATCTATTTCTTTTATCTACACAGAAAGGGATTCTATGCTTTTTTCATCATATGCTTTAGTTCAGATATCTTGCTTAAGCCCCTGGCTGTCATTTCTTCCTGTCTTTCTTTTGGGGTGAATTCCTTTGTTTTGTCATTTTGGAGGAAGAAAAAATTAATAAAATTAAAATTAAAAAATTCAAAACAAAAACTCAAATAAAGAAATCTAGATCCTAGGTGTGTTTTGGTCTGCTTGTTAAAAAAGCTTGACAGAATAGAGAAAAAAGGAAAGAAGGAAAAAAAAGGTAAGAATAAAATTTAAAAATTAAAAAAAATTATATAATAAAGTAGAATAAAATAAAATAGAATAAAATTTTTTTAAAAATAAAAAATAAAGAAAAGATATGTAAAAATAAAAGTAAAAATTTCTCTTTCTGTATCCAAGAATGAGGAAGAAAATAAAAGAAAAAAACTATTAAGCAAAAACAGAAGCAAGGAAAACAAACAAATGAACCAGCAAACAGAATGAAACCTGAATGAAGTTACATCTAGTTTCCCCTAGAACTGAAACTATGAAGCCTTCTATAGTCCATACACTAAGCAGGTTGAGTGAGATGTGCTTGGAAGGCACAGTTGGGCGGGGCTTGGTATAACGATGGCTCCATTCTTCACTAGGTAGCACTACTTAGCTTACTGTGGTGGATCAGTGTGGCATGCATGCACGTGTGCAGGAGTGATGGAAGTGGCTTCATCCAGTTCCCTGGTCTCTGGCACAGGAACTTTGCACTTACACTTATCTGCGATCAAACACCTCTCCTTTGACTCAGGCCTCCGTCCACTCCCGCCTCTACCCTGTCCATGTCCAAGCTGTCCACCTGCCAGGTGGCACCTCCCTCCACAGTTTTATCTCAGTTGGGTTGTGTTTCAAAACCCCACCCTTCAGAGACCCCTGTGGCTTGGACCCATGCTGCCTCTCTGGAGGAGCGTCTCACTGAGCAATGGCAAGGTGCCAGCTTGCCCCAGAAAACGTTCTGCAATCATGCAGTGGCAAAGGTTCAGAGATTATGGCAAACCACAAGACACACACAGCCAGTACCAGGTTTTATAGCATTCTGGCATCTTTGTCCCAATACCAGCAAACGTGGCTGCTCTCTGGGGTCCGCTGGGAGCTTTGCCTATGGGGAGACCATCTGGCCTCTACCCAGTGCACTCCAAGCAGGAGAACCGCTTCTTCCCATGTGGCACATGGACTCCTCAGACCCCGCTGCCTGCTCCTGGGGATTTGCTCTGCTTCCTCACCAGAGCACTGCCAGGCACAGGGCTCCAAAACTTCAGAGTTGTTATTCCTTTGTTTAAAGAATCCTGGTGGTATTGAAACCATCCTCTTTCTTCCCATCAGTGGTTTTAGGGGACAAATTTCTTGTTCAACACCCTGCCAATGTTTTCACTCTTTCTCTCCAGCTACTTTTGGGAGAGTGCTTTTCTTGCACTCCTGATGCACCCCACTCTCCCCCTTTCTCTTTCTCTGTCCTATTTTTACAAAAATAGCTCCATACCCTCTGTGGCTTTTGTCTTCCCCAGTTTACTTCTCTGCACTGCATACCTGCAGAGTTCTGTGGCTCCAGTTATGCAGATTGTTGTCTTAATCCTCAGATCAATTTCCTAGGTGTTCAAAATGGTTTGGTGCTGATCTAGCTGCATTTCAAGGATGAGACAAGCTCAGGGTCTCCATGCTCCTCCTCCATCTTAAGTCCCTCTGATCACATTTCCTTTAAATGAGGGTTGCATTTGCAAATAAACCAACTTTGATGAATCTTTGATATCTCTGTTGTTTGGTGAACTAGGAAAATAGCTGCCATTTATTAAAAACTTTCTAATGCAATCATTGTATTAGACATGCATCATCTCTTTTCATCCTCAAGATGATCCTGTAAAGTAGGTGCCATCTACATCCATTTATAAAAGTGGCTCAGAAAAAAAAGTGGCTCAAAGTCTTTGAGTTGCCCAAGGTGACAGAGCTGGTTAGAAGCATGGTCAGCATTCAAACTATTCCATCTGACCCCAATGCCCACTCTCATGACTGCTCTGCTAAATCAACCCTTGCAATGCTTTCTAGTTAGAACTGTATCTTTATTCATTGTACTTCCACAGTCTAGCACATAGAAGGCATTTCAGATATGTTTGTGTAATTAATTAATGAGTGAAAAATGATAATCTGATTTGAGTTGTGAATAACCAAAACAATGTACCAATTACTTCTTAAATACATCAAGCACTATTTGGTTTTCTCCATCTTCATTGCCAGCACTCATTCAAGTCACCATCTATTTTGCCTGGCCTCTTTCAATAACTTGGCCCTTTCTAATCCTTTTTAATTGCAGCAACTAGAGAAAACACTTCAAAATGCAAAACATTTCCCCCTTCATCCTCCTAAAACAATCTTTAATCTTTTTTTGTTGCTTCTAGGATGGAGTCCAAATCCTTAACATAGGATACAAAAGCCCTTTCCGCCTCACCTCCCACCATGGCCACCTGGCCCCCAGCCATCCAGCCACTCTAGCTGTGCTGGCTTCCTTAGTTCTCACCTGCCCCTTCCCTCCACAGGAATCTGCTCATGCTCTTTCCTTTGTTGGAAATTCACTTTCTTCTTCCCTCCATCCTATCCCCCCAATAATTCCTCTTTATCCCTTAGATCTCAGGTCAATTGTCCTTAGAAATGATCCCCCGGACCCATTAGTCTAGATCAGATTCTTCCAAAATTCCGTCTGATGGCACCTTGAACTTCCCCTTGTTAGCATTGATTACTGCTGCAAGATTATGTTTATTTGATTTATTTTCTGTCTTTTCCATTCAAATGTAAGCTCCACGGGGCAGAGACTCTGACTGTTCTTTACTCACTTTTGTGAAGACCTTCTGTGTCTGTCCTATAGTCACTCAATAGATATTTAATATTCAAATGTAAATACAATTGGGATACTGTGAGCTTGGATTTTCTCATGTTCCTATCTCCATCCTTATGATCATCACCTAATGTTTCTAGAACAACTATTTTGCTTGGGGCACTGTGACATTTAGAATGGATTTTTAAACTTTCAGCACATCTGTTGCCAGGGTTCAACTCTAGGGAAGCTCACAGAGTTAGGATTAGAAAAAGCAAAGCACATGTGTGTTGGGCAGGTGATAAAGGGAAAAGATGGTCCCAGAATGGCTGGGTCACTGATCACCTGCAGGCTGCCTTCCTTCTCTTCTCATTACCACCTTCCATTTTCCTTCAAGTGGGAGAGAAGACAAGTGCAGAACACAGACTGCCTGCTGACCTGGGTGCTGCAGAGAGCCACTGATTAAGGCTGGAAATGAAACTCTTTTTCTCAGTTTCATCTTCTTGAATGTAATACCAGCTGTGTTTTAAGCTGAGCTACCACACACCTGCTGGGAAACCATTTTCTACCCAATGCTATGAAAACGATGACATTTACTCCTTCGAGTGAGAAAGATGATCAGCTCATTAGGAGCCTAGATGAGGAAAAAAATTTTCAATTAGGTGTGAATCTTTCACCCACTGATCAAAGGGTTAAGAGCAAAAGCATGTGTGTGTGTGTGTGTGTGTGTGTGTGTGTGTGTGTGTGTTGAGCAGTGTGGATCTGGGGTTCTCTATTTCCAAAGCCTCTATCACTGTGGGCAAATTCAATTTCATGAAATTGAAATGGTGGGTGCTGTGCTGCCTCTTGAAATTACCACTGGCTTGGAGCCCTGGGGTCCTTCATCTGCTTTGTGTCCGAGCCCTCTGGCTCCATTTGTAAAACTAGAATCTAGAGAGGCAGATTATATGCTTCTTCCTCGACCATCTTATTAAAAAGCATGTTTTCTCACCAAAAAGGACAAGAAAAGCCAAAGAAAAGGACGAAGCTTTTCTTTCTAGGGACATAGCATGTTGATTTTCTAAGCATTCACCCCAGAGAAAAGAATGGATTCAGTACACAGTTATCCTTCTAAGAGAAAAAATGAAATGTGCTAAGATGGGTATTTCTGTTCAAACTTTGCACATCACATCGGCCCCACATTACTAGCATTCTCAAGGAGTAAGAGCTTTTTCATTTTTATTTTTTTAAACAAGCTGCTCCTATGATTTGAATTTAGAAGTGCTAGAATATTAGGTACTGCTTTGGGTTGAGAGCTTTGGGGTCAGATTGTGAAATTTATGATGGAAATATTTCTCACCCTGATTTCTAGGATACCAGCCAAACAAATCTGTGGAAGCTAGAAGCTCCCTACCGAAGTAAAGACTATTTGCCTTTCTGCATTGTCAGTACAAATTTTTAACGTTGATAAATTTGGAATATGGCATGGAATTCATCTGGGCCTGCTAGACCATGTCTCTCTTGTTTGCTGTTGAATTCCCATTGTAAAGCAGAGTACCTCAGTCAAAGTAAGGTCTCAGAAAATGTTTCAATGGGATGAGTAACTAAATGACTTTTTCAACAACATTATTAACACTATCCTTGTGAGGGCCCCAGTTTTGTAGAGGATTCAGGAAGGTTCTTGTTTCTCTAGCTCTGCCTAGCTATTGACACCAATGACCATCAGCCTGTAGATCAGCACCCTACCCAGTCCCTTAGCTTGTGTTAGATGGCTTTGCCACATGTCATATCCTCACCAGTGGGTGGATCCTGGAATAAATCTTGTTGCTGTAACCCCAGCATCTGTTGTACTTGAAAGAAACTTCAGAACGAGATGCTTTCATGCTTAGATCTCCCAGTCTTATTCTTGTGCCTGCCTGAGAGTATGCCCCTCTACTACTTACCAGTGGGGGTTTTGCTTCAACAGTGGTCAACCAATGGATAGTGATGGGCAGACAGTCTGACTGAAAGTTTCACCTCTGCTTGGTGCCTCCTAATAGACTGCATAGATTGGACCCTGTAGCTGAGAGAAATTGACATTAATAATCAATAGTTACTGAGTTTTTATGTGCTTGTTATAATTCTAAATATTCTAGATACCTATTCTAGCATATTTAATCTTCATAACAACCCTATGAAGAAAGTACTATCATATTCTTTTTAAAGATGGAGAGATGGAGTATATATAGACAAAGAAAATTTTCCTAAAATTAAACAGCAGCATGATTCAATTCAGTCCATCTAATTCTGGAGCTCATATTCCTAAGTACTATGCCGTAACTAGTATCCGTTTAGGCAAGGAGAATATTCAGTCATTACATACTGATAAGTTTTAGCAGCTGGTATCCATTCTGATTGGTTGCAAGTCTATTCTGCCAAGTAAATATTTTGGATATCAACTCTTCCCTTTGGGCACTGTGAGGGAGAGTCTTGGCCATCTCTCAGAACCTGCTATGTAGTTGAGTTCCATGATGCCACTCCACCCAGTGCTAGATTCTTTTCCCTCTGGACTAGTCCCACAGGTAAGGGTACATGGCCTCAGGAGATATGAAGAGGATATTGTTAAGGCAAGGCTCAAGTATGAAATGATAGGTCTGATTCAAGGTAGCTTATACACAAGACACCAGCTAAGAGGAATAGACAAAGCCATATAGAAATTCAGAGAAGGAGAAATCATTGAGACTTCTCACAAAGGAGGCAGGACTTGAACTGAGCCTTGAAGGAAAAGTCGAGCCAATAATATAATGAAGAGAGACTGGAAACACTATATGTCCAACAACCAACCCAATCTAACATGGCAATCAGCAGAAACAACTGCTAATCAGCAGAAGGGGTCAAAGTTCACATTCTAAAAGTCTGCTAGGCAGATGGTGATTAAAACTAGAAGTGAAATTTTGCTCCTGAATATCCTTTGCCAGAACACTAATAAGCTCTCTCTTATAGTTAAAATTAGGAACAGTAGAGATTTTTTTAATTAAGTTCCAGTATCTCTGAGTCATACATGCACAGGGAGAAGATAACCAGATGAGTGAGTGCCTATAATACCCAAGATTTTGAAAGTCCCAAATATGACACCTAGGGGTAAAGCCATATGTCCTTTTGGGGGAGGGGAGAGTAGGGTGACTCCTTTAGATCAGGAAGAGAGTGTGCAGGAAAGCATGCAAGTCCAAGAGCCTAGATTTTGAATCTAGTCTTTGTCCTCTATTGGGATTTTTAGATGTCACTTTAACACTTTGTTTCTTAGTCTGTTAGGGCTGATACAGCAAAATACCATAAATTGGGTGGCTTATAAAGAACAGAAATTTATTTCTCACAGTTTTGGAGGCTAAGAAGTCCAAGAGCAAGGTGCTGGCAGATTTGGTGTCTGGTGGGAACCTACTTCCTAGATGGCTTGTCTTTCTGCTGTGCCCTCATGTGCCAGAAGGGGCTGGGGAGCTCTGTGGGTCTGTTTGATAACAACACTAATCCCACTCCTGAGGGCTCCACTTTCATGACCTAAGCACCTCCCAGAGGCCCCTCCACCTAACACCATCACTTTGGACATAAGATTTCAACATATGAATGGGGGCAGGGATATAAACATTCAGTCCATTGCACCCAGACTCCCAGTTCACTTCACTATGAGAAAGTGAGTGGCTGAACACTTGAATGGGTTTTGCTGTAGACTGCTTGGGTTCAAATGTTCATTCTGCCATGCCTTAGTGGCGAAATTAGGGGGAAAACTTTTTTAACTTCTTACTGTTCCAGTTTCCCATCTGTAAAATGGGATAAATAATAATTTATAAAGTTATTGCAGGAATCACTGGATTAATTTAAGAATTAAAATGGTGCCTAGTATAGGGGAAGTGCTTAACAAATGAGAGTTATTATTAAAGATGCCAAATGGAGGTAATGGCAATTACCTCTTAATTATCTTTCTCATGAGAATTCCATAAGATAACCTACAATGAAATTATCTGGTGTATAATAGATACTAGTAATTGTTGACTCCTTCTCATTACCCTGGTCAATATTAACTCCCAGGTAGCAATAGCAAATATGGAAAAAGCAAGGCACATTTCAGTAGCATCAGATCCAGCTTATGTTCATACTTCATTGGAAACCTATCTTGAAACAAGCTTGAATCAGTGGCAGAAAAAGGATTGCCATTTTTGTTTTTGTTTTTTTAAATTTTTATTATTTTATTTTTCAAAAAAATTGTAATGTTTATTTTTGAGAGATAGAGCATGAGTGAGGGAGGGGGTGAAGAGGGAGGGAGACTCAGAATCCAAAGCAGACTCCAGGTTCTATGTTGTCAGCACAGAGCCTGACACGGGGCTCAAACTCACAACTGCAAGATTGTGACCTGAGCTGAAGTCAGATGCTTAACTGACTGAGCTCCCAGGTGCCCCCTTGTTAATTTTTATTATTTTAATTTTAATTTTAATTTTAATTTTTTAACAGCTTTCTTTTTTTAAAAGATTTTATTTTTAAGTAATCTCCTTACCCAACATGGGCCTTGAGCTTACAACCCCGGGACCAAGAGTCACATGCTCTACCGACTGAGCTAGCCAGATGCCCCTTAAAAGCTTTCTTAAAGTATAATTTATATACAAAAAACTTGTACATATTTAATGTATACAATTTGATAGTTTGGACATTGCACATACCTGTGAAACCATCACCACAGTCAAGGTAACAAACATTCCATCTCCTCCAAAACATTCCTCTTGCACTCCTCTTCCCCTTTTTTCCTGGTGGTAGGTATGCTTAACATGTAAGATCTACCCCCCCCCCCCTTTTTCTTTTCCGACGTTTTATTTTATTTTTGGGACAGAGAGAGACAGAGCATGAACAGGGGAGGGGCAGAGAGAGAGAGGGAGACACAGAATCGGAAACAGGCTCCAGGCTCTGAGCCATCAGCCCAGAGCCTGACGCGGGGCTCGAACTCACGGACCGCGAGATCGTGACCTGGCTGAAGTCGGACGCTTAACCAACTGCGCCACCCAGGCGCCCCAGTACCCCCCCCTTTTTAAAAAAATGTTTATTTATTTATTTTGAGAGAGAGAGGGAGAAAAAGCATGAGTAGGGGAGGGACAGAGAGAGAGGGAGAGAGAGAGAATCCCAAGCAGTGCAAAGCCCAATGCGGGGCTCAAACCCACAAACTGTGAGACCATGACATGAGCTGCAACCAAGAGTGGGCGTGAAACTGACTGAGCTACCCAGTCACCCCAGACACTCCTAAGATCTACCCTCTTAATAAAAATTTGAAATGAACAATACATTATTGTCAACTCTAGGCACTATGTTGTATAGCGGATATCTAGAACTTACTTACCTTGTGTAACTAAAACTTTGTATCTATTGAACAACAAATCCCCATTTCTCCATGCTCCTGGCCTTTGACAACCACCATGTACTCTCTATTTCTGTGAGTTTGACTATTAGAAGTACCTCTATAAGTGGAATCATGCAGTATTTGCCTTTCTGTGACTGGCTTATTTCACTTAGCATAATGTCTTCCAGGTTTATCCATTTGAACAGGAATTGCATATGGCAGGATTTCTTTTTTTTTTAAGGCTGAATAATATATATACATATATACATACATCTATATCTGTATCCATATATATTTATTAATATCTTTGGATGTATGGATATGATATCCATACATCTATATCTGTATATATACATTTTCTTTATTCATTCATCCATTGATGGGCATTTAGGTTTTCTCCATATCTCGACTACTGTGAATAATGCTGTAATGAATGTGAGAGTGCAGATATCAAAGAAGACATACAGGTGGCCAATAAGCATATGAAAGGGTACTCACCATCACTAATCATCACAGAAATGCAAATCAAAGCCACAGTGAGGTATCATCTCACACCTGTTAGGATGGCTATTTTTTTTTTAAGGTGAGTGTTGGCAAGGATGTAGAGAATTAGAACCTTTGTACACTGTTGGTGGGAATGTAAAATGGTGCAGTTGCTGTGCAAAACAGTATGGAGGTTCCTCAAAAAATTAAAAATAGAACTACCATGTGATCTAGCAATTCCACTCCTGGTACATATCCAAAATAATTTAAGTAAGGATTGTCTTTTTCCCTTAAATTCGTGTAATATCATTCACAGATGTTTATTATGGTCCAGCATATGTAACATTTTGGAAAAAAATATCACAACATTTTCTCTACCCTTAAAAAAAACTTCAGCCTCATCTGGGAAAGGTGATCTTTGCTACCCAAATTATTACTAGAAGGTAAGAGCCCCCAGGCAACTGGTGATATCTTGTTATGCTACGTGCTATAGAAGTGGATAGATTGGTTATTATTCCTAAAGCGCCCAGAGTTATTTTTTCCCTACCACATCCATCCATGAAGATTTTCAGATATTTATGCTTTATAATTTTTAATGGATACATCCAACTTTGGAGCTTGGACTCTGGAATCAGATTGATAACTATCTGATCCTGTCTCTGCTGCTTACTAGCTGTGTGACTTTTGTCAAATTAAACTCTTTGTGCTTCAGGCTCCTAAAATGTAAAATAAAGATGAAAATAATGCTTGATTCCTGGGATATTGTGAGGATCACAAGAGTTAATAGTGGTAAAGTGTTTGGAATAGTGCCTGCCATTGTACAAAGCCCTGTATATATGTGTGTGTTAGCTAGCTATCGTTGTCTGCTGTTGTTCCCTTCAATATTTTTTTCAGGGAGGAAATACTGTTCTTCTCCTGGGTAAAACTGTCTCTGTCAGGCCACAATAGACAATTCTCTTTGTTTCAAATCAATCTGGATTCATAAGTTTAAAATGTCCAGCCCCAAACATCAATTTCTCCTTACATATTAATTGAAAGGTTGGACTTCCCTTAGTTGATGAGCCACCAGCTCCCAGGGAAGCTGCTTTCTGTTTATTTCCTCCCCAGTGAGCTAGCTTCTATTTCTGACCTTGACCAGATGGTTTCAAGAGCTTGGTATTTCAAGTGGACTCACTTTTGTGGGGGCTTCTGTGGCCTTTCAATATAGCAACCTTGATGCAGGCTATGCTTTGCCTTTGTCTTGTCACCCGGTAACCTACCATGCCACCCCCAGCCCCTAGTTTTCCAGCTATTTCTCCAGCAGATTTTTCTCATAGGAGTTCTTCACCCTCCTAGATACTCCTCTAGACAGGACTTAACAGGGATCCAGGACTTAACTTAATATGGCCACCTTTCCTGTTTGGCTCATATAGAGACCACAGGGAGTAGATACTCATCCCTTGCTCTGACAATCTGGAGATGCTGACCCATTGCAATGCAGCAACTTTTAACCTTTATCTGCAGACTGCTTTAGCTTTCTCTCATGAGGGTCAAGGCAACATTCCTTAGTGTGATCCAGCCTTAGAGAGCAATCTAAAGCTCTCACAGAAGCCAGTGCATGCTCCCTCCATAAGCTAAAGGTTACTGAAGTAAATCCTCTCATTTTGGGAGTATAGATTGGGGTATCACAGCAAAGCTATTTTCAAAGAAATCTCTTTATAAATCATTCCATCTCTATATCCCCTCTCTCAACCCTGTTATAGGCTGTATGTGCAGTTAGATATTTGTTATATGCTACATTAGTCAAAACAGATAAAAAGGATCTCATTTTAAATTATTATTATTATTATTATTATTATTATTATTATTATTATTATTATCACCACCACCATATCAAGGAGCTGGGTATTCAGCTAAAGAAAAATGTCCTGCAATCTCTTTATTTTGAAGAATCACCTAGATAGAAGCAATTAGAAGTAAAAAAATAGCTGGGTCAAATCTCAGTCAGAAAATGGCAGAAGTCCCAAGTCTTAAACTGGCAGCTCAATTTAAGCCTATTTTCTCTGTTGCGTATTTTATTAAGCCACTGGGAAAAGATGCCAATATTCAGCCTTAGGGACTTACTTAAAAGCTTTTTAGATTGATAGCTACAAGATTCGAAATAAATAACATTCTGAGGTTTAATAGTGGCTTTGCTGAAAACAGGCGATTTGTACGAAGTACATTTAACTACAAGAATAATTAGGAACATGGATTTATATTAATAAGGGTATAGATTTAAGGTGGAGCTCCATGATGCCTTAGTAACTGGGGAATAACCAACAATCCTTTTGGGATTCTCAAAGTGATAATGATCTTTCCTTAGTCTTTTTTAAAAGCCATATCAACCACTCAAAAATAAAAAGACGCCCTTTAAAAGGAAATTAGCAAAAGTATGTAAATACTTGGTTTTGATGAGGTGTGGTAAAGTAGGTGCTTTAACATAATTCAGGTGGAAATTTAATCCTTACAACCTTTCTGAAGGATAACCTGACAAAATGCATTAACAGCCTTAAAAATTACATACTCTTAAATCCAGTAATTTTTTCTAGAACTCTATTCTAATCGAAAAACAACATGCAAGAATGTTTTTTCAAAAGCATTTTTATATGTTAAGCAATCTTAATGTTCAACAATAAAGCTTTTACTAAATTATCATGTATACATATGGAATTTTATGGAATCCTTTAAAATTAGGATATGAGTTTGTATTTATTAACACAGAAAATGGTCAAAGAAAAGCAGATACAGAGAAATACATAGGATCAAATTCCAGGTTTGTTTTACATTTTATATATTTATGTATAAGATATATAGGTCAGGAAGAACCACCATTACAAAATTTGTTTTAATGTTTATTTTTGAGAGAGAGAGAGAGAGACAGAGTGCAAGGGGGGAGAAGCAGAGAGAGAGGGGGAGACACAGAATCCAAAACAGGCTCCAGGTTCTGAGCTGTCAACACAGAGCCTGACATGGGGCTCGAACTCCAGAACAGCAAGATCATGACCTAAGCCAAAGTCTGACGCTTAACCCACTGAACCACCTAAGTGCCCCAAGAACCACCATTTTAAAAGTGGTTATCACTGAGCAGTGGAGTTTTGAATGACTCATCCCTTTTTTCTACATGTATTTTCTAATTTTTCCATAATAAATATGAACATTTAAAAAGAAGACAGCCATTAGAAGAGGTTTTCTATAATCCAGAAGCAAGAAATATAAAAAGAAGGAGAAAATATATCCACCCGATATTGAATACAGATGGGTATAAGAGAGAAATATAGCTTACTGCTAACGGAAAAACAAAACTAGAATCTTCTTTTCAATGAATATTGATCACCTGTTGATTGTATGGTTCTGTGTGTGCAGCAGAGAATTCCTAAAATACTTAAGGCAAGAGGGTTAGGTAAAAGGACACAGCAGAGTATATATTTTGTGTGAAAGAGTACAATTAAGTTTCCTAGGCTGTGAATAAATATCTGTCCCCAATAATTCATCTACTACCCATAGATTTTGAATTCTATCATACGTTCTTTTAATTGAATTAGAGAAAGTTGGTCTTTTATTTTTGTATCTTTCCCTCCTACAATAGAAAATATTGGTTATGTGTAATTAACATGGGCACATGGTAGGTTCATTTCATTTAATTTCAGCTAAACCCTCCAGAATGACCCCTATGCCAAACTCTTTCATCTGCAATGCAAATGTATTCTTCTGCAAGGCAAATGTTTCCAAGGAAACTTTATGGAAATGGAAAAGCTCCAAACGTACCATCTTTTATCTAAAGGAGAAAATGACACAACGTTAGTAACTAATGTGATTGTCTCAGGCTCAGTGAAATGTGTTGGTCTTTGCAGTTCAAGATGGAGACCAGTAATAAAAAGGGATGCCCTAACTATGTTCTGCATGCCAAAAAGAGAAATGTGCTCACATTATCGCTTAGCTATAAACCATGAAAGGGAGAAAGGATTTGTAGGAATAAATGGAAAATCATTAGCAAGTCTCTGTTAAGAGGGCAAGGGAGAGAGCTAATGCATTAAGGCCAAACTGGCTTCTCAGAATATGTTTATCAAATCTGTCACCCTCTTCCCTCTATGCTCTCACTCTCTTTGCTTTCTTTTTCCAGTTGATCTGAACCCTCAGCCAGTAAGAGAGAGCAGTTATTAATACCTAAATTCTGTGTGTAAAATACTTGAACTAACCCAGAATAACCAGCATAATATTAAAGCAGAAGAACAAAGTTGGAAAACTGACATTACTCTACTTCTTTCAGACTCACTATAAAGCTATAGTAGTCAAAACAATGCAGTATTGGCAAAAGAAGAGACAAGTAGGTCAATGGAAAAGAATAGAGAGCTCAGAAATAGATCCTCATAAACAAGAGTCAACTGATCTTTGAGAAAGGAGCAAAGGTAACACAATGGAGCAAAGATAGTCTCTTCAACAAATGGTGCTGGAACAGTAGGACATCCACATGCAAAAAAAAAAAAAAAATGAATCTAGACACAGACTTTACATCTTTCACGAAAATTAACTCAAAATGGATCACAGACTTAAATGTAAAACACAAACTATAAAATTCCTAGAAGATAACATTGGAGAAAAACTAGATGACTTTGGATATGGTGAGGCCTTTTTATATATTGTGCCAAAGACACCATCCACAGTGTCAAGAGAATGAGAATGTCCCAGGCCACAGACTGGGAAAAAATGTTGGAAGCAAGTATCTAATAAAGGATAGTTATCCAAGCACACAAAGAACTCCTAAAACGCAACAATGAGAAAACAACTAGATTAAGAAATGGGTCAAAGACCTTAATAGACAACTTACCAAGGAAGGTATACAGAAGGCAAATAAGTATCTGAAAAGATGCTCCATATCATATATCATCAGGAAATGCAAATTAAACATGAGACACCAGTACATATCTATTAGACTGGTCAAAATCTGGAACACTGAAAACACCAAATGCTGGGGAGGATGTGGAGAACAGGAACTCTCGTACATTGCTGGTGGGAAACAAAATGGTACAGCCACTTTGGATGACAGTTTGGCATTTTCTTACTACACTAGTTACTATACAATCCAGTAATCATGCTCCAAAGGGTTAGCCCAAAGGACAGGATAAGCCCAAATGGTTAAAAGCTTATGTCACACAAAAATCTGCACAAGGATGTTTATGGCTACTTTAGTCATAATTGCTAAAACTTGGAAGTAACCAAGATGTCCTTCAGTAGGTGAATGGATAAATAAACTGTAGCTGTATTCTGAGATTAAAGAATGGAGATCCTGATCCCTGAAATGTGCACTATAATGAAGTATTCAAGAAACAATTTGCATAGTAAAAAAAAAAAAAAAAAAAAAAAATATATATATATATATATATATATATATATATATATATATATATAAATTTGCTAAGGGACATAAAATAAATTTAAATCAATTTAGTGACATATTTTGCTTCAAGATGGGAAGTGGCATTATTATAAAAATGTCAACCTTAGATTAATTTAACAGTTGATGGAATTCCAATAAAATTTCCCCAAAACAAAATGATTCCAATGTTCATCTAGAACAGAGGTCTGCCCCCACTAAAAAGGAGAATTATAGGCCAATATTCCTGATGAACATTCCGGATGCAAAAATTCTCAATAAGATACTAGCAAATCAAATTCAATAATATATTGAAAGAATTATTCACCATGATCAAGTGGGACTCATTCCTGAGTTGCAGGGCTGGTTCAATATTCACAAATCAATCCACACGATACAACACGTTAACAGAAGAAAGGACAAGAACTATATGATTCTGTCAATAGATACAGAAAAAGCATTTGACAAAATATAGCATCCTTTCTTAATAAAAACCCTGAAGAAAGTTGGAATAGAAAGAACATAGCCTAACATCATAAAAGCCATATTTGAAAAACCCACAGCTAATATCATCCTTAATGGAGAAAAACTGAGAGCTTTCCCCTTAGACCAGGAACATGACAGGGATATCCACTCTCATCGCTGTTGTTTAACATAGCGTTGCAACTCCTAGCCTCGGCTATAAGACAACAAAATGAAATAAAAAGTATCCAAAGTGGCAAAGAAGAAATAAAACTTTCACTTTTTTTTAATATATGAAATTTGTCAAATTGGTTTCCATACAACACCCAGTGCTCATCCCAAAAGATGCCCTCTTCAATACCCATCACCTACCCTCCCCTCCCTCCCACCCTCCATCAACGCTCAGTTTGTAAAACTTTCACTTTTTGATGGCATGGGAAAACCCAAAAGACTGCACCAAAAAGCTGCTAGAACCAATACATGAATTCAGCAAAGTTGCAGGATATAAAATCAATGTACAGAAATCAGTGCATTTCTATATACCAATAGTGAAGCAATACAAAGAGACATCAAGAAATGGATCCCATTTACAATTGCACCGAGATCCATACAATACCTAGGAATAAACTTAACCAAAGAGGTAAAAGATCTGTATGCTGAAAACTGTAGAAAACTTATGAAGGAAATTGAAGAAGACACAAAGAAATGGATTCCATGCTCATGGATTGGAAGAACAGATATTGTTAAAATGTCAATATTCCCCAAAGGAATCTACACATTCAATGCAATCCTAATCAAAATTGCACTGGCATTCTTCTCAGAGCTAGAGCAAACAATCCTAAAATTTTCATGGAACCACAAAAGACCCCAAATAGCCAAAGTAATGCTGAAAAAGAAAACTAAACTGGAGGCATCACAATCCTGGACTTTAGCCTCTACTACAAAGCTGTAATCATCAAGACAGTATGGTATTGGCACAAAAACAGACACATAGACCAATGGAATAGAATAGAGAACCCAGAATTGGACCCACAAATGTATGGCCAACTAATCTTCGACAAAGCGGGAAAGAGTATTCAATGGAAAAAAGTCTCTTTAGCAAATGGTGCTGGGGGAACTGGACACCAACATGCAGAAGAATGAAACTGGACTACTTTTCTTACACCATACACTAAAATAAACCCCAAATGGATGAACGACCTAAATGTGAGACAGGAAAGCATCAAAACCCTAGAGGAAAATACAGGCAACAACCTCTTTGACCTCAGCTGCTTCAGTTTCTTGCTCAACATGTCTCTGAAGGCAAGGGAAATAAAAGCAAAAATGAACTATTGGGACCTCATCAAGATAAAAAGTTTCTGCACTGCAAAGGAAACAATCAACAAAACTAAATGCAACCAATGGAATGGGCGAAGATATTTGCAAATGACACATTGGATAAAGAGTTAGTATCCAAAATCTATAAAGAACTTACCAAACTCAATACCCGAAAGCAAATAATCCAGTGAAGAAATGGGCAGAAGACATGAATAGACACTTTTCCAAAGAAGACATCCAAATGGCCAACAGACACATGAAAATATGCTCAATGTCACTCATCATCAGAGAAATACAAATCAAAGCCACATTGAGATACCACCTCACACAGGTCAGAGTCACTAAAATGAACAAATCAGGAAACTACAGATGCTGGCGAGGACATGGAAAAACGATAACCCTCTTGCAGTGCCAGTGGGAATGCAAACTGGTGCAGCCACTCTGGAAAACAGTGTGAAGGTTCCTCAAAAAATTAAAAATGGGATTACCCTATGGCACCGTAATAGCACTACTAGGAATTTATCCAAAGGATATAGGAGTGCTGATCCACAGGGGCACATGTACTCCAATGTTTATAGCAGTGCTATCAACAACAGCCAAATTATGGAAAGAGACCAAATGTCCATTGACTGATGAATGAATAAAGAAGATATATATATATATATATACACACACACAATGGAATACTACTTGGCAATGAGAAAGAATGAAATCTTGCCATTTGCAATAACATGGTTGGAACTGGGGGGTATTATGCTAAGTTAAATAAGTCAGTCAGAGAAAGACAGATATCATGTTTTCACTCATGTGGAATTTGAGAAACTTAACAGAAGACTACGGTGGAAGGGAAGGGGAAAAATAGTTTCAAACAGAGAGGGAGGCAAACCATACGAGACTCTTAAAGGGAACAAACTGAAGGTTGATGGGGGAGGGGCTGGGGGAGAGGGGAAGTTGGGTGATGGTCATTGAAGAGGGCACTTGTTGGGATGACCACTGGGTGTTGTATGTAAGCGGTGAATCATGGGACTCTGCTCCTGAAGCCAAGAGCACACTGTATACACTGTATGTTAGCTAACTTGACAATAAATTATATTAAAACAAATAAACAAACAAACAAAAGAACAGGGTCTCTATGCTGGGGACCATGGGCCAAATTTAGCCTGATATTGTGTTTGTAAATAAAGTTTTATTGGAACACAGCCATATCCATTTGTTTACATATGGTCTAGAGTGCCTTTTATTCTACAATGGCAGAGTTGAGTAATGTGATAGAAATGATAAGTCCTGTAAATCCTAAAATATTCACCATGTACAGAAGATGATTGCCAGTCACTGATCTAGAAAGAAAAAAAGGCAAGAATAGATAAGAATGCATTGAAATGAACAATGAGAAAGTACGTGCCTTTCCACATTTTAATTCACAATAAACAGCCTTAATATCCAAAGATCTTTGTTTCCAAAACACATATTTTCTCATTTTTTCATGTCTTGAAATTAATGTGAATATCATGATAGATATCAAAGAGACCTATCATGTACCAGACAGAGTAAGTGCACCACAGTTATTGCTGCTTATACTTGTATAAATTTAACATCTGTAGAAAATATCTCTCAACTTTACCTTATTGTGGCTACGCATGTAATTAACAGTTTACTCTGTTCAAAATTATAATAAACATGAGTTCACTACCTTACATCAAAAAGATAAACATTCTATAAATGCATCCTACCAAAGAAACTGGACACATGCATAAGGATGAATCTGTAAGAATAGTAAGGCATGTGTGTAGGCTACAAAATGGCAAATGTGATCCAACTTTCATAAAATGAGATGTGTCTGCTTGTTTCTATATAACTGGTTCTACCCAGTCATCTATCTATCCATCTATCAAGACTGGAAGGATATACAACAACACCTTACCAGTTGTTATCTCTAAGTTGGGAAGTTACTGAGATTTTACTTTGTAAGTTAAAAAATGGTGTGTGTGTGTGTGTGTATGTGTGTGTACACACACATACACATACACACATGTTTATATACATATGCATAATACACACATTTATTATATGTATTAATATATATTAAATATATTAATATATTTAAAAATATATATTTAAAGGAATAAAACCCTCTATAAAAAAATAAGAGGCAAAAGGCAAATTAAATTTTTTGGTAGTGGATATAGCAAATACCACTTATATATATATACATATACATATATATATAATACCATATCAGGTATTATAAATCAACATCAGAAGATGACTCTCCAATATAGGCATATTCAAAACTCATGAAGAGGAAATTCACAAAAGAATAAACAAATTCAGTCTTCTAGTCATCAAAGTTGTGCATTAAAATGAGACTCTTATTTTCCCTATCAAAATAGAAAATTATTTTTTAAGGCTAAACAGTTCAGTGCAGAGTATTGGCAAACATTTGGGAAGAGCCTCCATTTGTTTTGACTCCTGTTTACACATGGAGGGATTGCAGCTAGACTCATACCTCTGGCCTCTCTCTTCTCAGCCATCTCTCACCCTCCATTGCTTCTTCTGGGAGGTAGAGTGAGCTGAGAGCTCTGGAGAAGAAACTAAACATGCTTGTCAAAATTCTTTCTCAATTCCAATTCTTAGAATGCCTGCCTGCCATAATCTGCCTGCCTATAATCTTCCATGTGATCTGTTTACTGGGCAGGTGGACCCCAGGGGGAAGCATGTGAAGTACACCTAGGCCAGGGATGGAACCCATAAGTTGGACTGGCTTAGAGGTCACAAGCCAGTTTGACAGCAAATCTAAAGCATTGTCTTCAAATTCATTTTTTATCAGTAATTAAACTGATGTTTTCTTCTTCATTTTTTCTGAATCTTGCATGTCTCAAAAATTCCAGAAGCAAGGGTAAAGGGAAAGGAGAACTCACATACACTGCTAGGGGCAGTATAAAGCTAATCATCTTTCTGGTGGGCACTTTCACAACTTGTTAACAAAGGCTTTTGCCTTTTGCTGGCACGCATCTCTAAGCATTCATGCTTAGAAAACAATCAGAGAAATAGACAAATATGTACATATGAATGTTTAGCATAGTATTATTTATGATAGCAAAATTGGAAAAAAATGTCCAACTAGGTAGGATAATTAAGAAAAATATATTTGTGTATGATACAAAGATATTAAAAATCATACAGAAGAGTATTAGTGGCATGAGAAATTGTTTGCTATATATTGATAAATTTTTTAAATGTGCTACAGAATAGTATATGCAATATGATACCAACTTTGCAATGCACTTATGAATCTCATAAGCTTGAGTAAAAAAGTATTGGTAGAACACGTATGAAAATATTGACAGTAGTTATTTTGGGTGATAGGACTTATTGTTCCTTTTTTGCTTCTGATTTTCCAAGTTGTCTACATTATGTATTATTAAGATAAGTTTAAAAATGTTATTAAAATATAGACATTAAGGGCATCAGAGTGGCTCAGTCAGTTAAGCGTCGGACATCAGCTTGGGTCATGATCTCGCGGTTTGTGAGTTTGAGCCCCGCGTACGGCTCTGTGCTGACAGATCAGAGCCTGGAGCCTGCTTCAGATTCTGTGTCTCCCTCTCTCTCTGCTCCTCCTCTACTCGTGTTCTATCTCTGTCTCTCAAAAATAAGTAAACATTAAAAATTTTTTTAAATAAAAAAATAAAATAAAATATAGACATTAGATGTAGCAATTAATAACCCAAATTTATAATTATATTATAAAAACCTTTCTTTTCATAGAATACTAGTTAATAATTATGTTCATGTTTAAAAGAGTTTTTAAATGTAAGAAAGAAAAAATTCTAATTAAAATGAATGAATGTACCGTGGGCCAAAAAGAACTGCGTTCATATCTTGCTTTTGTTATTTATATGAACTTGTATCTTCTAAAATTCCAGCGATTATAATACCTACCTTGCAGAGCTGTGCAGGATGAAAGATCATTTACAAAAACTAGTGAGCCTGAGGCAAAATATGCTCTCAATGAATGGTAACTTTATTATAAGTAATATGTATTTATTTTCAAATGGTTAAGTGTGGTCATCCACCGAATCCCTACTCCTCTAAAGCATTTATTCAATGTTTCAATTAAGTGGGGAGGGTTTTGAAACATGAATTAAGAAAAAAGAATTAACACTGAAAGAGCCAAAATTAGTGCTAGACAGCTTACGTATGTCATCTCATCTTATAAACCTATGGTGACTTGATTAAGCATTAAGGAAATCTTTCCCTAAAGTAATATTTTCAAATATTCCTTTATTTAGTTCCCCCAAGTGTTTACACTCTGATGCAGTGTATTATGGTAAGATTCTGGATGGATGAGGGGCATAGACTTAATTTTTTTTTTTTTTTAAATAAGAGAAAGGCTACTGTGAAAAAGGATGTGGGAAATAAGAACTCTATGATGCCAGGATAGGGCACGAATAGAAAGAGAGGAGCTGGAAGCTGATGTTTTTGCAGCCATGAATAACCATGCACATTTGGAATGCTCCTGTGCTCTCAGAGAAATGTGCATTCCAGTTTGAAGACCAATGTAGGAGAATGGGATGGATGGCTTTGCCCAGCATTAAATCTTTCAAAGGAACAAAAAGGAGGAAAGAAAATTTGTATTATAGATATATAAAAGAGATAAGAATAGAGGCGTCTGAGTGGCTCAGTCAGTTGAGTGTCCAGCTCTTGATTTCAGCTCAGGTCATGATTCGTGGTTCATGGGATCAAGCCCTCCCAGTGGGCTCTGTGCTGACAGTGCAGAGCCTGCTTGGAATCCTCTCCTTCTCTCTCTGCCCCTCCCCTGCTCATGCTCTCTCTCTCTCTCTCTCTAAATAAATAAATTAATTAATTAATTAACATGGAAAAAAAGAGATAAGAATAATTCATATAGTAATTAAAACAACATTTGATTAAGTTTACAAAGTGTATTATAAATGATCTCATTGGGTCCTTACAACAACACTATGAAGAAGTTTGGTTAGGATCATTTCTTTAAAAAGAGGATTCGAGAATTTAAGTGGCTTGTCTAAGGTCACATAAATGAAGTGGCAGAATCAGACATAAACCCAGTCTTCTGGGTGTACTAGATAATAATTATTACCTATGCTATATTAAATCTGGAACCATTTAAAATGACTACATTCTTTTTTCAAAGATCACTTTTGTTAAAACTTTCTTAAAATAGTATTCTCAAGTATTTCAGTAAAGGAGTATGTGGAATACATGGATTTATTTTCTTACCATGTTTTCTTTGAATCATTGAGCTAAAAATTCTTTTGCTGTTTAGTTTTTAAATCAGTGTTTGTAGACATGACCCAGTACACATAATGACTTGCAATCAAGAATGACATCACAACAGTTTCAATGGCCATGAGTTTTTCTTTTCATATAAATATTCAGTATTTTATTTTATTTTTTTTATTATTTAAAATTTTTTTTTTTTCAACGTTCATTCATTCTTGGGACAGAGAGAGACAGAGCATGAACGGGGGAGGGGCAGAGAGAGAGGGAGACACAGAATCGGAAACAGGCTCCAGGCTCTGAGCCATCAGCCCAGAGCCTGATGCGGGGCTCGAACTCACGGACTGCGAGATCGTGACCTGGCTGAAGTCGGACGCCCAACCGACTGCGCCACCCAGGCGCCCCAAATATTCAGTATTTTAGTTTGAGATCTGAAGCATTAATGAAGAAATATGAAGTTTATGACACTTCACTGAATACTACTACTTTCAGTTAATTAGGAATTAAAGCTTATATATTATTTTCAAAATATTATTACTTAAGATATTTTTATTTTACGGATTTTTTCTCATTAAAAATAATGAGATTATTTGTCAATTGCTAATTAGGGATTTAAATTATTGTTTAAGAGGAGATATTCAGAAAATTGTGAGACTAAAGTGTGTTAAAAATCCAAGTATTTTGGGGCTCCTGGGTGGCTCAATTGATTAAGTGTCTGACTTAATGAAATCAGGTCCTGCTTTCATGGTTTGTGAGTGCGATCTCTGCATCAGGCTCTCTGCTGTCAGTACAGAGCCCATTTTGGGTCCTCTGTCTCCCTCTCTCTCTGCCCCCATGCTGCTCTCTCATACACTCTCTCTCAAAAATAAATAAACATTAAAAAAAATCCAAGCATTTTGTCAAGCACAGTTTCATTTTATAAAATAGAAGTTTTAAGGAACGTTTTCTGGTATTTAATGTATCTTCTACCTGAGAGAAGCTCCAAGGTACATCCTATATCCCATGGAAGACCCCTTTTGGGGTCAGGCATAACTGATTGTATCCCATCACAGCTAACTGACAAAGGGATTAAAGCTTGTTTCCACAAAAGCCAGTAGTAGGGTTATGGAAGGCAAAGTAGGGGATGTTTACCGTACCACTGCATATGCATTCATGATGGTTAATTTTAGAAGTCAACTTGACTGGGCTTTGAGATGCACAAGTAGCTGGTTAAACATTATATCTGGGTGTGAGAAATTAGCATTTGAATCCATGGGATGAGTAAAGCAGACTGCCCTCCCTACTGTGGGTAGGACCCTCCCATCCTTTGAAGGCCTGAATAGAAGAAAAAGGCAGAGGAAGGTTAAATTCTCTCTCTGCCTGTTGAGTTGGCACATTGATCTTTTCCTGCCCTTGGTGCTCCTGGTTCTCAGGCCTCAGACCAGAATCTATTCTTTTGGCTCTCTGACTCTCAGACCTTCAAACCCTATCTTTGGTTTTCCTCAGTTTCAAGGGCACATGGCTGTTTGTAGAACTTCTTTGCCTCCATGTAGTCATGCAAACACCTTATAATAAATCTTAATATTTTATTGGTTCTGTTTTTTTTGGGGAGAATGCTGACTAATAAAACATTATAGGAAAGTATAATGTGTAAGAAATCAGAGCCCATTCCCAAAGATATGGTTGTCTAAATTAGAAACATTCATCCAATAATCTAAGAGTTAGATTTCTTTCACTTTAAGAATTATTTTCTTAAGCTTGGGGTTTAAGTGGGTGACTATTCTTTGATGAGTACACTGAAAAAATGGATTTAAAAGAAAATGAAGACGTTTCAGAATTTAAAATGGAAAATAATTATAGAGGAAAATGAAATAGAAACATAAACAGAAGTACAAGGGTATTTCCAAAACTCTGGCCCAAGGACATGTGTCATTTACTGGTCTAAGAAATAAGAAAAAGGATAATCCAGTGGGTTTTTAAGTCATGCTCATTAAAAAAATCTGATAAGAAATTCTGACATGATGTTTTTCCTAGTTTTTACTTCATTAGTATTAAAACACACTTTTAAATAAATAAGATGATAATGATAGTGAATGGTGGTAGTTCTTTTTTCTTAAAGTGCTTACTTGATAAAAAGAAAAAAAAGTTGGCATTCTTATGTGGGCCTTCTACTACACTCTGACTTTATGTGCATTTTAATACCATGGTATTCCACAGTCTGAGAACCACATAGGATCTGAAGATGGAAAAGAATATGAAAGCAAGGTCCTTTTGGTTTCTTACCTTGCCCTAAAAGTTTCCACCTGGCCTCCTCATATGATCCCATCTCTTCCACTCTCCCATTAGATCACTGTGCTCCAGCCACATTGACCTCCTTTATTTTTCTTCAAGAACCCAACATTCCTGCCTTGTGGTCTTTACACTTGCTATACTTTGTTTATAATGTTTTCCTCATAGCTCTTCAAATGACTGACTTTGATGAAGGAAATTGAAGAAGACTCAAAGAAATAAAAAGGTACCCTGTGTTCAGGGGTTGGAAGAATTAATATTGTTGAAATATCAGTACTACCAAAAGCCATGGATTCAGTGCAATTCCTAACAAGATTCCAATGGCATGTTTTACAGAAGTAGAAAAAGCACTCCTAGAGTTTAAATGGAACCACAAAAGACTCAGAATAGCCAAAGAAATCTTGAGAAAGAAAAATGAAACAGGAGCATGCATTATAAGTCCTAATTTCTACACTATGAACCTGTAGTCATCAAAACAGTATAGTACGGGCATAAAAACAGACACATAGACCGATGGAACAGAATCAAGAGCCCAGAAATAAACCCAAGCATATACAGTCAACTAATATTTGACAAGGAAACCAAGAATACTCAATGGAGAAAAGACAGTCCCTTGAAAAAATAGTGCTGGAATAATTGGATATTCACATGTAAAAGAATGAAGCTGGACCCATATCTTACACAATTCACAAAAATTAGAGTAAAGACTTAAGTGTAAGACCTAAAACTATGAAAATCCTAGAAGGACACATAGGAATAAGGTTCCTTGACATGGAATTGGCAATGATTTTTTGGATATGATATCTAAAGCACAAGCAATAAAATAATAAGTGGGATCACATCAAAGTATAAAGCTTTTGCACAATGAAAGATATCATCAACAAAGTGAAAAGACAATCTGTGGAACAGAAAAAATATTTGCAAACCATATATCTGGTCAGTGGTTAATATCCAAAATATATTAAAAACTCATAAACCTCAATAGCAAAAAATGAGCTAATTTAAAAATGGGCAAAAGACCCGAATAAAGAATAAAGGACCTTTTCTTCAGAAAAAACATATGAAAGACCAACACGTACATGAAAAGATGCTCAACATCACTAGTCATTAGGGAAATAAAAAAAGCAAAATGAGATATCACCTTAGATAGCACATGCTGGTGTGATTGTGGAGAAAAGTGGACCTTTGTGCACTGCTGGTTAGATTGTAAATTGGTACAGTTACTATTGAAAACAGTGTGGAGGATCCTCAAAAAATTAAAAATAGAACGACCATATGATCCAGCAATTCCACTTCTGGGAATATAGCCAAAGGAAATGAAAAAACTAACCTGAGAAATATCTGCACCCCCATGCTCATAGCAGCATTACTTACAATAGCCAAGACATAGAAATAACCAAAGTGCTGATGGATGAACGGATAAGAACATTGTGGTACATATATATTCCATTGCAATGGAATATTATTCAGCTAGAAGACAACATGGATGGAACTTGAAGTCATTTTGCTAAGTGAAATAAGTCAGAGAAAGACAAGATCTCACTTATATATGGAATCTAAAAACAACCCCAAGTCCACCACTAAACTCAAAGAGATCAGACTTGTGGATACCAGAGGTAGAGGGTGGTGGGGGGAGGGAAAATTGGAGGAATGTGGTCAAAAGGTACAAATTCCTGGGATGTCTGGGTGACTCTGTTGGTTGAGCAACTGACTCTTGATTTCTGTTTGGGTCATGATCCCAGGGTCATGGGACTGAGCCCTGTGTCAGGCTCCAAGCTTAGCGTGGAGCCTGCTTAAGATTCTCTCTCTCTCTCTCTCTCTCTCTCTCTCTCTCTCTCTCTGTATTCCCCTCTTCCCCTCTCCCTGTCACATTCTCTCTCTTTCAAATTAAAAAAAAAGGTACAAATTCCAGTTATAAGATAATTAAGCACTAGGAATGTAATGTACAACATGATGACTATAGCTAATACTGTTGTATGATATATAGGAACATTATTAAGAGAGTTAATCCTAAGTGTTCTCATTGCAAAGAGAATTTTTTTTCTTTACTTTTTCTTTCTTTCTCCTTTTTTAAATTGTATTTATATGAGAAGATGGATGTTAGCTGAACCTATTGAGGTAATCATTTCACACACACATACACTATATATATATAATCAAACCACCATGTTGTACTTTTAAAAGCTATACAGTGATATATGTACATTATTTCTCAATAAAACTGAAAAAAACCCCAAAAAGATAAAAGAATAAGAGAAAGGTGGATTATTACAAAAGACAGATAAGAATGGAACTCATTGTACAACAATCGGCACATTAGAAGTACAAGAAGATGAACTCTGATATAAGAGGATGTGAGAAAGCCCTATGAAAAGGAATCAAGATGCAGAAAATTCAAGATTTAGAGAGATAATTGGGGGCCCAGTTGGAGGAGCATCTAAAGAGAGAAAAGAAATAAGGTAACTGATGAGAAGAAGGAAGGAAATAAAGGGAGGAGAAACCCTACTGGCCTGTAATTAGTCAAGGGGAGGCACCGTTGCTGGGATACCTGTTCAGGTACTGCTGGGAATTACAGTCCCTGGCAGCTGAGTTCTGAAGAGAAGGAGTGGCTCTTAAGCAGCTGATGTTCCTTGTGCCTCTGGCCATTAAAAATACAATTTAAAAATGAGGGAATTCAGCAGAGCTGTGATTCTGAAGCTGTTGCCTTGTTTTTGGTAAATAAGTTTCCCATTCTTCTCTTTTGCTCCTGGCTGAGTTTGAAGCTGTCGTATTAGGGATAGGGGCTCAGTATTACAATTAACAGCATTTTAGTTTCTCCAAATTTTTTTACAGAATGTCTATGTTACTAAATCATAAACCACTGCAGTTCTCCTCTGCAATGCTTTCTGGGAATCATTGTACAGATGCTTTCCAGGAACTTTCAAATTCCCAGACCTTCATTTCCTGTGATTCCTGTTATATTGTGTAAAAAGCTTAAGATCATAGTATCTGACAGCATTATGATCGGATATACAACGATCTGTGAATGCACATTTCAGACCTACAGATATTTTATGGTCAGGGTATTATTGTATAACAATGGATACCTGGTGTTTGCATTTAAGTGTACCTGACTTGTCTAACCATAATGCTGCAAAAGGATCCAAAAGCTAGCCTAAAAAACAGCCCTCTTTCTGGTACCTGCTTAACCTATTACTTTTTTGGCTCTTTGATTCTTACATATATATTTCAACTGCAATAGTCTGATAGGGTTTCATGTTTTGTAACCTCTTCAGTTTCCACACATTAGTTTAATGTCTTGGTCTTTTTCTCAGCTTTCCACTCAAGTTTTCCTCTAGTTCAAACTCCTATGGATTTCTATAAAAGAAATTTCCTGTAACATCCCTGACTGTGCTGGCCCTAGATCTAGACCTTGTGGAAGAAGGATCAGATAGCTGGTATAAATGTTCTTAGTTGGGAACATCTCTTCATCTTTCAAGAACCAAGCACTGAATGTGTCCAACAGATGTGTTATGCTGATTGTATTTAGGATGTATTTAAATGTTTCATCCATGAGCTTGGGTAGAAAGCAGGGAAAGAGATTTTTTTTTTCCTTTGGAAAATCAAGATTTTTATTTACCGGGAGAAGAAAGCATAGATATTGGGCAACAATAGATAATTACCATAATCATATACATAGAAGTTTTAGTAATTTAGTGTGTCAACAGCCCAAAGTTTTATATTTCCAACCTGTAATTAAGTTTTTGAATCTTGAACTAAATTTGAGATCATGGAGTCTGAGAAACCCTAGATCCTTTACACAATCTTCTCTTGGTTATTTTAATAATGTATCTAAGAAAGGCATTATAGTTGGCTGACTTACATTTAAAAAATAAAAAAATCATGTCACATTCCTTAAGATAATATTAACTTATTCCTAAATTATAGCATCTAGGAGAGTTTCTGCTGTAGCTCATTATTAGATACATAAACACATCAGTTTCCATACTTGCTTAGTTATAATCCCATAAAATGTAAGACACCATCAAAAGTGTCAAACCAAGAAGTTTAACATACATTTAAACTATAACACACACATATAAAGCAATCTAAAGTTTAACCTATAAAGCAATCTTTTGATGTGGGGTGTGGGGCTCATCGTAACATGTGATTTAGGCATCAGACTTATAACAGGCTATACTTTCTGCAAAGGAACACTTTAGTAACAGTGGGGTATTATTGTGCAGATATTTGTATCTCTGATAAGATCCCCAGATCTGCTCAATAAGAATTGAAGAAATTGCCAGTCACACTCAGTCTTGACAATCCCCTTTGCCGAAGCAGAAAAAAAGACTAATGGTCTTATTATCCCTCCCCGACTAAATACTCAAGGTAGACTAGGCCTTTACGGGATAACAAAGTCCATGATCTCAGCCACTCCTGGTGTCTCTCCCTGGATGTTTGCAAAGGCTGAAGGGGCTGCTCTCAAAGCTGAAGATCCTGGGGATAAATATATTTCAGATACCTATTTTAGGGAGGAAAAACTTTTCTCTACTCTTCAAGATTCTTTTGGCTGGTCTAAGAATTAAATTGGCATGAGACTGATTAACAAAAGAAAATAAAATTTATGTATGTGCAGGTGCTCTAAAAGAATCTGAGGCCCACAGGCAGTCAGGCAATTGAAGCTTATATGCCATCCAGAACTAAGAAGAAGGAGGTAGGGGTCTGGGACTTCAAAGGGAAGGAAGACAATTCACATGGAGATGAAAAAAAGGAAATATTTGGTAAACAAATGTTTGCTGGGCCATAAGGAAACAACAGGGCATAGGGAGAAATTTTCAAAAACAGACCTTGCTAAGTTCCTCCTTGTCTACCATGACTAGTGCATATTACAACTAGTGCATATTAGTGTAGTTATTTTTGGTGATAGCTCCCTTTCCAGAGCAGATCCTCTATCTAAGTTCTTTTAGGCAGTTGAGGGAGAAGGTCAAAAGTTCTTCCTGAGCCTTCTGTTTCTTAAAAATAATCAGCCTAAAATAATCCACATACAAAAAAGATGCATTTTGGAAAAGAAAAATTTGGAAAATTCTGTTCCCTTACACCTGCTAAGTTAGTAAAGTAGGGTTTCTTTGTGGCCTGTTTTCTTAGAACCCACATGTGGATGTCAGTCTGTATCTCTGAGGCTTATACCAGTTACTTTTGTTGTTATTTATGGTTTTGGTCATACAGTTGTTTGAGTAGCAACAGCCTTGGTTTCTGGTACAGAAATCTTTCTACTTTTGTCAGAGCTTTTGGAGGGGGAGAGAGAGAGAGAGAGAGAGAGAGAGAGAGAGAGAGAGAGGTGGAGGGACAGAGAGAGCGAGAGAAGCACTCATGGTTGGTAGTGTATGCAAGGTTGGGGGTAGGTATAATTAGGGAGCTTGAAAAGTTTATGGGTTGCCAAAGTGATAAAATCAAAAAGTACTGGCTAAAATAGCTTAGACAGGTTGGAGAAAGAGAGCAAGCAATTTTTGCATCCTGGAACCCTTTCTCTCCCCTGGCTTGTGGGAGGATAGCTGCAATGCTCAGCACAAAGTAGATGTTGCATAAATAGATTTTGCACTAATAGATTTTGAATGAATGAAATATAAAAACATGAGTGTAGGATAGTTTCAGTTTTCACTAATAACATCTGGGTAAAAATGATGGAGTGCGGATGGATCACATAATTTCCCTCTCTGTTACCTAACTAAACGAGAAGAAAAGTAGTCAAACAAAAACAAGCAAAACAACAATAACAAAATCATCGTAAGAAATCTAACAGGGGAAAGGGGGCAATGCTATATGACAAAACTTTTAACTTTATGTAGTCATGGAAAGAAAGAAGCCCAACCTTGTTTTGTTGGCTCCTGATACGGGCTTAACTCCACAACATCAGTTCTAGAGAAAGAAATTGAGTCAATCAAATTCTGGTCTTTTATTTTCCTTTTTTTTTGTGTGTACATAGAATAGATGGAATAGAAGCAGCTTTGAGGAGAGGGTAAATGGGCAAAGGTTACTACCAGCATGGACTGACTCTGACAGGTGCTCCGTGTTAAATGGTAGTAACAATGAAAGGCCTGAAAATACACCCACCGCATAGAATACACCCCTTCCAGTCAAGTAAATAATAAGAGAGAATTAGCAAAATGTCCTAAGAGAAAACATAGCTAAGTTCCTCTTACAGAAACTGCACTACACCTAGGTTGGTATCTTCCCAAACCCATTCCCCATTTTAGGGAATTTCTCAATAGGATATCAGAGGAAATAAAACAGATATTCAGAGTAGGCAATATTAACATTGGATATATATGAAAAAATTGCATGGCAACTATGCAAACAACCTATAAAAGTGTGAAAGAATGAAACATAATGTGAAAAAGAAAAATGGGAAATGGACAGTGTAAAAAATATTACTCAAGGGTCAAAAGGCAAATGCTTGTGGTCATTTCCTGCTATATAAGGATTAATGCAAGTACAAATTTGGTAAAATGAGAGTTCTGATAAGTCAATAGGATAAGACAACATAGGAAATTGCAGAGAGGAGAAAAAAAATATGCCACCAAAATAACATCATCATGTAATGAATAAATAGGAAACACTAAGAACAGAATATACATGACTCATATTCAAATCACTGATGTGGAGGAAAGGGTTGAAATGATCATACTGAATGAAGAGAAAAAAGATGATGAGTATAAAGCAATTTTAGAGATAATTATAGATTAAAAAAGATGATAAAGCATAATTATACTTGGCATTTTTGAAGTAGAAATTCCAAGAGGCAGGAAAGATCTTAAAAGTTAATAGAAAAAAAATCTGAAATAAATTAAAGAATTTAATCTGAATATTGATAAATGAGGGAAATCAATCTAGAATGAATGACACTGTTTTAAAAGATCTCTCAATGATCGTTGAAGCTAGACACCTTCAGGAGTATCTGGCAGTGTTTCCCTCCTTCTACAGAATATAGGTGTACTCACTGTCTATTGTTTTCAACTTTGGGCTTTTGGCCGACATGCTTATAGACAAAGCAAAAGTTCTTCTCTTTAATCTGTTCCTATGCATATGCTCCAAAGATGTTGGCTGTTATATTCTTCCCAATGAGTAGGTCCATGTGGCCTGGATGTTATTATGCACTTTAAAACATTGCCTGGGGTGCCTGGGTGGCTCAGTTGGTTAAGCGTCTGACTCTTGGTTTCAGCTCAGGTCATGATCTCATAGTTCCTGAGTTCAAGCCCCACTTCGAGCTCTGTGCTGACAGTGCAGAGCCTGCTTGGGATTCTCTGTCTCCCTCTCTCTCTGCCTCTCTCTCTCTCAAAAATAAAAGAATAAACATTAAAAAATTTCCTGTATTATTTATAATTAACCCAAACAAAATTGTTACAAAATTAAATAATTATTTCTTTAAAAAATTCTACAGAATAGGGGTGCCTGGGTGACTCAGTCGGTTGAGTGTCCAACTCTTGATTGCAGCTCGGGTCACGATCTCACCGTTCATGAGGTTGAGCCCTGTATTGGCTCCTCAGGCTGACAGTGTGGAGCCGGCTTGGGATTCTCTCTTTGCATCTCTCTGCCCCTCCCCCACTCGCTTTCACTCTCTCAAAATACATCAATAAACTTTACAAAAAAAATTCTACAGAATATATAAACAATTTCCCCCAAATTGTTTATATACATATATAACAGTAGCAGTGTTTTACCATATCCTTCAAGGAATCCTAAAAAGACAAAAGAACTGAGTTCTAGCTTCTACATCTGCCAGTCATTTGGTATTACTTTAGGCAAGTTACCCATTGCTCCTCATTTTCTTAACATGTCCAATGTGCAGGCATTACTCCCCTCATTTTAACGTTTTTATTATTATTTTTTTCAACGTTTATTTATTTTTGGGACAGAGAGAGACAGAGCATGAACGGGGGAGGGACAGAGAGAGAGGGAGACACAGAATCGGAAACAGGCTCCAGGCTCTGAGCCATCAGCCCAGAGCCTGACGCGGGGCTCGAACTCCCGGACCGCGAGATCGTGACCTGGCTGAAGTCGGACGCTTAACCGACTGCGCCACCCAGGCGCCCCTCGTTTTTATTATTTTTGAGAGACAGAGACAGAGCATGAGCGGGGAGGGGCAGAGAGAGAGGGAGACACAGAGTCCCAAGCAGGCTCCAGGCTCTGAGCTGTCAGCACAGAGCAGGTATAAAATCACTGACAGTGAGGTCATGACCTGAGCCGAAGTGGGACACTGAACCGACTGAGCCACCCAGGCGCCCCTTACTCCCCTCATTTTAGAGAAGAAACATGTTTCAAGTCGAGTGACTTGTCCAAATGCACAGTAAACTTTTGGATTCAAGGCGTTATGACTTTCCCATCAAACTATATATGGAGACACTTTTCCTAATAGATAGGAAAGTGTTTCTCAAAGGAAACTGCCTTTGCCCTACCCGTTTTGTGGTGGCATCATAGACTGTAAGACTTAGGGAGTAACTTCACATTTTTTTCCTCTGGTTTATTATTATTTTAACATTGAAGTAAAGCTAAGTGCAAGTTTGTATTTCAATGTAAAAAGGTATGTTTTCCCATCTGTTTTATAGTGTTTTATGTCCTAATAGAATTTGGCGGGCTGAACATTAATAAGAAATACAGGTGAAAGTTGACTCCTTCTAATTTAAAAGTGGTAAAATTTTATTTCTGCCTACTCATTTCTATTGACTCCACTTACTCCTTATACCTCAGTTTTTAACCATGTAGTAGAGGACACCCTATTATTTGCCTTCCTCCTCTTTCACATTTATATGGATATTCTTCATTTATAATGATGACTGATCACAGAGAGCAGCAAAAATTCATTCCCAGGCATGAGGGGAATGACGGCTTCTTCTGTTTCTTCTTCTCATAGCGCCCCTTAGTAGCCGGCTCACCCAACAGGAAGAGGGGCTAATGGAATTTACTAATACATCAATACCTGGAATGGAAAAAAAAAAAAAAGAAACCACCAGGAAGAAGGCTTCCAGAAGAAACATTATGATAGGACACTTATTAAATAAATGTAAGTTCAAACATATCTCATCTTTGAAAATCAAATTAAGTCACAGCTTTGATGCACTTGCAGTTTCTGAGCCAGTTCTTGTCTAGCTTTCCTGAAGCTATCCAGACGCCGGTTTAGGATCTTTCAGTGTTGCAAAACCCAAACCAAACCAAAACAACATCAACAACAATTAAACTCTGTGTTTTCTGAATACCATTTTAACAATTTTGTTCCTTGAATCATTCATTCAACAAATAGCTATTTCGTTCCTACTATGTGTTAGGTTCTAAAATAAGAAAATGTTGTTAATATATTCAACAAGGCACTCTGCTAGTTGCTAATGGGTGTTCAAATCCTCATAAGATTGATTTGTCTGGACCCCCCTGGCTCACTTAATAACAGGGCCAGGCTGGCTGGACCTTTGGCCTGGCCTCAGGGGTAACTGCATGCAGGGACTTGATTGCCATCTTCTTTGTCTCTTCCTTTTCTTTGCCCTCACTCTTGCACTCTTTCCTCCATTTCCATCTTAATATCTTTTCTCTATTTCACTCTGCATATTAATTTTGTTCCCCCAAGCTACCTATTCCTACAAGCATACAATGACAGCCAGAAGGATCTCTGGGCTAGAATCCTTACAGATTTATTTCTGGAGTAGAAAGCAAACTTTTCCCAACCAGCTTCAGTTAATTGCAAGGATTCTACGTGTGCTGAGGATGTGCCTAACTTTGGACCAGGTTGTTGGATACAGTATTACCTTTTTCATGGTATCTGTCCATCCCTGGGGTCAGGGAGGTAGGATCTGTTACTAGAATATGAGGTGGGGAGAAGAGGAAAAGGGTACAATGCTATGTAAAAATAACCATTGCAAAGACAGCATTTCACTAGTGTGCTGAGACATGCCATGAGGGAAAAAAAAAATCTAAAATGAATACATATCTGTTTAAAAGCAGATGCAATTTCAGTTAAAAGTATAAAGAATATGGGCAATTTAAAAATGAAGAGATAAAATAGCCCAAACAAATTTTCAAATGTTTAACCAGCTTTCATTGGTCCCCAAGACTCAGCTAATACCTTAAGTATTTACTTGACCCCCAGGACTGGTTAGGATCTCCCTATTATACATATTTGCAGTACTGGCATTTCTCTTTTCTCACAGTTAACATAAGGACAATTAGTTAATTATTTGTTTAAAGTCTTTCTCTGGTGGAATTGTACCTCCATGAGACCTGAGACAAATCCAGAGTCTCACATAATGCCTGACACATACATAGTAAGCACTCAGTAGATGTTAATTTAATCTACTGAAATGAGATGAATACAACAGTTCGATAGGGGACGATAGTCTTTTACTTTTGTTTCTTTGTATATGTCAGAATTTTAAAAATAATGAGTTATATTCCATTTTTTTCTTTTAAATATTTTGGAATATGCATAACCCTACGTCCTTCCGTCCTTCGGACAAACCTTTATAAAATGTGCAAATGTGTTAAATGAGTAGGGGAGTCTGTTCAATAGAACTTTAGGAAACAGAGACCAAACAATGAAAATTAAATTAATCTTCATTTTGAGAATTGTTAATCTGTAACTATACTCCCTTGCAATCAGGTAACAGGAGTACTTGATGTAAAAGCCACTGCTAGATAATGATATAAATCTATTTTCTCTGTGATAAAGTGATGTGAATCTTACTGTCCTATAGTAAAAGAACATGCAATTGTTCTATATAAGTTGAATCAGGTTCACTTCAGAAAAATTTAAAAAGTGTAGAATTCCACGTTAGAATGTTTTCACTGCCAATTTTTGAAAAATTTTTAAAACATTTATTCACCTTAGAGAGAGAGAGAGAGAGAGAGAAAGATAGCACATGAATGGGGGAGCGGCAGAGCAGAAACCAAAACAGGCTCCAGGCTCTGTGCTGTCAGCACAGAGCCCATTGCCGGGGTTGAACCCACGAACTGTGAGGATGACCTGAGCTGAAGTCAGACACTTAACCCACTGAGCCACCAGGTGCCCCTTCACTGCCAATTTTTAACCTCTTTTGCTGAAAATGGGACTTAAGTAAAGCCTTCACCAATCTCCTATTCTAAAGCTAAAGAAAACATATTTTCCTTGTACGTGCTTATGGCTTCATCGGTAATCCAGGAATAAAGATATTTCCCGCCCATTAATTCATTTAAATTGTCAGAACAACCCTTTGAAGTTGGAATTATTATTTTAATAGCACATCACTTTTATGGATGATAACCTGGGGCTTGAAGGAGGAAGTCACTAGGGGAGGGATTCAACACCACTGACAGTACTTAGAAACAGTGGTATTTACTGAATGAATAACTTCTCAATATCATACTGATGGTAAATCAAGGGTAGGAATGGGAAAATATATAATGATCACTGATTATGTGTTATTATCATACTAAGCCTGTTACATGTGATATATCATTTAATCCTCACTATAATCTCATGAGGTGGACACCATTATGCTGATTGACAAATAGGGAAGTAGAGGCTTAGAATGGTCAAGTAAGTTGTTTCTGTTCTCACAGCACTAGATGGGCAGCAGTGGCAAGGCCAGGAGCCTCACACATCCCAGATCATTGCTCCCTGTATGTTCTCCTCAACCTCATGGGAATGTATACTGAAGGCTCCATCAAGCTGACCATCCTTGACTTTTGTCCTGTGCAGCTGCCTGGAGCTGCTGCAGCCCAAACCATGCATAAAACTGCACTAGGCTCCCAAAGATGTAGGCCTTTCCAGGTCCCAGTTCCAGAAGCATCCACATTGGCACCTCTCTTCTCTGTGTGCCTGTCCATCAGCCTTGGGTTGACTGTTACTGGAGGTTTGCTTTCCATGGCCTTCAGTAGCAGACATCATGTGCTATGTGTCTCACATGCACAGTGTTTCCCTCTGTGATCTCACTCCCTCTGCATATTCGCTTCCAACCTCAGCTTGCCTCCCTCCCATCCTAGTTCGTTATTAGTCTTTAACAGGTTGTTTCTGCTTTCCTGGAGACTGAACTGTGCAACCCAGTGAACTTCAACACCATCCATCATTTTCTTCAGCCACACTTCCAAGATTGTCCTTCCTTGAGTATTCTCTCTCAGATTTAATATCCTTTAGAGTTCTCCTTCTACCATTCTAATTACTCTCATGTGCATAATCATTCTTCATGCTAAGATTTCCCTGTTTAAATTACTGTGTGGCTTTTATCTTTTGATTGAACCCTTCTTAGACAAAAGGCTGGTCTAAAAGGACAGTAAAAACTTAAAGAAAGGAAATGGGAACTCTTCCCACCCCATGCATTAACCTAGAATTCAAGCATTCACACCTGACTTGTTAATTCTTGGTCTTTAATAGGTCTGGATCTTCCAATCAACTTAGGTAGAAACCCATTGATTATTGCAATTTAGTTACTCCTTACAAGCTAATATACATGAAAATTTTGGGGAAATACACAAACAAGTCTTGTTTATCTTACTACATACAGATTATGGTTCCTTTTATAAACTTCAGGGCTATTTTGTGTTTATATCTAAGACTCAGACATAATAAACAGATATGATTCTCAAATGTAGTAAATTCTTTTCTGTATAAATAGTGAGACAAGGGTCTGCAATGGCCTCTGAGTTGATAATTTCATTTTATTTCTGTTTTAAAAGAATTAATGACATTTTTCTTTAGCTCTGGTTGCTTAAATGCAACTGTGGCCATGTTTAAGGGATCTCTAACAGGTTGTCCGGCCTTTATTGATTTATGTGGTCCCAACAATAAACTGAAAAGTTTATGACAAATAGAGGCTCTGATAAGCTGTGTTTAAATACTTTAGATTAGGTGCAGTTATACTGAAAGTCAAATTTGTTTGAAATCCTTAAAAAAGGTTCCTCTTAATTTTCAAATGGTGTCTGTTACAGTTAACATTGTTAACACGCATGCATTGAATTGTTATCCAAGCATATATGTATTATTTTTTAAATACTATTTTTTATACTTTCTATTTCCTCTTTATTTACTTGTTTATCTACTATCACCTTGTCATGCAAAGGCTTGGGGTGGACGAAAGTACAAGACGTTGAAATTAAAATCAAGAGATGGCAAAAGGTAAGCGTTGCAAGCAGGTGGAGCAGGCAGGTGACAAAACAAGGGGAGCCTGAGGCAGTTGTCCCTAAGGGACGGCTACTCCTGTTTCAGCAGGTCACTGGAGCGCTCACCCAGGGTTGCCAAATCTGATTTCTCAAAGGATGAAGAAATGCAGGGTTCCTGATTTATAAATATCAGAAACTCAGTGGGAAAAAAAAATAACAGGGTTGAATCTCTGACGCTAGAAGTTAGGTGGTAGTTTTCCTTGAAGGAGTGAGATGGCCAGGAGGGGTAAGGTAAGGAGTAAGGTAAGAAACTGGATTTAATTCTGAATGAGGAGGAAGCCATTGGAGTGTTTGAGTCACCTGGAGCAACAATCTTTAATTGATTACACAGCCTTCAATGACTAGGTTCTTAAATGGATAGTTGGCAGTAAGACATTACCTGCTACAATATTATCTGACATATTTTACTGCTCATTCATATACTTGTATGAAGAAAAGAATATAGACAGAGAAGTAGGCTGAAAGCCAGGAGATCATGTAGGAGGCTATTTACAATAGTTCAAGTGAACTTGAATGATGGTGGCTTAGTCCAGGAGGCAGTGGCAGAAGTCTTGGTAGAAGTGATGTGATTTACTCCTGAGCCTGCCCTATACAACACTTACATTGAGTCTACTGTCTCTTTTTCTTCAGTCAGGTCTCTTCAAGGTGGCCTGACTGCCACCCCCATTTCACAGACAGAGGTAAACATGGTAATAAGTTTGATGAGGCTGGGACTTGAACACTGGTGAGATTGTAAACCCTATGCATAAGTCACTTGAGTGAATCACTGTGTCCGTTTTAAAAGGAGCAGTTAAATCTTGGCAAGAAAATGACTATCTTGTTTCATTGTCCAATTGGGAACACTGCTTTAAGTGTTAATACACCCAGAGCATGGCCTTGCTGCTCTTTCAGCGGCTGGATCTGTCCGTGTAGCCTGGCCAGAGAAACACTTGACTCTCACGTGGTCCAGCTCCTTAAAGCAGAGACTGCCACAAAGGAAACAACATTAATCTTTAGTGGAGCATGGTTCCCAAATAGGCAACTGACAAAAGCACTTAACAATGCCCTGAAAGGACTGCTGATAATCTCAGGAGCTAATAGGTTGTGTTCCAAAGTTTCAAAGCAATTCAGGAAAGAAAATAACACTGAAAAGTTATAATTGGGCTCTTTGAGAGATGTGTTTTGATCAGAGAATCTTTTGATCCCTTCTTCTTGCAATTCCTTGTGTCCCTCATATTTATATAGCAAATTAGAACGTGGTGCTTTACAGTTTACTTGTTATCATGTGGATTTTCTCTCTTGAGCCCTGAAAAATGATGTGAAATACACAAGAAACCATTTTATTCCTCAGAGAGAAGAGGAAACTAAGCTGAAGAGAAATTACATATTTGGGCCAAAGACACCCAGTGATAACAGTGCCTATGTCTTTGCATTTCTACCCTGAACTCTCTCCATGACATCACACTGCCTCCCAAACACCACCACCTTGGCATCAGCCTGGTTTTTCTTTCTTCCCAGAGTAGGAAACCCACTCAAGTCATCCTTCAGAAAAGGATGCTCTCTAACCTCAAAAAATCTGAAGAAAGCTCTATGGATTAACAAAGTGTTTCCCCTTTTGATTTGCTTGTTATTTGTACTCAGACTGCGATCTGCTCGTGTGCTACACATGTTATGAGCTACATTCTGTGTAGCTTTCTGTCTCATTCATTTTGCACTCAGCCACTTTTTTTCTTTTTCATTTCATGCAATAACATTCAGTACCACATACTCAAAATCATCTTGCCATCATGCTGTGAAAGCTTACCCTTTTTAAGCAGAAATGGAGACATTACTATATTACTATTTAGAAACTCTGAAAAAGGTTGGGTAGCATACGTATAAATCATCTAGGCATTCATTGGGAATTAATTGCTTTCAAATACCAAGAATGCTCGATAAACAGCTGATGAAAAATTAAAAGGTATCTTAGCAGTGGCTCATTATCTGAAGACGGGGATCTTAATGGTGTGAATGCATCTGTTACCAAAGCAGTGTACTTCTTTGTAAAACCCAACCACAAGGGAATCAGAAGCTTCAACTTCCTTTTAAAACAGGAATTCTTACAAATAAATTCTGAAAGGCATCATAAAATGATCTTGCTTTTCCCACCGAAAAACCTGATACATCATAAAGGAAGAAAAAAACCTTACCAATATCTTCTCCTGAGAGCAGAGAAGAGACTAGGAGTCTTGATTTCTGAACCCACCAATCATCGTTTTACCTGTCTTCAATTGTCCCATTGGCTATCTGTGTTTCCAGGGTTGTTTTTTACATTGGTTTTTGTAGATCTACTCCTTAAATTCCACACCTAATTCATCTGTTCCACAGTCATCATTTCAAACACTTACCAGTGGCTGTTCTCAGCAGGAAACCATATAAAAATATTGGAATCACCTAGGAAATATTAAAAAATACACCTCTCTTTTCTTTTTTCTCTTCCCTATCATGCTCTGACCCTAACCTTACAAGACCATTTCTTAAATAACTCCTCATAAAGGTCCTTGAAACAAATTCATGGAAACACTGGTAAGATCATTTTCTCCAAAGCCTTTTTGACTGCGTTAATCTCCAAGAGAGGGAAGTATTTTACTGACTGCAAACAAAAGTCACAGATCACCCAAGCTTAGCAAAACACAGAATATAAACTAGGGCAATAAGATATGAGAAACAAATTATATTTTTAATATTCTTTCCATGTTAATAATCTCTAAACTGTTTCTGACAATAGTTACAAGGAATTTGAAAATGTATTACCTCCGTACATTCATGCTCCCAATGGTTTATTATAATAAGATTTTAATCTTACAGAGTTGTTCCAGCTCATTTCTCCAAGATGTCATTACTTTGCAGAATAACTAAAAGATGGGCAAGTGCCTACCCGACATACTCTAGGGTGTTCATCATTAAGCTCTGAATACCTACACCTGGAGAATTGAGCGTAGTCAATCACTATACTTAAAAATTAACTGGGTAAAAAAAAATAAGCATAAGTACATTAGAGACAGCTTAGATATTTCCCAGAAGAAAGGCCATAAGTTGGTGTGTGGGCCAGAGAAAAAGTTGAGGAGATAGGTTCCAGGTACATGAGAATAGAAATGCCTTGTGCTTCATGTTAGATAACCCTGACTTTTCTCGTGGGGTATCCTGTTTCTAAGTCCTGAAATTGTAAATAATTGAAAAGTCCTGCCCTCTCTGCGTTCTTCCTCTCATATGCAGTTGATTTTCTTCTTGATGTATTATTAGTGTGCATATTGGACGCTGCCCCACTTTTAGCTCCTTACTTAAATAAGAGTCTCCATTTACTGCCATTGCTGCCCCCTAGTTGGAGCTAAGACCAAGAGGAAAAAAAAATGGGGCTGAAAGATCTCATCCAGCTTGGCCCAAACCTCTGACCTCACATGAAGGTATGGGCCTGGGATTGGGGGATGGAAATCCAGTTCCTGGAGAGAGAGCCAAGATGAAAAATCACAAAACTCAAAGGCTGAGTCTTGATCAAGAAAAAATTAGTATGCTTATTAATCTTAGGCAAGGGAAAAGGGGAAACTATCAAAATAGAAAATGGATTATAAATTACCTAAAACTTGGAAATAGGCAAAAGAGCTTACTGGGTGTTCCTTCAGGGTAGAAATGGTTGTTTTTTTAATTGTCTAGGTACTGAACAACTCAGTGGGGGCAGAAGTTAAGTTATTGAGTTTGGTAAAACAGATACAGCAAAGCTTACAGCTTATTGCCTTGGAAGACATTAAACACTTTTGTATGTTAGCCAGCTATCTTATCCTGACATTCTTTGATTAAACTCCCCATTTATATCTTGCTCCTAAAACGTTCTTGGGTCTGTTTTAATATCTTCAATACCTTTCTCATTATTTAATGAGTTAAATAAAATCTTTGACATATGTGTTGTGTACTTGTATGATGTCATGATTTTTAATCTTTTGAGAATTAGACTTTAACAATTTGGCAGTTCATCTACCAAAGTGTCCAATAAAACTCACCTGACAGAAAGGAGTAAATTGTGTTGCCAGAGGGGTATAGCTCATGGGCTACTAAGCCCAGATACATTTGTTTCTTGGCTCCCTCAGTGAATTCCAAGTAATAAGACAACTTGAGCTTTTCTTACTCTCTAGTTTTTTTTCCATCTGGTTTCATTTCTCATTCCCCTCTACCCCCGCTTCAGTTCTGTCATTGCTGGTAAATTATTCCCTGCGGGTATCACTTCAAACTCTGTGTTTGGCTTTATGATCTGACTGTTTGGTGATTGCTGCAAGGGACTGATGGAGATCTATTGTCTGTTGGAAGAGAAACCAGAATCTAGTTTGTTAGTCTTTTTTGTTTGCATCTTTTTGTGAGCTCAAATCAAGTAAGAATTTCGTGCCCACCAGGAAGAAAAATAGTTGCACGAGATCTAAACAGTGAACTTTTGTATTTTTATGTTTACATCTGACCTGTGACTGAGTTGTAAAATAAGCCAAAAATTCCATGTTTCTGTATGCCTGTGAGCAGGAAAGTACTTTCCTAACTGTGAAAAGTGTTAATAGATTATTGTCTCCTAAATTACAGGAACTTTGTTCTGATTCATTTGATGAGATAAGTGCTTATAAAATAGAACAGTTGCCAAATTTGCAAATAAAAAGAAACCAAACTTAAACAATTATAAATATGCTAGACCCTTAAGGAAAAAAAGAATCCTTCTTACATAAGCTGCTAGCTTAGAATAACTTTTGGATAGGAATCTTAGTTTACATAATTATAATGACTATTTAGACAAATGAGACTGATTTAGTGATTTTCATTTGAAAAGCAATAACTTTTTGTCTTTTCCTTGAATGAATCATTATGAGTATGAAGTAAGCATAGCTTAAAATAAAAGAAAGGTTTGGGTTTGTTTTCTCATGAAAAGACTAGTCAAACTAAATTTTTAAAACTTCATTTATTGGTTTTCTGATCAAATAAGTTAACATCAGTCCTACATTTTATATACTATTGTTAATAATGCACATTTTTCTAGCCGAATTGAATCATAATTCCAACATTCTTATAGCAATAATCATGTTTTACAGTACGTCAGCTTACTTGCAATGTCTGAGATCTTTAGGAACTTAAATACTTGCATTAATGTCAAACTGAGTTATTTTTGAATAATCTTTGAATAGTTGGATAATTCATAATTAAGGTGGAATGCTAAAACATTGATTACTGAGCATAATTTTAAGTTGATAAACTTTTGCTTCTTATTTTTATATACTCCATAGAGTGGATATATCTTTGAGTTATGTTAATGAACATGATCATTTTAGTTTCTTTAAGAAGACATGAAAGGGATCACAAAACAGATGTGTGTGTCTGTAATTATTGAACTATGTGTATTCATGGGATTTGCTTGTTACCTAAGAGCCTTGTGAATGATAGACTGTTACCAATTCTTACCTTTTGGTTGGCTCTGTAAAACAGAAGCTGCTACTTTAATTAAAAGTTACGTAATTTTTAAGTGGTTGGGGCTATCTTACTTAATTTTGGGTGGTCGAGGGTATCTTAGGAGAAATACAACTGGGCATATGATTTTGTTTTTTAAGGCTTAATGAGAGTACTTTTGTCTATCGTAAAAGTTCATCCTGTTTTAGAACATGGAAAGGCAGAGTAAATGACAAAACCAGAGTGAGTTATTTATTTTGTAACTGGAAGTTTGTACCTTTTGACCACCTTTACTCATTTCGGTCATTCATGATTCAATCTTAACCAAACAACCACATCTTTCTACTGTTTTGTTTTGTTGCTTTTTCCTTCTCAACATTGGATTCTAAGTTCAGAAAAAAAAAATAAGAAAAGTTTTAGGATATTTTTTACACCTGAAATTAGTTTTGGGTTTTCTCATAAAGCCCCTGGAAATTTTTAAAAGTTTCTTATTGTGTCTTATAAAAATAAGAGTGCTAAAATAATTGTTTGTTTGATATGCTCCATATTTCTTAATTAGTTTAATGCTTTTGTAAGAGTTGCCTGGGAAGAACTGTCAAATCAGAAAACATGCCCAGTCTTTCTTAGGTTGTTTGTACAGAAAACATGATATCCATAGAGATATTTCACAAATTGTATACTTTATGGGAAGGCCCTGAAGATTTTTGATTGCTTTTGTGATCCATGATATGTTCTTACTTTTAAGGGAAGCATTGATAGCCTCTTAGGAAATAGTAATGTACTGCACATCAATAAAAAATTTTCCTCTTCCTCCATTCTGATATTATTGGTCATTGGATTAAAATAACTACAATTACTCAGTCTCCTTCTCAAATAGGTTTTTGCTTTCTTTTGATACTTGCTTAAAGATTCTACTATGTAAACATCAGGCTACAGAATGTATCTTCAATATGTATAGACAGACTGAGAGTCTTGCAGAAAGGATTGTGTTAGGTACTCTGAATAATTGGTGTGTCAAAAAATAAGCTCTTGGGTGTGGGCCCCCAAGCTTATTTTAGTTTGATAATTCTCAGACTGAGTCAACATCTTCAGGACTTTTTCCAGTGTGGAAGTCGATCTACTTCCCAAAGCTGACTGCTGACACAACATCCAGATTAATACTATAGGTCTGAAGAGGGAAATGAAATTGGTGTCGTTTTGATTATTGTTGATATTACCTTTAACTTTCTATTCTTTTAATGTATATATATGAGGAAGTCCTTTTTCTCTCCTTGTAGTCTGTTTCTAACCCATTAGGTTGACTATGCTTTTATAAAGAGAAATGAAACATTTATTCTTAATTTTTTTTTTTAATTTTAGAGAAAGAGCACAAGTGAGGAGAGGAGCAGATGGAGAGGGAGAGAGAGAGAGAGAGAGAGAGAGAGAGAGAGAGAGAGAGAGAATCTCAAGCAGGCTCCATGCTGAGCATGGAACCCAATGTGGGGCTCAATCCCACGACCCTGGGATCATGACCTAAGCCTAAATCAAGAGTTGGATGCCCAACTGACTGAGCCACCCAGATGCCCCAGAAATGAAACTTTTAAAAATAGCATTTGATTCTCACTAACCCCTTGGAATTCAGAAACAAATCTTTTACTAAGTCTTCTTACTTTGTACTATTTATATATTCAATAATAACCTGTGCTCTTTTCTATCAGCATATGGTTGAACAAATCAATTATGCAACCAAGGCCATGCGTGCAATGCCATGCTTGACAAATCTCATTTTATCAGGTATGATAATCCCACTAATAAGGAACAAGGATCAATCTTATGTGTGAATCCAGTGTGTAGATAGGCCTCTTAAGAAAACCGGGTTGGTATTTGGACGAAAGGATTGCAGTCCCATTGGTGATAAAAAAGGATACTCTGAGGCAGGCTACTTCTTAGCAAATTTTGAAGACCTCCAGCAAAGATGTATTATCCCCAATTTAGAGGTATGGCAGAGAAAATTTGGGGAGAGAGATTATCTTGGTCTTGGTTTCCTAGTCTCAGGATAGAAGGGCCAATAATAGAAGACTTGACAAAATTCAATCCAAGATTCCTTATCAAAATCCCAGACAGAAGTCAAGTATCTTGTATGAGCAGCTGTTCAGTGCTGTGCAGCTCTGGGTTGGCAGGGTAAACTTGAGGAGGCCACGCAGTTATGGACGTGCTCGTTGTACCCATGTAAGTGATCAGACCAAAGTTAATGAGCCCAGCTATTTTGTGATCATGGATGTTATTTGCAGATTATTTAAAATCCCCAAAGGGGAGAGACTGTTAGAAAAATTATCCCCGATTTGGGGCGCCTGGGTGGCTCAGTCAGTTGAGCGTCCGACTTCAGCTCAGGTCATGATCTCGCGGTCCATGAGTTCGAGCCCCGCGTTGGGCTCTGTGCTGACAGCTCAGAGCCTGGAGCCTGTTTCAGATTCTGTATCTCCCTCTCTCTGACCCTCCCCCATTCATGCTCTCTGTCTGTCTCAAAAATAAATAAACGTTAAAAAATTTTTTTAAGAAAAATTACCCCCGATTTGGAAACTGCTAGAAGAGATGTCTTGGTGTATGTTCAGTATAGTGTTGGGCTCAACCTTATCTTGACCAGACTATTTTGCAACTTGGTAGGAACAGAAATTAATTTATAGATTGTGTTGACCAGTTCCCTTATTAATGGAATTAAATAAAAAATATTTGACACGTGCTTATTTTATATTTGTATGAGAATACAAATTTTTCTAATCTTTTGAAAACTGTACATTCACACTGGTAATGATAATAGAAGTTATGGACAGATATCTGGTAGAGCAATATGTCATATTGCTAAGTGGAATGGGCCCTTACTGTGGTCTTTTAAGGCACTTGACTAATTGTTTTAAGGATACAACTAGCAAGAATAGCAATAATAGTAAAATTGTTAAAAGTGTGCTATTTAATACCCTAGAGACTTTGCTTCTATTACCCATTATTCTCACCATAGTCTATGTGGGAAGTATTTTCATTCTTTTATAGGTAAGGAAATTGAATCTCCAAATTCACACAGCTAGTAAATGGCAAAACAGTTTTCATCCCAAATCTGTCTGACTTTAAAGCTTTTCCTCTTCAATAGTTTTCTACTATGCTAATCAGCCTCCAATAAACACAATTCCTATCTTCAAGGTGTTCACCAAACTAAAAGGACGTTTTTTCTTTCAATGTGCAAAAATGTTGGCAATAGTTTCTGAAAAAAATCCACATGTAAGTGGGACCTGCACAGTTCAAACAATGCTGTTCGAGAGCCAATTGTATATTTTGCTTAATCTCTATTTCAGATTGATTTTGGCAAGTTATGTTTCCTTTCTAGGATTCAGTTTCTCCTTTTCTGAAATGTTTCATCTCCAATACATGTTTTTTTTTTTTTTTTTTTTTTTTTTAATTTCACACCATTTGCTATCTTTTACACTTTATGTTATTCCTTCCCTCTTTGCCAGCTTGGATTCCATTGTTAATTGTTAGAATTACTCCCTGATTTACACTATCGATCTTTCTATTGACTTGGTAAAACTGAATTTTGATTTAGTCCCACATCAGCTCTTTGTGCCTGCATCTGGGCAGCTGAAATGTGCCTGAAAAATGCACAATGATCCTGACTGTTCTCACTTTACATAGATGACTGTTAATGTCAAGGCAGTCCTTGTGGAGACAGACCCATTATATTTTTACTCCTAGTTAATTCACTCTCCAGTCTTTTAGATAACTATTTCTTTCTCTCTCCTGCTCCAAACCTCCAATACTTAGGCCTTCTTTTCACCATGTGCTGATGACCCTGAATCCCCTGTTTTGTTTGTTTGTTTTTAGAGTTATTTATTTATTTATTTTGTTTTTAATGTTTATTTATTTTTGAGAGTGGGGATGGAACAGAGAAAGAGGGAGACAAAGGATCTGAGATGGGCTCTGTGCCGAGAGAAGAGAGCCTGATGTGGGGCTCGAACTCACAAGCCATGAGCTGATGTCAGACATTTAACCAACTGAGCTACCCAGGTGCCTCTGGATCCCCTGTTTTTATTGAGAAAATGGGCGTATTTATAATACTTCCACATGATGCCATCACTACATCTTCCTAGCTACTTGTAACTCTATCCATAGACTATAACTTCACTCCCAGTTGAATGGATGGATTGTCCTCGCTCCCAACTAAGTCTCCCTCCACTGATACAAAGTGTCTCATTCCTGGTTTTCTCCTCCATGATATTGCTCCTACAAGTGTCCCCCTGGTGCTTCATCAGTTTTTACAGGCTAGTGGATTATTACCAGAGAGCACACAAAAATGTTGTAATAAAATTGCCTCTCTGGCTACTGCCTCATTCTTTAGTTCCTGTGTACAGAAATGTCCTCGGAAGACCTGCCTAAAATCATTGTATCGCTTCTTCTGCCCTCTTCTATCCTTTCTTGAATCCATCTTATTCAAGTTCCTCTCCCCACCTCTGACTATTCTAAAAGGCATTAGTGATCTCCACATTGACAAAAACTGTGTTCAGTTTTCAGTTCTTATATTATTTGAATGAAACCAGCATTTGACCCGATTGGGAGTGCTCACTTTCTTTGAACACTTTATTCCCTTGCTTTAGGACTATCACTTCCTCTCTTGGTTCTCTCTCTAGCTCTCTGGACACCAATTTTCAGGCTTTATTGCCGGTCATCTCCATGAATTTTAGGTATTGGTGTTCTCTGGGACATAGAACTTAAACCTTTTCTTTTTGCTATCTAAATTCATTGCATAGGTGAATTTATCTAGAATTATGGCTTTATATACCAGCTATATATTGATGAGTTACAAATTCCTGAGGCAGCAGTTAGTGTGTTGAGCATATGGGTTAATATGTTGGGGAGTATCATGGGCCTAATCTTTCTGCCTTGTGGAAGCTACTCCACTGCTTCTTGTCCTAGGTCACTGCTATGGACTGAACTGTGATGCCCTCTACCCCAAATTCATGTATTGAAGCCATAGGACCCCAGTGTGATGGTATTTGAGATGAGGGCTTTGAGAACTAATTAGGTTAGATGAGGTCATGAGGGTGGGGCCTTCATGAAGGGATTAATACTCTGATCAGAAGAGGCTAGAGAGCCTTCTTCTCTCTCTCTCTCTCTCTCTCTCTCTCTCCCTCTCTCTCTCTCTCTCTCTCCATCCCCACTCCCCACGCACTCAGGACCCAGTGATGACACACCCAGAAGCAGCCACCTACAACCCAAGAGAGAGCTCTCACCACATACTAACCCTGCAGGCATCTTGATCTTGGACTTTCAAGTCTCTAGAACTGTGAGAAATAAACACCTGTTATTGAGATCACTCAGTCTATACTATTTTGTTATGGCAGCTCAAGCAAACTGAGAAAGTCACCATGTAGCTTCAGAAAACCAGGGCCCAATAACCGGAAAGATGGACTCTTTTTTTGCCATGTCTTAATTCACAATTGAACGTGAACATCGGCATCTTAACTCTAAGCCACGACAGCCAGATTATAGCTTGTTTTCTCTAGAAACGTCAGCAAAATCCAGATGCTCAGCTAAAGGTCCCTGGGTAGATTCTGTTTTGAACTAGTCAGAAGCCAACTGTGACACTTGATAGTCACTGGCAGTCTTGGTGCTGATACTATTCAACACTAGATTCTGGGCACTCAGCATTGTTCATGGGACATGGGACTAGTCATTTTATGCTTGAGGAATGTTGATTGAATGAGTGAACATGGAGCAAAGTCTTCTTTTATAATATTGATCATTAAATAAGCTTTTCTTTTTTTTTATGGCTTACTTTTCAATACTACCATTAGAAATGAGGATGTTTTCTGTCCTTTCGTGCCTGCAGAGTTAACACAATGATGTATAAATGAGTTCACTGGAGCTAACTATGCTACATTCAGATTGATACTTGTCACACCACTGTTTGTCATTTGTAGGATTAATAGTGCTTGTGTCCAGACTAGAAGTTACTACCCCAAATCATTCGGTAAACATTCATTACTATAATTCTCATGAAAATGGTAAGAAAATGCAAGTTTCAAGTCAATGTCGGACTGGTGGTTTAAAATCATATTCAGAATTCTCCAAATTCTTAAATAATGGCTTAATTGCTATGTTAAAGATAGGAGGATTGAGTTGGTTTCATTATGGCAAAGCAAATTGATTCTGTTCACTAGTTTGGAAATAAGTGAATGACTCCAATTTATGCCAAGTGCTTTATGTGTATTTTCCCATTCAATCTTCCAACATTTCTCTGGAGTACATATTATTGTACATATTATGAATAACCACATATTCAAGGCTGTATAAAAACTTGGCAACTTCTACTGCCAGGAAACTACTGTATATCCCAGTGTAGTAAAAACTGTCAACTTTAGTAACACACCTACTGTTCTGGGTCTTGTAGATGAAATTAGTGGACTTTCAAACTTTATAGGTCATAATCTACATTAGTGCCTTAGAATATTAACAAGAACTGAAGTTTATTTATGAGGTAGGTTGTAGAGGGAAACATGAAGATTTGAATTGCCTTCAAGCTGTGTATTCACTTCGAAATAGGTCACTGTCTGTTTACACCCACACTTCCAAACAATGGGTCACAGAGGTGAAACCAGGGCAAGTCTGCAATTTCCCCGACCACACATGACCCTTTTCTTCAAGTACTGACCAGGATCCTGACTTTAAATTTTTGCCAGATGACCTTCTGTGAGATGAGTTGGATGTCTTCCTTAGGCTGACATGATCAGTGGATGATTCTCGGTTTCCACCTAAGGACTGAGGTTACAAAACAGCAGGGTTGAATTTGTAGATGCTGCAGGTTCATTAAATAGCTAGGTTCAACTTCATGCTTTCGAAGTCAGCCAGGCTTGGCCTAAAGTCTAATATAAAAGAGTATTTACACAGGGCTATGGGTAAATACATTTCCTTAGAAGTTGCCATTCCTTTTGACACTTGAATATATGATTAATTAATAAAAAAAAGGAAGATTATGTACCTGAAATAACCACATGAACCATGCCTGCTAACATGATTATACCGTGCACGTGGAAATTAGTTTGACCTTTTCATAAAAAGAAAGTACGTGCAGTACTATTCTTGTTCTGTGGCATGGCACATTTTTTTCCAACGTTAAAGAGAGGATGGCGGATAAAAACACATCATTCACATTATGCCTAATGACTTTTAAATTAATTTAATTTAATACTTAAAGAGCTAATAATTATGATTTTCAAATCAAATAGTATTAAAGTGAAAAGCTGGTTACCCATGTCTCAGATCCCATCCCACTCCCAGAGGTAACCACTTTTATTTGTTGTTGAGTATTCTTTCAGAGATTTTTAAGATGCATATTCAATTAAGACAAATATATATTTTCACTTTTATCCCTTTGTTACTTAAATATATATTCCTACTTTTAACCTTTTGTTACTTATACGTAACCTACTATTTTTTTTTTAACCTAATGACACATCTTGGAAAATTTTCATAGTAGTACACTTTCTCTTATTTTTTATATCTGCATAGTAGGATCCCATTGTATAGCTGTATGTACGTTAAAAAGCATTTGAGTTGTTTCCAATCTTATTATTTCAGACAATGTTGCAACAAATAAGTTTGTATAGTATTTCCAGATATACTCTTAGATTTTCTACAAATAGTGACAATTTTACAGCCTAATTCCAATGTATATATCTTTTTTTTTGTCCTGCATCCCAAGGTTATTTTTTAAAAATCTATTTCTACCTTTTTTAAAGTTTTACTTAAATTCCAATGTTTATATCTTTAATTTCTTTCTTTTTTCACTGACTTATAACACTAGAATAATGTTTAAAAATGATTGTAATGCATCATGATCTTTTCCCTTACTTTAGTAGGAGTTCCTTTAATGTCTGATCTTTAAACATGGCTTTCAGGCTGACATAGATGTATTGTCCTATTAAAGAGGTATTCATATATTCCTAGATAACTGAGAATTTAAAAAAAAATCAAGAATGGCTATTGAATTTTTCAAATACCTTTTCAACGTCTCTAGAAATAACCCTATGTTTTTTGCTCCATATAATTATTTATCTGAATAATTTTACTAATGTTGAATTATTCTTACATTCTTGGATTCTGAATTTATAAGATGGACTTTCATGTTTCCTTTATATTCAAACTTTGTTAGATTTTAATTTGTGTCATTTTCTTTATAAAATTTAATGGGAAATATTCATTCTTTTTATGCTTTTTATAACTTAGATATCATAATGATTATCTCCTTTTAACTTGACTATATCCCTTATGCTATACTTTTTATTCTTGTGACTTGTTTATTTTAGAAGTGGAAGTTAATGTAGCTCTCAATCCCCTTCCCTGTTTCGTCCATTCCCCAACCTACCTTCCTTCTGGCAACCGCCAGTTTGTTCTCTGTATTTATGAGTCCACTTCTATATTTTTGTTGTTGTTGTTGTTTTTCGTTTGTTTTTTGTTTTTAGATTCTACGTGTAAATGAAACCATATGGTATTTGTTTTTATTGTCTGATTTATTTCACTTAGCTTAATATCCTCTAGGTCCATCTATGTTGTTATAAATGGTAAGATTTTATTCCTATAGTTGAGTGATATTTTATTGTGTGTATGTATGTATATACATATAAATACATATATGTGTGTGTGTGTATATATATATACACATATGTGTGTGTGTGTGTGTGTGTGTGTGTATATATATATATATATATATATATATATATATATATATATATCACTTCTTATTTATCCATTCTTCTATCAATGGATACTTAGGGGTTGCTTCCATGTCTTGGCTATTGTAAATAATGCTGCAATAAATATAGGCATACATCTATCTTTTTGAATTAGTGTTTTTGTTTTCTTTTGGGAAATATCCAGAAGTGGAATTACTGAGTTTTATGTGATTTCTATTTTTAACTTTCTGAGGAACTTGTACACCACTTTTCATCATGGTTATATCAATTTACATTCCTACTAACAGTGCACAAGGCTTGCCTTTTTGCCGCATCCTCACCAATTCTTGTTATTTCCTGTCTTTTTGATACTAGCCATTCTCACTGGTATGTGGTGATACTTCATGGTGGTTATCTACTCTTCACATATCTGGTAAAATTTCCCTGTGAAGATCATATTGTCTTGGTAATTCCTTAGAGGAAGATGGGGGACTGACAATTTTCACAATTGCTTCTGTTTAGATTTTCTATGTCCTCTAGGGACAGTTTAGGTTAATTATATTTTCCACTAAAAGTACTCGTTTTACCCAGGTTTTCAAATGTATTTTTCTATGTGTAACATGCATTCACAATGGAGCAGTATATCTTTGATATTACAAATACCAAATCTCCACCCTCTCCACAGATCTTATTCCTTAAAATTTAATTTCTCTTACCAGGGAAAAATTTAATTTTATTCTTAAGGGGAACAAAAATGAAAGTATGATGGAGGCATATTATAGTATGTTAAAGTAGTTTTTAGGATTATTTCAAAATTCTCTATTTCTATGTTTTAACCCTTTATCCTTTCTTATTTTTTGGATTTATATATTTTTTCTTGATAAATTTAATGATTATTTTAAATATCTTATTTTCATAATTTCAAAAAAACCTGCTTTTGGAGTTATATATTAATTCTCCTCACTTCCCTTTCTTAGCTTATTTATTTCTTCTAGACTACAGGTTTTTTTCTTGTTTTCCCTCTATTTAAAATTTTTAAAAATATGTTTATTTATTTATTTTTGAAAGAGACAGCGAGCACAAGTAGAGGAGGGGCAGAGAGAGACACAGAATGTGAAGCAGGCTCCAAGCTCTGCACTATCAGGGCAGAGCCCGACGTGGGGCTCAAACTCACGAACCACAAGATCATGACCTGAGCCAAAGGTGGATGCTCAACTGACTGAGCCACTCAGGTGCCCTTGTTTTCCCTCCATTTAATAGTGTTTTTCTATATTTTTGAGTTGGTGCTTATTTAATTATTTCAGCTAATGCTGTGTTACAAAATTCTGATAAGTAGTGTTTTCATTTGTCATTATTTTCCAGAAATTCTACAATTTTTGTTCATAAGAGTACTTAAGAGAGGTTTTATGTTTATTTCCAGGTTCAGAGATGTTTGTTTTTCTGATTTGTCTATTAATTTCTAGTTTTATTATGTTGTGATTACAGAATGTTGTCCGTGATTCCTTATTTTTAGATTTTATTGAAGTTTTCTTCATGGCTTGATATTTCATATTTCGTGAATATGCTCTTAACCTTTGAAAGACATACAATCTCCACTTTTGAGGCACAACACCTGATATATCCATATTTAGATCAAGAGAGATGAGTAAACCTCTTCTATATTATGATCTCCTTTCTATATGTTTTTCTATCTCCTGCAATGTCTGCTTATATAAGTTGTTGCTATGAGGCATTTAGATCATAGATATTCATAACTTCCACATCTTCATTGTGAATTTTACTTTTTGTGTTATAAAGTGACACTCTTGTTTCATACAATACTTATTTGTCCTGAATCCAACTTGCCTAAAATTAAGGTCAGACTTTTGCTTTTTTATTATTATTCCTTTATGTGTTTGTGTGAGAGGATGGGGCATTATTTCAGGTAAAACTTTGATTTTCTTTTTGTTATGAACCATTCTGAATCTTTCTTTTTGACATATGTGTCTACAGTATCAGATTTGCTTTTAATGCAATTTGAAGATCCTTTTATTTATTTTATTTATTTTTTAAATGTTTATTTACTTATTTTGAGTGATAGTGTGCACACACATTCGTGTGTGAGCAGGGGGAGGGCAGAGAGAGAGTGGAGAGAATCGCAAGCAGGCTCTACCCTGTCAGTGCAGAGCCAAATCCAGGATTCAATCTCTGAACCCTAAGATCATGAACCAAAATTAAAAGTTGGTTGCTTAACCAGCGGAGTCACCAGGTGTCCCAATTTGAAGATCCTTTTAAAAAATAACTTGAAGTATGTATTGATTTGGAAATATTTATGTCGATTCTTAGATACGTGTGTGTGTGTGTGTATGCATGTGTTTATGCTTCCTCTTTTTACAAAGGTGTGCATTAAGGTAGCACTTTCTAGTGGCTACCTTTATAATTAAGTCTTCATATTATATTCATAATTTTCTATTATTTTAGACATTATTAGTTACAAGCAATGATAACATGGCATGTATCTTATTCTTTTGACTCTGCATTATTATATTTTGTTTAAAAAATTAAATTTCCTAGTGTTTATCTTTGCATTGTTATACACATTTAGTGTACTACTATGTCAGCTTTAAATTACATTTTCAACCTCAGCAGTTATAGATGAGTCAGTCAGTGAACTTGCTCTAATCACCACCAACTTTTTCCTTTCTCTTCTGAATACTTGTGTTTTGCATCATCCCTACATTTTCAAAGTCTATAGCATTCACGCATATTTTAATGGTCTAATTTTAGAACATAAGTATATTCATTGTTCATCATGAGAAAGTTTCCCCACATTTATTCTAGTAGATTCCTCAGAAAGGAAGAATAGTCTTTGATTTTTAAAATTTTAAGTGTCTTTAAATGGTCTTTATACTTGATGGATGACTTGGTTGATATAAAATACTTAGATCATATTTTATTTCCTTGAGAATGTCATGTTTTTTTCCATTGACTTTGCTTTGGAGAAGACTGAAGTGAAGTTGAACTTATTTTTCTTTACACAAATCTTGATCTTTTTGCTTTTTGGCTTCAAAGATTTTCTTTATATTCAAATTTCAATAATTTGTTTGCATAAGTTTTTGCTTGAACATTATGAATCAGCTTTCTGTAGTACATGGCGTTTACTTTCAGTATGGAGATTCAAGACTTTTGTTTTAATTTCGGAGAAGTTCTTTCTTAATTTTGTTTGCAAGTATTTGCTCTGTCCCATTGCTAAGGTTTTCTTCTTCAGAGACTCCAACTATAGCTATGCTGGCTGTGCCATGTATTTCATCTATCATTATCATTTTCACACAATGCTTAAAAGTATATTTCTCTTTGTTTTCATTTTATTTTGGCCATTATTCTTATATGGGTCTTTGCTGTCTCTTACTCATCCACAGTGCTTATTCCCCTCTGTGTTTCTTCCAATATTGTCTTCGTTTCTGTCATGGTTTGGTTCGTTTCTCTTTTTCATACCTGATGTATATCAGCTCACTTCATCCCCATCCCTTTCTTGAGTTCCTTCATTTGTGCTTTGTCACATTGCCTAATAGAATACATTGCCTCATTAACCTAATGGTAAATATATTTCATTTAGGGATTCAGTATAACTTCATGAATAAGAGACAGACACTGGAGAAACACTGAATGGGTTTAAATACTGGCTCCTCTCTGAGTAGCTGTGTGATTTTTTTTTTAAGTTTATTTGTTTATTTGGAGGGGCACCTGGGTGGCTCAGTCGGTTAAGCAACTGACTCGGCTCAGGTCATGATCTCAGTTTGTGAGTTTGAGCCCCGCGTCAGGCTCTGTGCTGACAGCTTGGTGGAGCCTGGAGCCTCCTTCAGATTCTGTGTTTCCCTCTCTCTCTGCCCCTTCCCTGCTCATGCTCTGTCTCTCTTTCTCTCTCAAAAATAAACACTAAAAAATTAAAAAAAATAAAGTTTATTTATTTATTTGGAGAGAGAAAGCATGCACATGCAAGCAGGGGAAGGGCAGAGAGAGAGAGGAAGAGAGAGAATCCCAAGCAGCTCAGAGCCCCACATGGGGCTTGATCTCAGTAACCATGAGATCATGACCTGAGCTGAAATCAAGAGTAAGGTGCTTAACCAACTGAACCACCCAAGGTACTTAAACAAATTATTTAACTTTTATGTACTTTAGTTCTTTTCATATATAGATAATGGGAATAATAATGATGAGTCATTCATGGAGTTGTTTTGAGAATCTATTCAATTCAAATCTGCAATGAAGTTAGAATAGTGCCTGGCAATAGCAAATACTATGCAAGTATCTATTTTTAATGGAGTTTTGTTTATTCATTGCAAAATACATGAAAAATACATTGAAAAGTCACAATTTTCAATGGCTCTGTGGCAACTTTTCCCCACATTTTTTGGTAATTTTGATGCTCCTTTTCAGGATCTTTCTTATAGGATCTTTGTATTCTCTTTGTGCCAGTTTCTTCTTTATCACTACTCACTCCGGAATCAATTATATTTTTCTGGCCAGTCTTTGTAGAAAGCCCCTGACATGGTGGGTTCAAGGTAGTTTTCCTGTTCTCTCAATCAAAAAGCTTACTTTCTGTGGCAGATTGTCATATGAATGATGGTCTGACACCTCCCCACACACATGCCCTTATGAAATCCTGTTATGCCCAGAATTCGCGATCCCCAAAGATCACCAGGGAGCTGAGTCCGATGCAAAAGCAAAGAGCCTTTATTTGAGCTAGCTCGAGCTCAATCCCCTACCTGCACCGAGGCAGCGGTAAGATGCCAGATGCCAGAGAGAGCCAGCGAGTTTCAAAAGCACAAAGGTTTTATAGGGGTCTAGGGGCAGTTGGTGAGTAATGGCTGTGGCCTCAGCCGATTGCCTGGGGAAGGGTCGTGGCCTTGGCCGATTGGCTGGGGAAGGGTCGGGGTCCCCTTAGGCAGGTCGTGGGGTGTGTTTTGATCGGGAAGTTTGAATGGGTAAGTGGGAGGTTACTCAAGGGGAGGAGGCGTGGTCTGAGGTTTCTGCGATTTTCCCAGAAAGGGGGCATGTCTGGCACATAGTCACTCAAGGTGGAGGACACAGAACAAGATGGAGTCGGCCGGCGTAGGTCCGCTCTTTCAATCCCCCTTACGTTGACTCTAGACTTAGCTAGATGCCTTACTTTAGCCAATGGGACATTAGCAAACATGACACAGGCAGAAACTTAAAAGGAGTGTGAATATTAGAATGTGCCCTCTCTCTTACTGCTGAGAACTATTCCAACTCCACATGAAAAAGCCTGAGCTAGCCCCCTGGAAAGATGCCCCAGGTGCCCAGTCTATCCCGTCTGAGGCCCAAATATGTGAGTGAGACCTGTTGAGTGAGACAGAAATAAAGCAGAAATAAGCCAATCCAGTTCAACCCATCCCCATTTGTCACTTTACTCAATTGTAGGCAAATAATTGGTAACTCTTAAACCATTGTTTTGGGTGATTTGTCATGTAACAATAGATTACAGATTCACTTTTATTGCTTACTCAAAAGCAGTCTGCTTCCAGTAATTATGGCTTTTCTGTAGATTCACCCGTTCTAAGTCTCTGAAGTAAATTTGGTTCAGGAGACTGCCAACAGCTCTGTGCTCCCCAGTCCTTACAGGCAACGAATAGGTCTTCTGTATCTCACAGTGATTACATCATCCTCAAGGATTATAGTTTTGCTGCCCCTGAGACTTGATGCTGGTGAGTTCCCTGGAATCTCTAGCAGGGAGGTGCCTTTGTGCTTCTTCTCCCCATCTCTTTGTGCCTCTTCTGCCTTACCTGTTCTGCTCTTGCTTTCTTGTTTAAGAGACGTGGCTGTTTTTGCATTTTATGGTGAGCCCGTTACTTTCAGGAAACGTGTTTTTGCTGGTACTTTCTGATGTCCTTACTTTTGGTTCCCTTTACTCTCCCTAGGCCTTTTCCATATTACTTCTGCTCAAATGTAGCTACTTTTAGCACCCTCTACAAGGACTTTGGACTTTGTGAGTAAAATCTGTATAGGGCTGCTGAAAATGGCATTTAACAATTTTTCCATTCTCTTTGTTAGTTTATACATGATTTCTAGGGAGAAGTGGGAAGGATGTTTAAATTGATGACATCATCTTCATATGGGAGTCCATTTAATTCTTATTTGCAATGAGGACCCTTTGGACATGTTTTTCTGAAGATGAGGTAACAACATTGGGTGCTTTAGTAATCATTAATACCTTTCAAAGTTCTAATATTCGCAGGGGGAGCATGTCACTCAAACTGGTTCCTTTTTTTCCCAGATTGAATCACAATTTAGTTTCCCATCCCACACTCTATTCGGGCAATGGTCTCTTTCTATTTAATAAGTCTGACTAATTAATCCTCACTGTAGTTCAGGAAAAAGAGATTATATTGTCATCGTTTTAGAGACAAAGACTGTGACAAGAACCATGACTGCATTGCAAGATTTATTGGCTTCCCTCCAGATGCTCATTGCCTCACTATTATTAATTTTGGCTTTGGGCTTAATTTCAAGCTAACAGATGAGTGGATGGTATAGAACATAAACCAACAGGTCCAAGAAGGCAGCATTTCAGCTGTGAGCACTGGGTGTTCTACACTCCAAGGGCTAGTATTTGAAAATGTTTCCTCCAAAAACCACCCAGGGATAACAGTGCAGGGCAGGAGTCCATTAAGTTCCTATATTGACAAGCTCTCAGGTATGACTTTCCTTGTGTAGGTATGTGAAGCTGGTTGGGTTAATGTATGAATAACAGAAGGTTACTGTTACTTCTTTGGCAAACTCCTATTTGCCTTTTATTATACAGTTCAGAAGGGCTCAAATTCCCTGACCCATTTCCCCTCCAACTAGAGAAAATTCCTTCCACTGGTGTAATTGGTGTGTGCTCCCATGTGTAGTACTTGTATTGTCCGTTTTGGGCTTTCGTAGTAGCTTCTCCCACTAGGCGGTGAGCACCCTGGGTGCAGGGACTGTGGCCCTGATCATGTCTGTACTCCAGCATCTGGCACAGTGTATTGTGCTTAGTGCAAAATGGGTGTGCCACAATGTTCTTTGGAATAAATTGTGAAATAGGCCAATTTTATCCATTAAAGTCTTTTCTGGTTTCTGGCTAGTTATAATAGTTCAATGTGCAAAGTTACCATATCCCTGTCTGCCTTCTCTTTCCCTCACCAGCTTTCTTCTCTCTTTCTCCGACTGAAAGAGCTGGACAACTGGAGAAAAGCAAATCTATGTTTTCTCACACCTGGCTCTCCCTACCCCCTGTCCCCCCCTCCCCCCCCCCCCAACCCAACTCGCAGGCCTCCACCCATCTGCACTCTTTCAAGTTGGGGAAGTCAGGCTTCCAAGTGGGGGCCTGCTGATTAGCCATTACAAATGGCCAAGTTGTGGGACCCACTCCCAGGGGTCTTTGCAGAGCACCTCCTTGGAGGTGAGCTGACCCACTGGTTCAGTGGCACTGGGCTTATCCACTCTGGAGCTCCTTTGTGCAACAGGAGAGCAGCGGGTTCTCACCTTCACACCGGCTCCTTCCGCGTAATTCGTCCCTGGCTTCCCCCGGCCCCTCCAGCTGAGTGCTCTTCTCCCCATCCCCTTTTGTGCAACCCGTGGCTGCGGAGCTTCTAGTACTGTATTCATGGCAGATGAAGAGCGAATGACTGACACGTTCCAGGGACGGCGAATCGCAGCGAGCGCGGGCGGCAGGGGGAGGGTGTGTAGTGGCAGACGGCCGCTGGGATTATGAATGGGGGCGGGGGGGGTGGCTAGTGTGGGGTTCAAACCAGGATTTTCGGCATCCGGCTTTGGTTAGGCACGCAGGGCTGTGCGTAATCCTTCAGCTCTGGTGGAAAGAGAGATGCCCGTGAGCTCCTGGCTGGGAGTGAGGGTTATTTTGCAAAACTCCCTTAGTATCGTGCGGCAGAGTACTGCGGGAGGTCGGCGAGGTAGGTGGAGGAGGAAAAGAAGCGGGTAGGGAATCAGGGAGAGGCCAGCCCTCTGGGGACAGTGTGCCTTGCACCTTGGAATTGACAGGTGGTGGCCGCAGCAGTTACAACCTACTACATAGCATCTAGTCCGTGCAGTAAGATCACATTGTTATTCCCCGCACCGGGCGGAAGAGCGCAGCGCGGCAGAACAAGTGCCACCGGCGAGCTGTCTCCCGGTGGGGGGTAGTGGGGGTACAGAGAGGGGGTTTGGGGGGGCCAGCGGAGGAGACCGGAGCTCGGGCGCGTCGCGGCAGTCTGCACCGCCCCGGCCGGGGTCTTCATGCCCGGCGGCTCCGCGCGCGCGTTCCGCAGCCGTCCTCGGCTGGTGCGCCCCTTTCCAGGGCTCCCGGACTCGCCACGGCAGCTGCGGGCTCCACACCGCCGGCCGGGTTGCACGCGAGCCGCGCGCGAGCGTCTCCCGCCGCCTCTCGTGCCCCGGGGAGCGCACTGCACGCAAGAGCCGAGCCGGGCGGAGCCGCGGCGGTGCACCAGCGGCGCCTCAGCCAGCAGGAGGGCGGCTTCCGAGAGGGCAGCCTGAGGTAAGGGCTGCCCAGGAGGCTGCGGGTTTATTTTCCTCCTTCTCTTACTTCCTCACACAGAGGAGCCGAAATGGAGAGTGTGGGGTGCTGTGGGTTGATGGGGGGCGAGGGAGTATGGGGCCGCACCAGGGTGGTCGCCTTGACGGCGTCTTTGGTGCCCCTAGTAGGAAATCCGCCAACCGGCCCTTCTTCTTCGCTCCCTCCTTCTCTGCCTCTGCCTCCGCCCTTGAACCTCTTGGCAAACCCTTAGGCAGGAGAGGCGGCTAAGGGAGGAAGGAGAAAGGCAGAAGGATTTGCCCGGGAGTGGGTGGATTGGCGCGCGATGCCCAGTGATTGCGGGCGGCGGGCGCGGGAGGGAGACCGAAGTACCCAAGAGTTTGCTGGGTTGCGGCCCCAGAATGGTCCTGTGCGTCCTGGTGGCTGGGGAGCCAGGTGGGGCGCGCCTAAGGCACAGCATAACGAAGGCCCTGTCAGCAACTTTTGGGAAGCCCCATCTCTTGTCTGGGGAGGGGTGCTGGGATGTGTTCAGGGCCTGGCCCTTTCTGAGCTACAAGTGTGTGTGTGTGTGTGTGTGTGTGTGTGTGTGTGTGTGTGTGTAGGGTTCTCCTCCCCTTCCTTCCTGCCATCCCTCCTCTTCCATGTTCCTCTTTTGCTTCCTTCCTTCCCCTTTTCACAAACCACCCCCGCTTCCATGTGCCATACTTCAAACAAAATACAAACCCACTGTAGCCAACAGCTTTGAAGCAAGTATAAAGAAGAGAGCACAGAGGAATAGCTCTTAATTACATTGTGGTTCATTTTCAAGATGAAAATATTTGTATATAAATAACATATAATGTATGCTATATAGTATAATATACATATATGTGATATACACACGTCTGGGGTAATTTTTAAGAAATACTTTGAGACTTTCACCTAAAATTACATTACATTTCCATTATGTTTACATCACATGTATTTGGTGCTATTAAACAGAAATGGTAAATCTATGCATTCTGTGTCTTAGATCTGTATGAGCTATAACTGTTCTTTGAATCACATCCATCTTTTAAATTCAGATATTTCCAGCTACTTGAAAACCCTGGGCTACACTGCAAGAGTAAAAGGCACATTAAATTAAAAGAAAAAGTACTGATTTTTTTTTTTAGTAGATCATCCACTTAGCCCTCTTTCCTTTCACTAAAAGCGGGTAGTTATGCCAATAATTTTTATAAAAACAAAAACAACTGGGGGACTTCAAAGTGTTTTTACCTAGACCTGAGGTATAGGGAGAGGTCTGGAATATATCTGGCCATGAATTGACAAGAAGGTAGATAGGGCAAATGATTTCACTTCAGGTAAAAGAAAATTCAGCCACACTTCCCTCTGAGGGTACCTCATCTATCCTCTGATATCCCAACTGAGAAACCCCCTTAATGTCAACATGTGCCTTTGGCGTCACAGTGGTCTGATCAAGTCTTCAAATCAATATTGTAGGACTTGGCTAATGACGTACTTGCTGGCTGTTCCTGTTCTTTTTCTTTTTAAACAACAGAATGTCAATTACAAAAAAAAAATAAGTAAAATTGTTAAAGATTGGAATTGTTGAGATGGCACGATTGACACATTGAGGCTATCTATATATGTATCATCTCTCTATATTCCTTATCGCAATTGTGAACTAAGCAATTTTGCGTTTTGTCTTCTTTTAGTTTTTTTTCTCAGCTGATCTGCTTTAATATCTGATTTGACAAAGATGAATTATCTTAAATTTCTCTAGAGGGTACCCACCTGGGCCTGCTAATTTCTTTTGAATAGAGTTGGTTTTGGTTTGAAGAGTAAGAAATCAATCATATATGGTTTTCTGATCTTGGAGTCCTTTGACTGTCTAGGGATAGGTATTTAATCATAGTGGTAGGCACAAGTAAGGATGCATGTTTCATAAAAATATTAGACACAGAATGATATTTTCATTTTGGTTGATAAGCTGAAGATTTAAAATTATGAAGGGATAAAGAGTCCCGTGTCGCTCTTAATATCTTATGTGGCTCACTTTGGTTAGGGAGCAAGAGGCACAGGATGCAGTGTTGAGTTAGACAGATCTAGGGGTTAGTAATTTGGGCTTATCTTTCGTTACTATTATGACATAAAAATCTGAGGAACAGAGTTTGTAGAAGGGGTGAAGATGTTGATGACGTGACAAATGGGTTCCTTTGAGCACTGGTTGTTGCAGTCACCTTATGGTAATATGGCAGATAATATGATGTGTCAAATCTTCCTTCAGTGAATAGCTTGTTGCCCCAGCTTCTGAGACTCCTGTCAGTAGATGGCCTTCAAGGGCCCTTGAAGGAGATAGCCTGTGGTGTAGAAAGTGTCTTTGTCCTGTCTCCCTCCCCTTTCCAGGGCAGCTCACACCCAGTGGCTGATCCATGTGGGAGAAGGCCTGGCCATCTCAGCCCTACTCCAGATAACTCTGAACATTCCAGCTCTGGAACTCCCTACGGGACTTGCCTTGCAGGTTGACATTTCCCATTTCTGCTTCCTTCCCCATTCTCCGTTGTGGATAGCAAGGCAGTCCTTAATAAGATTTCATGCTCAACTGTATCGCTGAGTGGGCTTCCTTGGGGAAGCCAACCTGTAATAACGTCTGTGTGCACATTCATTTTGCCAGTTTTAATCTTTTCTCTTTTAAAAGGTACTGCCACTTCTCATTATAGCACATTTCTCTGACCCTGTCACCCTTCTGTTCCTCCTTGTTTTATCATTCTTTCCTTTTATTGGATTTACAGTTTCTTTATTCTCTTTTCCATCTATTGATTTCAACATTATATATCTCATTTCTATTCCTTTAGTAGGTATGTTTTGTTTTTAACATTCAGATTTTGTGTTAGCAGATGAAATTAATTAAAATCTCTACTCTTTTCATGAGTAATAAAAGGGCCTTACAATGTTATAATTCTGATCATGCCCTGTATTTCATAATATTTTGTAGCACATATTTCTTTTTTTTTTTTTTAATTTTTTTTTTCAACGTTTATTTATTTTTGGGACAGAGAGAGACAGAGCATGAACGGGGGAGGGGCAGAGAGAGAGGGAGACACAGAATCGGAAACAGGCTCCAGGCTCTGAGCCATCAGCCCAGAGCCCGACGCGGGGCTCGAACTCACAGACCGCGAGATCGTGACCTGGCTGAAGTTGGACGCTTAACCGACTGCGCCACCCAGGCGCCCCTGTAGCACATATTTCCACCACATTTTTTTCACATGCACTGTGTCATTTTATGTAGTTAGTTCTTCTTTTGTGGGATTGTTTTCATAGTCCATGTTTATTTGAATTTACCCACATTTTCTGTGCTTACTGTTGTTCCTTGCATCCCTTCTTTCTGGATTCAAAGTCCTCTTACGGAAGTAGTTCTTTGGCAAGTATCTGCAAGTGATAAATATTGCTTCCTGTATTTTGTTTGTTTGAAACTGTATTTTATCCTAACACTTGAATAATAGATTATCTGGGAGCAGAATTCTAAGTTGACAATTCTTTTTCTTACCACTTTGAAGATACCGTCTTCCAGCCTCTGTTGTTAATGATGAGAGATTGTTTCTTGGTTGCTTTTAAGATTCCTTTTTGTCTTTGGTGTTCTGCAGTTTCATCATGATGTGCCCAGGTGTGGGTTTGTTTTACTTTTTCTCCTTGGGTTTTCTTATTATTTAATCAGACAATTCTTATATTTCTCAGATTATTATAAATTTGTGGCATATCTCATCATGTATCTTGCCTCTATTCTCTCTATTCTTTCCTCTGGAATTCTTATTACACATATCTTGGACCTTCTTGGTTTATTCCTCATGTCTATTACCTTGGTATTTTTTTTTCCACTTAGGAACTATTTTTAAGAGGCATTTGGGGAATCGTTCAGGACTGTTTTCCAGCCAACCAATTCTTCACTAGTGCCTTATCTTTTAAGTTGTAACTCCATTGAGCTATGATTTATTGTTTCTTTTCTAGAAGTGCTAATTGATGCTTTTTTATATCCACCTGATTTTTCCCCTAGGGTTTCTATCATTTTATTATGAATTTTGTCCTTATTTTATATGTTTAATAGTCATAGCTGTACTATTTTGTAGTCTCAAATTGTTCTCTTGAAATTCTTCTGCTGGTTCTTCCAAAACTATATATCTACTATAAATAGATCTTTTCCTTGTATGGTTTGTTATTGGGATTATGAGTTCATTTTCAGCCAGGTTTTTACTTTTGGTTGTTTCCATAGTAGTTTTATTTTTCCCAGTTTTTGAATGTTTTCATGTAGAATGATATTGTGTTTGTTTCTAGAGAATAGCCCCGGGGTTTTCCTGGTCTAGGGTCAGGTTTTAATTTTTTTAACTTTTTTATGAAAATTTTTTTAGTGTTTATTTTTGAGAGAGAGGGGGAGTGCGCCTGTGTGTGAATGGAGGAGGGGCAGAGAGAGAGGGGGACAGAGGATCCTAAGTGGACTCTACACTGACAGCAGAGGGGCTGATGAGGGGCTCCAACTCATAAACTGTGGGATCATGACCTGAGCGAAAATCAAAGTTGGATGCTTAACTGACTGAGCCACTCACCCATCCCTAGGGTTAACTTTAAAAAAAAATTATTGAAGTATAATTGACATATAACATTATATTTTCAGGTGTACAACATAATGATTCGATATTTGTATGTATTGCAAAATGATTATCATGTTAAGTCTAGTTAACATCCATAGCATCAGCTTTTATGTTAATTTCCTGGCTTGAGATTCCTGTACCATGCAGGTAATGTAAATTCAAACTGTGTATGTGTGGGTTTAGGGATTTAATCCAAAAATACTTTTTTCCCTTCTATCCAGAGTCCCAGAAAGAGACAGATTTTCTTCGTACTTCCCAGGCCAGGCTTCTAGTCCTCAAACTAAGGACTCAATGTCTTTAGAGTTCTTTATGCAAAGGTCTTGCTCCAGTTACTTTCCTCTCATGGGCCCCAAACCAAGTTACCTGTCCTTAGACACATATGAACTCTCTAGCCTCTTGGCATTAATGCCTATGTCTAAGTTCTGTATCAGTTTGGATTGCTGTAGTGCCACCTTACTATTCTGCTATTTGTTTCTGTTCTGATATCTAAAGAATACCTTTTTTTTTTTGTCTCTTCAAATCTAACTATTTAACCTATTTAAGTTATCCTGGTCTTTTAAAAAACCTAAGTATCTATGTTTGTAGCAGAAAGGAATTTGGTCTCCATTAACGCAACCAGCCATGCTAGTGGAATAAGACATCTGTTTGTGACTGTATCCACTTTGAGAATTGACTCTTCAACTCTTTTCTTTTTTCCCCACGATCTATTGACACTATTTTTAAAAACTTAATTATACTAGTCCCTTCCTTCCTTCCTTCCTTCCTTCCTTCCTTCCAACATTAACATTTGTGTTGAGCCCAAGGAAGATGTCTTTTTTTAATGCTTCTTTATTCAGTTTGAAAGAGACAGGGGGAGGGGCCTAGGGAGAGGGAGAGAGAATCCCAAGCAGGCTCCGCACTGTCAGTGCAGAGCCTAATACAGGACTTAATCCATGAATGTTGACATCATGACTTGAGCCAACATCAAGAGTAGGACACTTAGCTGACTGAGCCAGCCAGACGCCCCCCTGTCCAAAAAAGATGTCTTGCAGATTGTCCCACAGCCTGGATTTGCCTACCAGTTTACACACTTGATTAGATTCAGGTTAAAGGTTTTTGTTAAGAATATTCCTACTTGGATGCTGTGTTCTTCCTGTTGCATCACCCGTTTGTCCCATTACTAAGATTACTTGAAAGGAGATATCTACTAGATTTCTCCTGTTTTGTTTTTCTTACTTTGAGACTACATGAAAAACCTGCTTCTCTGCAACTTCCACCCTGTTTTTAAAATTTAATTTTAAATTTGGAGGTAGTTATAGATTTACATGTAGTTGTAGGAAATAATATAGGGAGATCCTGTGTGTCCTTCACTAGGTTTTTCCCAGTAGTAGCATTTTGAAAAACTATGATATAATAACACAACCAAGAAATTGGCATTCATGGAATCTACAGATCTTACTCAGATTTCACCAGTGTTATACTTGTGTGTGTGTGTGTGTGTGTGTGTGTGTGTTTAGTTCTATGCAGTTTTATCATGTGTGGAGGTTCATGAATCCACCACCACAGTCAAGACAGAACATTCTCATCACCACCAAATCTTTTATGCTGCCCTTTTTAGAACTATGCCTGTAGGGCACCTGGGTGGCTCAGTTGGTTAAGTGTCGATCTCTTGATTTTGGCTCAAGTCATGATCCCAGGGTTCGTGAGTTTGAGCTCTGCCCTGGGCTTTGTGCTGACAGTGCAGAGCCTGCTTGGGATTCTCTCTTTCCCCTCTCTCTCTGCCTTGACCTTGCTTGTATTCCCTCACAAAATAAATAAATAAACTTAAAAAAACTTAAAAAAAAAGAATTACACCTGCCTCCCTCTCACTCCCTGGCCCCATTTCTAACCCCTATCAACCACCAATCTGTTCTCCATCTATATAATTTTATCATTTCAAAAATGGTACATAAATGGAATCATAGATAATATGGCCTTAAAGATTGTTTCTTTTCTCACTACAATTCCCCAGAGATTCATCTGAGTTGTTGTGTTATGAATAATTCATTTCTTTTTATTGCTGAGCAATATTCTATGGTATGGATATACCACAGCTGTTTATCCGTTCATCCATGGAAGGACATTTGCACTGTTTGCAGTTTGGGGCTATTATGACTAAAGCCGCTATGAATGTTTGTGTATGGGTTCTGTGTGAATGTAAGTTTTCATTTCTCTGGGATAAATGCCCAAGGGTGTGAATGTTGAGCCTTATGATAATTGCATGTTCATTTTGATAAGAAATTGCCAAACTATTTTCCAGAGTGGATGTACTGTTTTACCTTCCTACCAGCAATGTATGAGTGATCCAGTTTTCAGCATTGTGTTAGAGTTTGTATGCCATTTTATTATGTTTTTTATTTGTTTCTTCTGCTTCTTATTCCTTTATTTCTCTTTTCTTGCCTTCCTGTGGTTACTTGAACTTTTTATAGGAATCTAATTTATTTATAATGTTTTTGAATATATCTCTGTATAGTTTTCCCACTGGTGGCATTGGCTATTCCTATATATATATTTATGTCTCTTTACTCACTCTTCTTTTTAAATGCTGTTGTTTTGAATATAAGGTAGTGTTATATGTTTTGTTTCAATCATTGAATATGGAATAATTTAGACAACTCATACTAGGGAAGAATTTGTGGTTGACAGTTCTTTTCTTTCAGCCCTTGAAAAATGTTCCCCTCCTTTAGGCCTCTCTGGTTTCTGATAAGAAAATCATTGTCATTTGGATTGATGCCCCACTAAAGGCAATAAGCTATTTTTCTCTGGCTGGTTTTATGATTTTTTCTTTATGTTTAGTTTTTAGAAGTTTAGTTGTAATGTGTCTTGGCATGGATTTCTTTGGGTTTGTTCTGTTCAGGATTTGATCAGCCTCTTAAATTGATCTGCTTTTGTCTTTCACCAAATTTGGGAAGTTTTCTAGCACCCCCCCACCCCCAATATTCTTTCAGTCCCAATGTCTTTCTCATTTCCTTCTCATCCTCTAGGAATGCTGTAGCTTTTCTTATTGTCCCATAGGGCTCTGAGACCCTGTTCATCTATCTTTCTCCTCCTCCTCCTCTTCCTTCTTCTCCTCCTTCTCCACCTTCTCCTTCTTCTCCCTTTCCTCCCTCTCCTCCCCCTCTTCTCTCCCTCCCTTTCCTCCCCCTCCTCCCTCTTCTCCCCCTCCCCCCCCTTCCCCTTTCCCCTTTCGCTTCTCTTTTTCCTTTCCCTCTGTTCTTCAGATTGGATAAATTCTATTGAGCTGTTCTCAAGTTCACTGATTCTATCCTCTGTCACCTCTACTATTGAGCCAGTGAATGTCTTATTTTGGTTATTGTATTTTTGTTCTATAATTGCCAGTTCTTTTAAGAACTCATGACACTTTTGCTGAAATTTTCCGTTTTCTTTTTCATTTATTTCCAGAGGATCTGAATTTACGTCTTGGAGTATTTTTATAATTGATAGTTTAAAATTCTTACCAGATACTTAAAACAGCTGATTTACTTTAGTGTTAGTGTCAGTTGATTGACTTTTCTCATTCAAGTTATGATTATATCCTGGACATTTTGGCTACCATATTAGGAAGCTTGGGTCTTATTTAAATTTTACATTTTAATAGTCACCCTGTTTAGATTTAGCACACAGGTCCTGGATTACTTTTGTGGGCTGTGGTTTCAATGACCATTTGCTTTCTAGGGGCTTTGTTGGCTGTTTTAGTCTGTTTGATTTGTCAGGTGCTTCTGGGCTCCTACTGAATCCTGCTAATACCACCGGAGGGTGGTGGAAGGAACCTCCCAGGCCAGGCCTGCTGGTGGTGCCTCTAGGTAAAGGAAGGGATTTTTCGGCCTGCAGGGATAAAAAACACACTTGTGTCTGGAGCTTGTTGCCGCGGGATTCCCCCTGCCAGTGCTGTGAGGCCATCTGGTGCTGTTGGCTGGACCCCAGTTACATACAAGGGAGGAAAGAGCCCACCTATATCATCCACTGCCAGGTTGGGGTTGGGAGACTTCGGGCCCGAGTAACCTGCTGTGGGGTCGTGAGTCCTAAGGCATCCTACTGCTCTGCTGTTCCGTGACTCAGGGGTCACTAATCAGCCCACCTCCTCTTTTCACTGTTTTGAGTCCTTCTTTGATTGCTTTTTGTGTTATTTTTCAGTGTTTATAGTTGTGCTAAGGGGGAAGAGGCCAGGAGAAGTAGGTACCTGCCATCTTGTGTGGATCAGGCGTATATGCCTTTTAAAAATACCGGGCTGACTCATCAGCCGTGTTATCTGCTAATATAGTTGAAAATACTCATTTGACTGTGTTTTCCTGTAATATGTATTTGTGAGGGAGACATAGTCTAAGCCTCCCCTTAAATTTTCTTAAATTAAAGTCACATTAGGTTAATTAATGTTACTGTAATAGGATAATTAAATGTTAACTCAATGCTGTTAGTGGGATCTAAGACAAAAATCTATATATGTGATATTTTCTGTATTGAACATTTTTCTCCAAGTTGTTTTATCGCATTTGAAAAAAAATTAGCACCTTTTATCTCTTGCCATCTCTGAGAAATACTAAAAAGATCCTTTATCAGGTGGATGCTTTAAACCGTAGAGAAAATAAATGACATTATTTGCACAAGCAACTTGGTGATATTTAGAGTGGATTAAGGACAAGATACCAGGATTCTGTCTTTGGCTGTCCTGCTTTATGCCACAGTGCTGACTCATAGAATACTGTCATTTTCAGAACTGAAAGTGAACTTAGAGATAACCTATTCCAACCATATTGTTTTATATTTAAGAAAACCAATACCTTTAAAAGCCATAAGGGAACCTGTGTTCCTTCAATTCCATAATGGCGGGGCTTATTTATTCTGAATTCTTAGCCTTTCCTAATTTTGTTTTCTTTAAGAAATTTGAATCACTTTCTTTTTAGAAGACTTAAGAGGAAAATTAAAATTATATATTGAAACATGATTTCTCATTCTTTTTTCTAATAAGGAGAAAGATGTCTCAAATAAGTTGTGATGGCATGATGATACTCTCTTTAAAAAATAGGCATGTTTGAAAATGTGATGAACATATGGACCAACTATCCAGAAAAATGAACACAAACTCAAAAATTTGCATGCAGTATTGAAGGTTTGTGAACTCCTATGGAAGACACTAGATACCATGTTTTTTGTCTTGTTTGTACCATGTGATATCTGTGGATGGTCTTTGCTGGGGAAAATGACATAGGGATAATGCTTTATTTTATAGTCAGACTCACCCTTAAAAGCTTGTGTATCCTAGCAATTGTCCTAGGCACAGTGCTGAGGAATTTGTTTTCCTGCAGGTTCTAGAGAGCCAGTAGGTGAGAAGGATATAACAGGACCAGCAGGTGTTAAAACAGACAGTGGGAAATACCAACAGTCAACCCAGCCCACAATACTTGCCTTCTCCTCCCTGCTACATGTACATACACTTACCTCAAGGTTTCTGGGAGAGATCTGTCCTCTGCTCCTGTCTGCTGTCACCCTCTTACTGTATGGACAAACATTGCCCTTTGGAGATATTTCTCCTTTTCTCTACTAAGTCTGCTCTAGTGGTCATGTATACTAAATTTCACCCACATCAAATCTTAGGGATTGAAAGAAGAAAGCTTATAGTGCCATTTGATGTATTTACGGGGGACTTTTTGGGGGTGAGAAGAAAACCACATCCATGTTTTTCTTACAGAATGGATCAAAATAATTTAAGAGCATAGAATGAGAAATGTCTCTGCATTCAGTGAGCGAGTAAGGCCAGCATTTGTTAAATTGTTAAGCTGAAATTATTTTTAAGGAAACTGTTTATGTGTATACTTAAAAGAAGCTCCTATATACTTCTCTGTGACTAGTGCAACTACCTAGATAAGAAATAAGATTCTGAAATGATTTGAAGTGTCATGCTGTATAACTAGAGTGAAAAATTTCAGTGCATAAAAATGGGGAGATTGTACAAAAAGAAATAATACGACAGTTTTTATTTTTTTGTGCTTTTATATATTTTAAAAATTTGAAAGGAATTTTGTTTTCAGGGTTGCTCTTTAGTAATTGAATAATTGAAGACTGAGAACCCCAAGTCCTAAGTTCCGTTTCTGCTGTGCCACTAAGTGGGTAGATGACACCCCCTGTGTGAGCCTTATGGTATAAAATAAGCCATCGAATAATCTCTAAGAGTCTTTGTAGCATTATGATTTAGTGAAACTTTAGTAGTTATTATTTGACACATTAGGGGAATTTTTTGATAGGCCTATGTAATTAAGTATTAGTCATAAGAAAGCTTTCCAGGGAACTAATTTTTAAGTTTGAAATTATTATAATACCTTGATATGATCAGAAATTTGTATTAGGGAGGTCATGGTTGGGTTAGGGCTACCTAACTATATGGGTACACTGCAGTGCAATTTGGGGGAATAAACACTTTAATGCTGATAGTAACAATGGCAGTAGTGATGATGCCAGTGTGGATGACGTTAGATTTAGTTGGTCTAGAGGTGCAGTGATACTGTGGTTTGCTCCTTCAGCATCACTTACCCCTTTTCTCTTTTCTCTTCCTATGCTATACAAGTTGGAAGGCAAATCATTCAACTTGTCAGCCTCCCTTGAAGCTAGGAGTGGCCCATATTACAAAGATTAGATGGAGATTTCTGGGGAATGCTTCCCTTCTTGGGAAAGCTGCTCAAGGGGAAGGTCTTGCCCTTGACCCTTATCCCTTCTTTCTAGGAAGAGCATGGATGCTCTGAGGTGAGCACCCTCTTACAAACATGAGGAATAAAACCAGACACTTAGGATGATGAAGCAGAAAAATAGATGTAGCTTGGATCCTTGGTGATATGTTAGAGTAGATCTATCAGGTCCGCACTGCCTACCTCCAGCCTTATTATTCCATGAGAAAAAATAAAACCTTCGTGTCTTCTAATATTTATTAGGTTTTCTGTTACTCTAAGCCAAACACATTCCCAACTGAATATGTAATTATTATGACTTTGCATTTTGCATTTTTTGAAGGATAAAATTAGTGTTTATAGCTCTTTGTAATTACTAATGTCAGACTGCAACATTTAAGCTAGTTTGTACAAATATTCTCATTCCGAGGAAGCTTGGGTGTGAAAATTTTTGATAATTCGTAAAATTTTATTTTATTGTTCATAGCACGAAGAATAGCATAGGACTCTCTTGTATGCTTAGAGAATATTTCAAATTTTATTCAATGGGTGAAGTTTATATCAGAAAAACTATTTCTGTGAGTCACACCTCCCACTTTGCTGTAATCTTTGGTAAGATGGGGATACAGCTGAAGAATACCAATGAGTCTTGAAAAAATGTTTTCCTCATTTGGTTTATAGACGAAAATGTATAGCAGAGTGGGTTGCCTGCTTTACTGTTTAGTCTAAGGTTGTTTCTAGCAGATTCCTTCTGACCTCACACTTTCACATGACTGAAAAATACCTTAAAAGAAGGACTTTAAAGATTAAACAAGAATGGCCATTTGCAGTATGTGGAAGTAGAAAATGGAGGATTTTTTTTTTTTTGGTCTGACATAGCATTTGCACACTGTCCGTTTGGATTTACCTGCTTTGAGTGCAGAGAATTAATTTTTGTATATAAGCCATATAATGAGATAAAAAGGAGGATCCAGTTAGAATATATTTGTGTTGTTTTTTCAGTTAGAATTGCATTCATTTGAGAGCAACTGAAAATTTGACATGTAATACTACAAGTAAGGAGTTTTTGTTGTTGTTGTTTGCTTTGTGTAGATTTTTTTTTGTTTTTTTTTGTTTTTTGTTTTTTGTTTGTTTTACATGAAATAAGATATCTGGAAGGAGACAGTCTAAGACTGGGGCAACTGCACAAGAGGGTTATTAAGGGTTTCGGCTCCGTTTTGCTTTTGGCTCTACTATCAATAGTGTATAGCTTTCCTTTTCTTGGTGGAAAGCCAGTTAACATCCAGGAACAGCATCTGGATCGTAGGCAGGAAGAAGGGGCTAGAAAAAAGGCAAGGCATACACCAGCTATCAGTCCTTTTTTATAAGGAAAGTGATAGCTCCCAGGAAGATGCATCTGGTAGACTTCTACTAATATCTTTTTGGCCAGAACTGTGTCAATGCCGCCCCCCTCACCCCGCCAACTATAGGGAAGTCTAAGAAATAGAGGTGGGCTTTTTTCATAAAAAAAGAAAAAATACAAAAAATAAAAACAAAAATAAACAAAAAAAGAAGGTAATGTACAAGTTTCTGTATGTATAAAGCCATGCTCTATTTTGGGAGATCACAATTTGCTTCATGACTCAAGGTGTGGAAATGGTTGTGTATGGATTGATTTAGAAAATGGTTACCAGTACTGATTAAAAAAAGGAGAAAAATACAACTAAAAGGAAGAAACACAATTTCAAAGGTTTTTCGGTGATGAAAATCCACATTTGTATTTCAAAATAATGTAGTTTTAAAAATGATGTGAATTCCTCCTTTTCCTCTGGCTTAGTGAATATCATTTACTCAGTATAAAAATCTTTATATGTTCCATATGTTAAGAATAAATGTACGTTAAATCTTGCTGAAAAGAAATAAGAGAAACTTGGTACCTCTCTCCAAACATCAGGATTCTATTATAGTAAGGAAGACGGGGAGAATGGATGTTGGGTAGGCAACCAACATTGTCATTACATGAAGAATATTTCTCAGCTTTAAAAGTTCTGTTTGTAGTATTATATCATAATAAGTACAATCATATAATAATATCATAATAAGTACAATCTGGAAATCTATTGAATTGTAACAGTTTAAAAACAGTTATTAATTATTATTTGCCTCACATATCTAGGAGGTAGAGTCATTTTTTTTTTTTCAATTTTTTTTTTCAACGTTTATTTATTTTTGGGACAGAGAGAGACAGAGCATGAATGGGGGAGGGGCAGAGAGAGAGGGAGACACAGAATCGGAAACAGGCTCCAGGCTCTGAGCCATCAGCCCAGAGCCTGACGCGGGGCTCGAACCCACAGACCGCGAGATCGTGACCTGGCTGAAGTCGGACGCTTAACCGACTGCGCCACCCAGGCGCCCCGGAGGTACAGTCATTTAAAGTTTTGTATCAGTTGCCACTTTGTGTCAAGATAGCTGACTGACATGTAAAACTCAAAGTATATCTTTTCTTTTTTAAAGTTTATTTATTTTTGAGAGAGAGAAAGACAAAGCATGAGTGGGGGAGGGGCAGAGAAAGAGGGAGACATAGGATCTGAGGTAGGCTCCAGGCTGAGCTGTCAGCACAAAGCCCAATGTGGAGATCACAAACCGGGAGATCATGACCTGAGCTGAAGTTGGACGCTTAACCGACTGAGCCACCCAGGTATCCTAAATTCAAAGTATATCTTAATGGTCATTGGTATTAAGCTAACCATGGGCAAAAAGTTTTAATTTTTTTCTATAATGAATAATGACATCTATAAGTGTGAAATTCTAAGAAATTAGTGACAATATTATATACTACTGCAGTCATTCATGAAATACTACGGTTTATTTTTTGTTTAAATTTGCATTTATATATTTTGGGGTTTTTTTGTCCTAAAAATTTTAATGACATAAATGAATAATACCAAGAGCAGATATTTATTTTAAAAAGGACAAAATTGGCCGAATTCCAGAAATTCTGCTTTGTTGTTCTTATTCGGATGTTGACAGAAATATCCTGTAATTGAAGGTTTATTCTCTAGTTGGTGTAGGCACTCTACTTAGAAGCTGTTTATCCACATCAAGAAGGATAATGGATCTTTTCTGTTAAATTTTTTCCATTAAAATAAGGCGAGGCAACTGTTCTCACCACATTTCAGAGGGATAGTACAAAGATAAATGAAATAATGGATGTGAAGTGCATTTTTTTTTTTTTTTGCTCTGAAAGAAGGTGTTATATAAATTCTATAAATAGGATTGTTAACGTGTAAATAAGATGATGGGTGAGCATTTCCAAAAGTGAGTATCATAACTAGGCATTTTTAGTATGATCCTCAATGTCAGTTTTTTCCAAAGGAGAGAAATACAGCAACACATTCTTACGTTCTTGCATTAAAATATCAAAGGTAAACTTCAACGTTTTTATTTTATTTTATTTTATTTTATTTTTTATTTTTGGGACAGAGAGAGACAGAGCATGAACGGGGGAGGGGCAGAGAGAGAGGGAGACACAGAATCGGAAGCAGGCTCCAGGCTCTGAGCCATCAGCCCAGAGCCTGACGCGGGGCTCGAACTCACGGACCGCGAGATCGTGACCTGGCTGAAGTCGGACGCTTAACCGACTGTGCCACCCAGGCGCCCCAAAGGTAAACTTCAATGTGAGGAGAGAATGTATAGAGTTTCAAAGAGAGGTGATTTATTGAGTAATGCAATACAGTCATAGATTTTACATGAATACAAAAAGTCCTTTGGGTCTCTTAAGTGTTAGGGAAATGAGAAAGCTCTGATTAAAACGTGAGCTCTGATTAAAACCTAGAATTGAGCTTCCAATGGCTGTATCTTGAAAATAATGAGGTTCTGCTTGACTCATATAAATCTTCCAAAAAGAATTTTGTGATGTCTTCAGTAAAGGTTTTTTGTTATCCCTTTGGCCACAGGTTTTTATTCCTTTAAAGATAATATGAGACAGAAATTTGTTCCTTATTTTCTAACTTCACTGCCATGCTTTCTATGTGCTAGTCACCGTAAAAGCGAATCGCATTATATGGTGATAAGAACCCTTAACTTTGAGCCAGGGGGCAAGGTTCGTGTCTCAGGTTTGCCACTAATTTATCTGTATAACTGGGAGAGTTATTCAGTTGCTTTGTGCAAAACAACATCCTTGGAGCTATTTCTTTCTCCTCCTCAGGCATTCTAGACTTAGGGTGCTTAAGTTGGCCAGTTGAGGTTAGGGGGAAAAGTCACATCTCTGTGGAAAGAGTCCTGCCTTTCCTTCACATCAGTCCTATGGTGATGGGTGTTCAGCCATGAATCTGGCATATGAAAGCTGGTCTGGAAGTGGGTACAAAGAGGGAAGCTTTGTTTCTTTTTGCACCTTATTCTCTTGGGTGATTTGTTGAAAATAAGGCTTAGGTGTGAGCTCACTGGTGGTTTATGCTGAGACAGTAGCTAAAATGGAACTGAGTTGACCAGTTAGGGAAAGCATACCATACTTTGTAAATCTGATTATCAGATTTCTCTCCCTTGAAGTCTTTTGAAAGTCTTAGTGTCTTAGCTGTCTTCTGAAAACAAAGAGGAAGGTCAAATTTCAGCGTGAACTGTAGGTGGGAAGAGTTCCCTCTAGCCCAAACCTGTGCTGTAGTAATAATGAGAACAATTACTGGAGAGTAGGAAATTCCTTAGAGGTATGATGCAGATCATGGTGGGGACTGAGGAGATGTGGCTTCCAAGTACTGCTAGAGGTCCAGCTGCCATTTTTGAGATGGAGGCTCTTCCTCACTGTGCACCTTAAAAGCTTGGGGTTTACTTTTGTTGAAGAAGATGGCAGGTTCCTAGAAGACTTACAGTTTCCTTATCTGGAAAGCGAGGAGATCAGACTAAGTCATAGCTTCACAGCCATTTTTATTTTCTCCCCTCTGACTCCTTTGTTTTGAAATATTTTGTCTACTGAACTATTTCTATAATGATGTCTTTTTAAAGTAACCAGAAACATATAAGACAGCCAATTAGAGCTTCCAACTAAATGTGAGATAACAAGTGTTAACCATTCTGAGAAGTTACAATTTAGCCCAAAGCAAACAAATTTGATATTTTTGTCCATTCAAGAATGCAACACATGTTGACAAATTTATCAGACTGCAAATTTACAGTTTGATATGTCATTTAAAAGCAGTGGTCGTCTGTTGTGCCCTTCCTCATCTCTGGTTCCTAATTTCTAGAGGCATTACTTTGAAATAGTTCACTGTTTCTTCATGTTTGCCTCCATCTTGTGAAAACAAGATGCCTATGCTGCTATTTCTTGCTTTTTAGTTTGGTTCTTTGCATAATTGTGTCCTGCTATGCATTTTGACAGACACACGCACATGTGCGCACGTGCACACACACACACACGCATACACACTCACCTACTTTGCTTCCTCAGTTTATTTTCAAATTGCTGAGACAGTAACTATCACTCACAGCTGAATCCTTTGGCATTCTATGATTATATTTCCTTATGAATGTTTTTATTTTCTTCCTGTTTCATAACTGTTTCAATTATTTTATTTTTCAGAGTTTTTAAAGTGTCTGTCACTATTTCACCCTCAAACACTGCATCTAAATTGTAAATATTTTCTAAATATATTTAATCAGACAGCCTATACATCTCATCCTTTTACTAGCCGCATGCAGCCTCAAGCTGTGCATACATTTGCTCACTGTTGTTATTTTGGAATCTTCCTTTCCCATTTAAATTAGGGTCACTGTAGGCTGAGGTAACAAGTGGCCCCCAAGTCTATAACCTTTCAAACACAACAGAAGTATATGTCTCCTTCGTGTCAGATTACTGAGCTGTTCTGGGTGAGCTGGGGTGGGTGTTGGTGGGAGTTTTGACCTGCTGTTTTGGGTGAGTGGGTTAGGATGCTGCTCTGCTTCCTGAAGTCACTCATAGACCCTGGTTAGACGCAGTACTGTTTTCAGTACATGAGTTCCAAAGTTATCATGGTCCACTACATTCAGTCAGAGCACAGAGGGAATGCTGGGCACGGCTTACATCCCTCCCACTTACATATCTTAGTTGAGAACTCAGTCTTGTGGCCAAACCTAGTGGCAGGAGAAGCTGCAATCAGGTTTTTCCTGTGTGTCCAGAGAAGTGGGCTTTGGTGGGCAGTTAATCGTATCTGCGGTGCCATCATTCTGCAGATTTTTTTTTTTTTTACCTCTTTCCTATGTTGGATCCCTTGTTTGCTGATTTCTATAGCTCTTGCTCTTTCTTGATTTAGTCTTTTGTTTTGATGGGTGGAGCACGTCCTCCAATATCTTCCTAAGGTAGAGTGTGTTGAAGGTAAAAACTTTGAGATGTTTTATATCTGAGAAAGTTTTTATTCTGTTTTACACCTGGTAGATAGTTTTTCTGGATGTAGAATTCTTGTTGGTAGTCATTAGCCTTCAGCATTTTAAAATTTTTTTTTTTTTCAACGTTTATTTCTTTTTAGGACAGAGAGAGACAGAGCATGAACGGGGGAGGGGCAGAGAGAGAGGGAGACACAGAATCGGAAACAGGCTCCAGGCTCTGAGCCATCAGCCCAGAGCCTGACGCGGGGCTCGAACTCACGGACCGCGAGATCGTGACCTGGCTGAAGTCGGACGCTTAACCGACTGCGCCACCCAGGCGCCCCTAGCCTTCAGCATTTTAATGGCATGTTTCGTTGTTTTGCTATAGTTTTAGCCATTGAGAAGTCTGCTGCTATTCTGATCTTTATCCTTCAAATGTGATTTTTTTTCTAATTTGAAGGTTTTAGCATCATCTTATTATCCTGGGAACTTTAAAATTTCAAGATGATGTGCCATGGTGTACGTTATATCTAATTAATTGTGTGTGGGAAAGCAATGGATTTTTCTTTCTGGGCACTTTCTAGAAATTATTCTTGTATTATTAATTTTATCCATTTTTTAAAAAAAATTTCATGTTTATTTATTTTTGAGAGAGACAGAGAGAAAGTGAGCTGGGGAGGGGCAGAGAGAGAGAGGGAGACACAGAATCCGAAGCAGTCTCCTGACTCTGAGCTGTAAGCACAGAGCCTGACATGGGGCATTCTGTGAATGCATAAAAAAGAATACCTACTGGGCGCCTGGGTGGCTCAGGCAGTTAAGTGTCTGACTTCAGCTCAGATCATGATTTTTGCAGTTCACGAGTTCGAGCCCTGTGTGTAGCTCTGTGCTGACAGCTCAGAGCCTGGAGCCTGCTTCCGATTCTGTGTCTCCCTCTCTCTTTGCCCCTCCCACATTCACGCTCTGTCTCTGTCTCTCAAAAATCAATAAACATTTAAAAAAAAGTAAGAAAAGAATATGCACTAAAATAAATTGGGTAAGTTATTCAGAAAACTTACTCATCTCTTCTGAATCCCTTTTGAACTCCAAGTCATTACCGTCTGTATTCATCCACTTTGTGTGCCAGCAATAGTGCCGACCCTGAAAAGATGCTTAGCAATCATGTAGAGTGAGCCTGCTTTGTGATTCCTGCTAGAGGAAGGTTAACATTGCTGGATTCTCCATTGTTCTTATCGCTTCCTCACAAGCATATGATTTCTAGATGTTACAACAGTGTTCCATTATTGTTTCTTGGGTTTTCTTCCAACCAAACCAGTACTCATTCTGCAAGTTTTCATGAATGTTCAGGTCACGACAGCGACTGCCTCACTGAGAACAAGGCTAGGATATTATCAGTTGTAAGATGTATCTGACTTCAGAGCTATAAGAGTGTGGAAATGTGCATGGTATTTAGGTATGGAACCATCTGAAACAATCCTGTAAAAATTTCTTATCTTTTTAAATCCAGTTTTCACATCTTACATATTGTTATACAATTTATTTTAGTACAGATAGAGAGATATAGTCTGGCTCTTCTCCTGTGTGCCTAATTGTAAAGTAAGGAAGGACTGGAATTTTCTCAACAGGAAATGGTAAGAATCCCTGGAGATCTTTTACCTCTAACAGTAGCACATGTGCCAGAAGACTCACCTGAACTGGGTGGTGATCAAAACATAAGAAGTACCACGTTTATGCTCAGGCACCCTTTTGCAGGTGCATCAGGGAACCATGCGTAAAAGCAGTGGGAAATATTTTTCCATCGGTCCCTCTGTATAGATTCACATTCATATTGTAAGTGCTATTCTATAACTGAATATATTTGGCCAAAATTGAGTAAGACTATAGATTTCTAGTATCTTTATGAATGGCTGCATTCATAATAAATAACACTGTACTATATTTAATCCTTTCTCCAATGTTGAACATTAAATTGCTTCCATTTTGATTCTTGCATTTAAACAATGCTTTAATAAACATCTAAATATAAATGTCTGTAATTTGTTGAGTTAGGGAATATACACATTTTAAAGGCTTTATGCCATCAAATTGCCTTTCAGAAAGGTTATACCCCAATTTACACTTCCACAACTATGCATCAGAGTGATCATTTCCTCACATCCCTCTGATTCTGGGTTTTGTTGGTCTTTTGTGAATGTGAGGAGGGGAAAATGATTTCTTTGTTGTTTTTGATTCGTTTTCTTTGATTACTAGGGAGTCTGAAGAACATTTTAATGTGGTGTGGTTTCCTGTGAGACCAAAGTACTTGCTGCCCAAGTAGGGTGAGTGTGAGAAGGGCAGCTGGGGCAGTTTTTTGATTGATGTCAGTAGAAGGTTTCTGGCAGGGAATGAGTAGTTACTGCTCTGGATTCTCAGAAGGTCTAGATAACTCTTGTCTTCAACTCTTTTGACCTTCACAGAGATCCTTTTCATTGCCTTCCCTAAGTGTCTGGATGCCTTCCAGGTAGTACAGTTTTGGTACTTTGATCATAGTGTCTGTGCGCATCCAGCCCTCCAGACTGTATGATCCTCATCTGGGATCCCAAGTCCTGGGTGGCCTTGGGCCAATAAATAGGGCAGGTGTAAGTGGAGGCTTTGAGTCTGTGGAGGGCAAAGAGAGGGTTCATCAAGGAGGTGGAAGAACACAAACATTTGAAGGCAAACAGAATAAGGTAAAGTGAGGCAATGGTTGAATTCTGGACAATTGTCTACATAGTAGAGGAGGGGAGGACATGTTTGCAAAGTGGGCTGAGGACACGCTGTGAACTTTGAGTGTGTCTGGAATGCGAGTTTAAGGAGGATATCCTTTATCTTAAGGGCAGTGGAGGACCTCTTGACATTTTTGGAGTACCGGTATGGGGAGACCTGACCAATGTCATATTTTAGGAAAGGGAATAGCATTGAATGACATTGGAAATGTATGCAAGCAATATAAAAGTTTGTATTTCTGGTGTGTATAACGTGTCCTGTAGTTGATATTAGCGAGGACCTTTTTAGTTGTGGCTGATTTGTATTTAAAGGGACACAGAACCAGGTGAATGCTTCCAGTATTCTGTTGTTACTCGCTTTTTCCTGGAAAGGGAAGGAGGAAGTAGCTCAATTCCGGACAGGTCAGGCCATTGGAAAGTGTATGGGTTATAACAGAAAGTAAAATTGTTTTCGAACATGTTGTGTGGTATGTGGGTAGATATTTGGCATATAAAAATGGAAAATGAATTCAGAAACTGCATCAAAGACACTCTGTAGACTTGCCATAAGATAATCAACTTTGCCAAATGGCAGCAAATGTGTAATTTCAAATGGAAAATGCACTCATTAAGCCCTTTAGACTAGCTAAGTTGTATGTGTTATATTTTTATTTAATTTCTACATGGACATGTCTTTCATGCTTGAAATATTGGAGTAAATGATACCTAAACACTGCCTTCATTTGATTGTGAAATAATCTTAAGCACATAGTACAAGATATTTAAAATTTTTTTTTCAACATTTATTTATTTTTTTGGGGACAGAGAGAGACAGAGCATGAACGGGGGAGGGTCAGAGAGAGAGAGGGAGACACAGAATCGGAAACAGGCTCCAGGCTCCGAGCCATCATGAGCCATCAGCCCAGAGCCTGACGCGGGGCTCGAACTCACGGACCGTGAGATTGTGACCTGGCTGAAGTCGGACGCTTAACCGACTGCGCCACCCAGGCGCCCCTTACAAGATATTTTAAAAAGGCCTTAACATTAATACCTTGGAATTGGATGGTTTATAGTTATTTTCTTATTTTCATTGAAATTTAAACTGTTTTCTGAAATAGCATTCTTATATTTTTAGATAATCTGCCTTGGCTTGGTTGTCAATAACTGAATAAGTAATTTCATTTCAGGTGTTACTACTGCCTGGCAGACATTTTCAGGGATGGTCATAAACCCCATTAGTGATCATTTTTTAGAGGCAGAATGGCAAATATCTCCTAATACATCATGCCTTGCGCTTAGCTCATTTATGAATAGTTACCCCTGTGGATCTTTTTGGAGCTCAGAAAACGCAGTTAAATTTGTCATTGAAGAATTCAATTTTTATTCTTCCAGTAACTGCAGCCAAGAGCTGTACTCTCTTTCAGCCTCGATAAGTCATAGTGACATTCCTAGGCCCAAAGAAGGATGCTTGTTGAAAGCTGGTGGGTGGTGAGAGAGAGATGCATATATAACTTCCCTTTCAGAAACAGTTAGAGGGCTGCTCCAAGGTGGAGTGTTTATAAATTACGGAGTATTCCCATCCTCCTCAGTCTGGATTTTCTGCTGTAACAAAGGCAATTTTTACTATTTATTTCAACCCTGGCACCTTTGTAAAAACCTTGTATTGTCTCTTTGTGAGGGCCGGTAACTAATATTTATTGAGTACTCCCCATGTGTCAAGCACCTTACTCAATGCTTTAAAATGCTCTCCCATTTAATTCTTACTATAAACTTGTGATAAAGGCATTATTATACTTAATTTGAAGATGAAACCAATAAGTCTCAACCAGATTTAAGTAATTCCTTAGGTTTGTATAACAAGAGGTGATTTTTTTTTTCTTTTCACCAGTCCAAAGTCTATACTTTTTCTGGGTCCTGCAATAAGACTTGATATGCCAGAAATTTAAAAATACTTATTGAGAGGTTTCTTGTACTCCAAGTGCATAAATTATCTCATTTAATCTTCATCAAAAATAAATGAGAAGTAGGTACATTTATTTTTATTTTCAAGATGAGAAAACCAAGAGGTTCATAGTCTGAGTAATTTGTTTGACATCACATAAAGCTGGGATTCAAACCATGCCCATCTGACACTAAAAGCCTATGCTCTTACCTACTGCCTGGCCTTGAAAGTCTTTGTCTTTAAGGGTTATGTTTTCAAATTCTTACTTTTTTACAATTATTTTTTAATTAATCATTTTGCAACTTAAGTACATACAGTACCACCTTTTTTTAAATTTAAAATTTAATTTAAAATTAGTCAATATACAGTGCAATACTGGTTTCAGAGGCAGAATCCAGTGATTCATCACTTACATACAACACCCAGTGCTCATCACAAGCGCCCTCCTTAATCTCCATCACCCATCTAGCTCATCTCCCACCCACCTCCCTCCATCAACCCTCGGTTTCAGTACCACCTTTCCATGTAAATGTAATAAGGGCTAATATCAAGGGCCTATGACATGTTGTTATTTCATTAGGGTTTCTCAACCTCAATATTATTGACATTTTAGGCCAGACAATTCCTTGTTGTTGGGAAGGGGTCTTGTCCTATGCATTATAGGATGTGTAGCAGCATCTTTGCCTTCTTCCAGTGGCACTCTTCCCCCTCTCCCCAGTTGTGACAACTAAAAATGCCTCTAGGCATTGCCAAATATCCTTTGGCAGGGAAGAAATCACCTAAGGTTGACAACGCTGGTCTGTTACAGAGCCCAGTGTAAGGCTCATGCCCTTATGACACAGGAAGAGTAACTCACTCAGAGTCACATTTCTGGGCAATGGCCTCTCCAGGACTCAAATTCAAGGCTTACATATATCTTTGGACTAATTTTAGTTTTAGTTCATGGACTGTGTCCTCAACCTTAACTTGAAAGTTCTGGAAGGCTTGGGCTATGTCAGATGGTTAATTTTCTTTCGCTCAGGGGCACTGTGAAGAGTACTTAATATCATAGTGCTTTGACAGATGTTCATTTAACAAATGACCCATTTTATGTGAGTCATGTTTAAATAAGGATCTTTTAAATAAAATTTAGCTTAGTGTGGTAATTAATAACAGAGTTTGGAGTCAGATGTATCACAGGTTTAAATCTTATCCTTGCCATTTATTAGTTCTAGGCGCCTGAGAAAAATTTTGACCTCTTTTAGGTTTGGTTTCCTCATTGTTTGGAACTAACATTTCCTCCTGTAGATATTGTGAGGAATAACTGTCACCCACCAGAGGACATGACATAAGGTTAAGAAATTTAGTAAATGGTAGCTGTTAGTAATACAAATAATCATCATATTTATGGTAATAAAATGGTATCACTTTTCCCTTTATAATGAGACCATCACGTGTACTTACATCTCAATCAAGTTAGAAAAAATGTTTTGTCTACCTGGAACAACTTGAAAGCTGCTGTTGCATTCACATTAAATAAAAAAAATTACATAAAATAAAAAAAATTCAGAAAAGAAATGGGGATAGTAGAAGGAAAATATAAGGCTAATCAAAAAACAGGACCATTACACAGACTAAAATAATGTACTAATTATTTAGGTTTCAATGAAGAATTAAGTCTAGCTTGTTTCACTTCAGTAAAGAATTATTAACCCTCTTGGTAGCCCAAAGGAGAGCCTTCTTTTGGCCTCAACAACAGCTGAATTGACTCATTCCTGATCTCAGCCCTTGGCCTTCTGCTGGTTTGGCATCTTCTGTTTCCTTCCCTAAGGTCTGACCTTTTGCCACATTTCCTCTGACTCATATTTGGGTTCTGCTCCTGGCTTTCAGCTTCTGCTTGGAGGTTTCCTTTCCTAGGTTCCCCGGGGTCTTCTTTCAACTGAGTTACTGACTTAATTTAGTTTCCCCATTGAACCTCTTCCTCAGGTGACGACACTCTGTGCCCTTTGACTGCTCAGAGGTAGCATTTCTCACCTTCTGCTGCTCCCCCTGGCCCTAAGTCAACTTTCTCTTCCAAATGTAATAGGCCATAATCATTTAGGCTTCAACTATTGATTGGTGGCAATGAATTCCATCAGCAGGAGACTGTCATGATGCAAAGTCATTGTTTTTAGACTCTTGAGGGTCTTTCAAATGGTTTTTTTTCTTCATATTTTGGCATACTTTGGGAATGTTAATATTTATAGGGAACATTGAGATACATAGATAATGCTATTCTTGGTTCCAGGACCTGCATGGCTCTCATGGGGGAGATTCAGGGGATGAGTAACGCAGCCTCCTTACAAAATTATTTACAGCGGCATACAGGTTGAGAAGCAAGTAACAGGACTGAGGGTGGGGTGGGAGAGTGTAAAATCTTTAACAGTATTCTCCAGTCTTTTCATTTTCTGTGTCACTATCAAATGCTTTCTAAAGACCCCACTGACCCTGGAAAAGCTGCCCCTGGAGTAGAAAATCTTAGGAGTGAAGATAAGGCCACTGAAGTTTCTGTAGGGGGCTGGTGAGGGAAGAGTTAAATCCATTTTAAGACATGGTGGGAGGTGGTAGCACTGGAAAGGGACTGGGAACAAGGAGAGAGTTTTAAGGTTCCTGAAGGAAGCCAACAACAAGGTACTGATAATTGGGAGTATTGGCTACCAAAGTGAAAAGGAATGAATCACTTGTTTTATATTCATACAGAAATGACTTGAGTATATATGTGGGCCAGCTGTTAGAAATACACTTACCACCTTGGCAAATGAAACAATGTTCAGACCCTTAAGCAGTTATGTAGGGCCACCGTGATTACCATATAGATGTGTGGGGTGTGGGGAGAAAGAAGTTAATAATATTCAGATGAGTGTTTTGATTAATTGGGGGATGGTATTGCCAGTCATTAATAAAAGGAACAAGAAAAAGTTGCCTTTGGGGATGGGGAGATGGCACATTGGGTTTTGAACATCCAGGGTTTGAGATATTTGTGCAACATCAAATAATAGCTATCTGGAGAGTACTTGGAAAGTGGTCCCAGAACTCTCAAGAAAGAGCCTCATCAGAGAAACCAGATTTTAGAAGTGAGCAATGTAGAGATCTATGTGTTTTTAGTTGGCAGGGGTTGTGGTGCTCCCTGAAAGTCATACGCAAAACTGTATGAAAAATGTCGTGTACTGAATTTTTTTTTTTAAGGAGAGGGTCCTCTGGAGTTTCAAGGAATCATTGCCACAGACAGTAATTTAAGACTTGAGAGGCAAATTGGCAGGAATGGTCATTCTTAAAGTAAAAGAGGAAAATGAATTGAAGATAACTTCACAGTGTGTGTGTATATATATAAATATATATTTATATATACACACACATATATATGTATATATGCATGTGTCTATGTATGTGTATGTATGTATAATGTACACATATTTGTATATACATGTATGTATATGTATATATGTGCACATGTGTATATGTATACATATACATACGTGTGTGTGTATACACATACACACATGTATGTATATACACACATTACTTGGCAGTACAAGACCATGAAAGGGAATTAGTTTGGGAAAATATGTGATTAGAAATATTGAATATGAGTTGGAAAAGGACTTCGGAAAACTGTGTCCAACAAGTGGCAGGGGTGTGGCAAAGGGAAACAGATGAGAGATCAGAGTATGGATTTGTTGTTTTTCAGCATCCCAATGATATTAGAAGCCTGGGTGTATTTGAGCTCTAAGCAAAGGTTTAGAATAAAGACAGAACAATGCAGAAGGCCAAGTTTTGAGCTCTGGGCAATACCCAGAGTAGAGAGCCAGGTGAACAGAAGGACTAGGGCACTCTGGGCACTTAACAGAAAATTCAGTTGTGAATTGGCTAAAGCACATTGCTTGCCAAAACCTTGCTTGAGACAGCTGCTGGTTGACAGAAACAGCTCAAGAGACAAATCACTCTTTTTTCCTAGTTTGCTAGATGGGTAGTCTTTAAATATCCCTTATCTCTACAACTAAATTTATTTAAAGCACACTATCATATCTTATGTATATTTGTGTGTGTAAATATATATGTATGTGTGTATATGATATAGAAAATGCGTGCAAACTGAAATTTATAGAGATGCAATCAATTGAAAAAATATTAATTGTAATATGTATTCCTGTAACAGATGGATTGTTTTGTGCACCTTTTGCATTTTTAAAACAACTTCATTGAGGTATTACTTAGGTACAGTAAGTTACATTCATTTAAAGTCTAATATTTGGTGATTTTTGACAAATGTATTCACTTGTGAAACCACCACAACAATCAAGATATTTTCCTCATGCTGCTTTGCAGGTCATTCTTCCCTCTACCTCAACCCATGGTAACCACCCATCTCCTTTCTTTCACTATAGCTTAGTTTATATGTTTAGAATTTTATACAAATGAAATCATACAGTATTCACTTTTTTGTCTCCCCCCTCCCCCACTCAACCTAATGCCTTTCCTTTTTTACTGTTGTATGGATATACCACAATTTATTTATCCATTTATCTGTTGGCATTTAGGTTGTTCCTGCTAGGGGCTATTACAAATACACCAGCTACAAACATTTTTAAGAAAGTCTTTGTGTGGACATATGTTTTCATTTGTTATGGGTAAATACCTAGTTTTGGAATAGTTTGGCTGTTCTATGTTATCAGAAAGTGCATGGCTATGTTGAAATTGTCACATTTCCCAGAATATATGTATTCATTCATTCTTCATTCAACACACATTCTTGAGCAAACACATTTTATGCTTTGAAAGCCAAAATTAAATATTGCATCTCTGCTTTTGTAGGAATTTAATTTAAGAAACTATCAATTTGAAAGTAATTTATAACATCAAGTTGGTGTTTCAAGTCACTGGAGAACACAATGATTATATCTCAAATGATTGGTCAGTTTGGGAGAAGAAATTGAATATTCTTGGCTCCATAAATTAAATAAAAAATAAGTGCAACCAAAATTAAAAGTCAAACTGAGATTAAATGCAATATGGCATCCTGGATTGGATCCTGGAACAGTAAAAGGATATTAGTGGGAAAATGAGTGGAGTGTATGTGGGAACTCCGTATAATCTTTGCAGATTTTCCATAAATCTAAATTTATGTGAAAATAAGTTTTGGTTCATTGAGATACCAAATATTTAATTAAGAGTTTCTGTTTACTAATATTATAAGCTAAAAATTACATTAAAGTGAGAAAAACATATGATGTGTATATGACAAAGACATGTCCTTATTAAATAAAATGCATTGTAAGTCAGTCAATAAAATGCATTAGCATTAGTAAAGATACTAATCCCCTGAAATGAGTCAAGAACATAAAGGCAATCAGTAAAATAATTTCTATACATGGCTTATGTAAGAAACAGACTTTCTGTTCTCCTGCCTCATGTTTCCACCTAGGAGGACTTCAGCTAGAGAATCACCTTGGCTAATTTCCCCATTTCTCACTCTGAGGGAGCATTGACTTACCTAATTTTAAGAATTTGGGGGAAAAATATCACACACGCATGGCTCAGCTCTTTTTCTATTTTCTCTTTTCTATGGATGCACCTGTGCTGCTTATGTTTTAATTTTAGAAGAATCTTGGGACATCTAATTGTTACTGAAAATTAAGTGTTCTTATCTGATCAGCCTGAACATTAAGAGTTTTTTTTTTTTTGTGAGTGTGCCTCCTGCTTCAATTTTTAGTGATTTTTAATATAATGTGTGTGTGTGTGTATGAAAGAGAGACACAAAGACCATGTGTGTAGTGTGTGAGTGTGTGTAGATGGGGAGGATGAGGGTGTAATTAATTATCCAAAATCTTGATAGTTAACAAACACTTGGAAATATATCAATTGTCCATAGTAATCAAACCAATGCAATTTAAAACAAGAAGGTACTGTTGTTTTCTGTTACTAATTGATAATTCCAAAAAGGTTTCAGAAGGAAAGATAGGTAGTATTAAAAAATTTATAGTGAAAGGATGTTTTAAATAGTGGGCAAAAAAATAAATTGGTACAACTTTCCAAAATCATCAAGTTGTGTCAATAACCATAAAGGTTTATACTTGATTTCATAGTTAGGATAAAAACTAAAGCAGTAATAAAGATTTTCTCAATGATTAATAAGCAAAAATGTTAATCACAACAATATTTATAAGGGACATAAATGAGAGGCAACATAACTGTCTAATATGAGAATATTGTACTACTTATGAGTAAAGCCATAAAAAGTATTTTCTGAAGAGTATTTAGTGAATTAGAAAAATGCATATGATATAGTGTTAATTAGATAAAAGTGAGATATAATACTGGGTGTATGATCCTGGTTTTGTAAGCAGCCTTTTTTTATGAAATGTTTTATATAATTTATATAATTATATAATTTATATATATAAATTTATATAATTTATATAATTATAAATTATAATCGGCAAAATACTGTTATAGCAAAACAAATACAAGCATATTCACAAACATATTCATAAAACAGGATATCAAGTGAGATCATTCTTGTTTTCTGGACGTGCAGCTAAGGTCCAAAGCTGAGAACCAAAGTTACTACATATCCTGCAGAGATGGTTGTCTTTTGGGGAGTGCAGTGTTTGGGAAGAGAAGCCCAATGAAATGGGTATTGTTGAGATTCCTGCCACATGGAAGGCATCTATGGCCCTGTGTCATTAGTAATCAGAGAAACAATAACTAGGAAAACAATCATGAGAAGGATTCCAATCTCTCCCAGTTAAATTAGGAGAGGTTTATCTCTGTTCTCTCCCCTCCTTCAGAGGAATTAGCCTCTAGAGGAGGGGATTGTTGTGTCAGAAAGCCTCACCTTATTATCACAGTTTTCAAGAGTCAACATGAATCTAGCTTTCACTGGTGGTAGAAGAATAGAAGAGATTTGAGTTCAGATTAAGGTTGAAATTTTAAGATGAAAGGACTGAGCCTTAAATATCAAAGTGAGACTGTTCTAATAATTGAAAGTTTATGTGTGTGTATCAGTGGGTGTTTGGTTTATTGAGATTTACTAACTCACTGGAGTGTACATATGAATTGGTTTTATTGTTTTCCAATTGTGATTTGTTAAACCCGAGGCCCCCCCCCACTTCATTATTGCAACTCTTACTGACATGGTGGCCAGATTCTATATAAACTTTTGCTTAAAAAATAGAACTGTGTTTGTATTTTATACATATATGAACAAGCAAAAAGAGCTAAAAGAATATACACTAAAAATTAATATACACTAAAAATGATCATTTGGTAGTGGGATTGGTGATGTATGAGAGTGACATATTTAGTCTTGCTTGTATTTTCAGCAAGTATAATTTATAATCTCACATAATATATATTATAAAAATATGGCTTTTGCAAAGTTTTTTTTTGAGAGAGAGGGAGAGAGCAGGAGGGACAGAGAGAGAGAGAGAGAGAGAGAGAGAGAGAGAGAGAATCCCAAGCAGGCTCCCTACTGTCAGCACAGAGCCTGATGCAGAGCTTGAGCTTATGAACTGTGAGATCATGGCCTGAGCTGAAACCAAGAGTTGGACACTTAACTAGTTGAGCCACCCAGGAGCTCCAAAATGTGAGTTTTGCAAAATCATAATTGAAAATGATATTCCTTGTGTTACTTAATTTACAGTTTATAAGGATCCACTGTTGTTTTTTTAAAAAAAATTTCTTTTAACACTTATTTATTTTTGATAGAGTGAGACAGCATGAGTTGGGGAGGGGTAGAGAGAGGGAGACAGAATCCGAAGCAGGCTCCAGGCTCTGAGCTGTCATCACAGAGCCGGATGTGGGGCTTGGGCCCACAAACCATGAGATCATGACCTGAGCTGAAATCAGACACTTAACCGACTGAGCCACCCAGGCGCCCCGGATCCACTATTGTTTTTAAAGATTAATACTTTAGGAAGATATTTCTCCAGGTAAGCTTGTAAGATTTCTCTTGTTAAGTAAAAATATAGAGCATCTTCTTCTTTATTTACTGAAAATTAAAGCTGAATTCATTGCTTAACTGTCACTGCCATGGATTTTGCTCCCATCATATCCCTTTGAGAATGCCTCAGCAGCCTTCTAACTATTCTGTGCTCTAGCCTCTTCTACCCTCAATACTGCCTCTGGGAGATGTTTCTAGAATGCAGATCTGGCTGTAATTATTTCCCTGTTTAAAATTCTTCAGTAGCTTCCTGTGTCATAGAACCAAGCTCCAGGCCTGGCACACTTGGGGGTTCCCCTTCAGGACTCTGTCTAAATGCCTTCCCTGGTGTCTTGCTTCTTTCCTTGTTTGTATCCTGTTCTTTACCTTTCTTAAATTACTTATAATTTTCCTGGGGTACTATGATCATTTTTTCATGCTTTTGCTTTGTTTCTTATGCTTTTTCCTCTTCCCTCTTTGATTCTTGCTACTGTCCCTTTCTTTGGAGAAAACGTCTGTTTTTCCTTTAATGAGCTCAGTTTAACCTGGCAGAGCAATCCGTTTTGTTTTTTTTTCTGTGTTCCCAGCACCACAGTAAAGAACTGTAATGGTTTTTGGCTATTTGAGTGTCTTACCTGTAAATATTGGGAAATACTCAAAGGCCAGAACAATGTTTTCCTCAGCTAGCTAAGACCTTGTTATATAACAGATGTTTTAATATTTACATGGATAAAGCTAGGAACTTTATATACATTGTCTTTTTAAGTTCTCTGTAGCACTCGTATAAGGTGGATGTTATTATACAGGTAAAGAAATTGAAGCTTAGAGATGGATATTTATTGTGTTGTTATTTGCTGACAGAACAGCCTTTATCTGGAACACTGCCATTTGTCACACCAGGAGGAACAGGGACAGGAAACCACAAGTGATGGGTTTTGAACTTCTATCTATGTTTCATTGGCCAAAGCAAATCATGTGACCACTCCTCTAAGTACAACAGGATGGGTATACCTAAACCCCCTCTAAGGATGGCTCCTCACATAGAAAAAATGAAATATTTGGCAAATGAGAACATAATCTGCCAAAAAATGTTTTGTTTACCACTGTCTATTCAGCACCTGTTGCTGTGGCTGGTACATTGTAGAGTTCAGTATGTGGTGACTGAATGGATGAATGTCAGATAGCCAGTAGGTATGCCAGACCTGTGATCTGATTAGTGTAACTTGAGAGCCCATTCTCAATGACTCTGCCGTTTTTATTACTCAGTCCCAGGTGCTTACTAATATCCCTTTCTCTAATATCTCTCTGCTCACTTTGTCTTGCATTTGCTTTGTTTTTTCACTATTCTGTAAATAGTATATTTGCAGTCACAATTAAAGAAGTTAGAGAAAGAATGACCCCAGAAGTAGAACAAGGCCAGAAATGAATAGTTTCTGAGAAATCAAGTTAAGAAAAAAAGTTCACAGGGTGGCTCAGTCATTTAAATGTCTGACTCTCAATTTTGGCTCAGGTCGTGATCCCAGGGTTGTGGGAATGAACCCCATGTTGGGCTCTGCACTGAGTGTGGAGCCTGCTTAAGATTCTCTCTCTCCCTCCCTCTGCTCCTCTCCCCTACTTGTACTCTCTCTCTCTCTTAAAAAAAATTCAGAAGGAAAAGAGTAAGGGTAGCATCAAACATAGCAAGGAACTTACTGGAAAAAAGACTAAGATTTGGTTAGAAAGGTTTTTAATGTCAGATACTTCAGTGGAGCCAAAGGAGCAAATAAGTGAATATTTTCAGATTTGGTTAGACTTTAAAAGGCAGAGCAGTGACAATATTTATCTTTCAGGGCATTCTGAGATTGAGACAACGGGTGGGAGTATGTCAAGATCCTGTATTAGAGGTACAGAGAGTTTTTCCTCAGGACGATCAGGTGGTCTGGTTCTCCATTTATCAGATACACACATCTTTAAGAATGAAGAATAGATTCTAATCCTGAATAACCATGTTGATCTCCTTGACTAACTAAAACCAATCTCAATAATCCACTACACAAAAAAGTGTTGGAATTTTAAACGTTGTCAGCTAGGCACTTTTTGAAATTTTAGTAAACTCATTTTGTGGTTGCAGTAAAATATGAAATCATAAAGATTCATGGAGTCATTGCTTTCTCACTTATGAGATTAGATTGTGTGTGGTCAGAAATGTGTATTAGTACAAGACATTCAGTGTGGGCATTGAGAGGTCCCTCAAGAGGAGATCTTAACGTAGAGGAAGAGCACAGGTTTTAAGTAAGGTAAATCTAGGTTGTTTAAAAATTTTTTTAACCCCTTGGATTTAGATTTTAATTCAATCTCTGCTCTTTGATAACAGTGAAGCCATGGGAAAATTAATCAATCTCTTTGATTTCTACTTTCTTCATCTACAAACTGGGGATAAAAATATTTACCTTGACATTTTATTATAATAAATGTAATACATTTATTATAATAATACATGTGGAATATTGGCAATCAATGGTAGCTCCAATGATGCACTAATTGAAATAGTTATACAGTGATAATTACTCACTCATCCACTTTTAGCTCTTAGGAAAGAGCAAGATAAGGGAGGTTAGAAAGTCAATTTGATTGTAAATCAGCACTGATTTACTTTTGGAAATTTCCTCATTTCCCTGTAAGATAAGTCAGGGTGAACAGTGATGCATGGAGGTCCCCCAGTAGGGGAAATTTCTTTCCCCACAGCCCCATATACCATTTGGCTACTTGGAAGCTGAATGGAGAATTTCCAAGACTCTGGCCATACTTTGCAAATCCTACTGCTTGTGTGAATCTATTAAGGACAGATGAGTGTAGAACTGGAGACAGAGCACTCTGTCTCTAAATGATGACTCCAACGCGACCACAGCTTGCTCAGGCACAGGGAACACAGCTTATTCTGCCCCTGGAAAGTGTAAAGTGGTGTGTCATTTATGAACAGCAGCTCTTTGGGGGCACCTGGGTGGCTCAGTCAGTTAAGCTTCCGACTTTGACTCGGGTCATGATCTCACAGCTTATGGCTTCAAGCCAGGCTCTGTGCTGACAGCTCAGAGCCTGGAGCCTGCTTCGGATTCTGGGTCTCCCTCTCTCTCTCTCTCTGCCCTTCCCAGGCTCACACTCTGTCTCTCTCTCTCTCTTTCTCTCTCTCAAAAATAAATAAACATTAAAAAAATGAACAGCAGCTCTTTTATTCTTAAAGAAGCAGGAGAGTAATTGCCATAGCAAGAGCTGTCCCTTCCAATGCAGAGAAGCACAAGGATACCCCTTGGTAAAAAGGTCGGAGGTTTGGGAGGGTCTGATCCTGTTATAATTTATTAACAAATTATTTAATTTTAAGGCAATTTAGCAAGTTCTTTTGCCAGATTTTCCTGGAAGGTAGCAAAAATTCTATATAATAGTTCATGGGGCTAGAAGCTACCTTCTAAAGAAATCTACTTTCCCCAGTCCTGGTCTTCAAACAGATAAAAGTTCTCCATGCAATGAAAATTAACTGAATGATTAACTGCTTTATCCAGTTACCCTCAACAAGAGGTCTTGGTCCTTCTTGAACCTTAAATTTATCTTGTCCATAGTTCTTCTCCCTAATCCAGTCTCTATTTTGGTTCTGAAAGTCTCTATATTGGTTAATGGTACCTGTTCCTCTTTTTGGGAACAGAAGCTCAAAATTGAATGTCATTTTATAATCCTATCTCATAACGTAAAATTGTGGATCTTCTGCTAGTTTTTCCATCCTAACACAATGGTTTTCATTCCTGGCATGCATGTGAGTCGCCTGTGAACCTTTGAAAAATACCACTCCTGAAACCTATTCCTGGATATGTTAGGCTATCAGTACCCATATTTTGTACTGTGTAAGTTTCATAGATTTTGAAGAATAAATACAATATAAGATATAAAAACAAGGCATAGATATAATAAAATGACTTTTAGTTAACAACCAGTTAAAAAAAATTGTCAGTAATGTTTCCTTATTCTTCCTTTCTATTATGAATATTATATTTCTCTTTCTCTTAGATTTCATTATAGTTTTCTTACAGATATGTGTCATCCTAAACAGTAAATGGTCAGATTTTGTTTAAACTTTATGAAAATATTGTCATACTGCATGTATTCTGTGACTTGCCTTTTTTATTCTCCTTTGTGGATTTGAGATTCATCCATGCTGGTACCTACTAGCCTACTGCTGTGGCTCGTCCACATTAAACATCTTTAGGGCATATACCTAGGAATGGAATTGCTGGATTCTATCTTCACATTTACATTTCTAGCTTTTCAAAATAATGCCATGTTTTTTTCCCCATGGTGGTTGTATCCATTCACTCCCAGTTGTGCTTGAGAATTTGTGTGGTTCTGTGTCTCTCTCTTCACTTATTAATGTCCAAGTTTTTGTTTTTGTGTTTTGTGTTCACATTGAAGGATGCAAAGTGGCATCTCACAATGATTTTAATTTGCATTTTCCTGACAACTAATGAGGGTGAGCATCTTTTCTTATGTATATTTACCATTTTTGCTTTCTCTTCCGCATAATTTATTCCTGTCTTTTGCTGGAATTTTTAAAATTCCACAGGTAATTCTGAAAGAAGCCACGGGTAAGAGTAACTGTCTTTATGTCTCACCCTGCTGACTCTTCCTCATTGTTCCTACTGTGTCTGTACTTGTTCAGGCTCCCATCACTTTGGCACAGCTCGTCTGTTCGCAGTACTCTTTTCACTGGTCTCTGAGCCTCCAGTCTCTCCACTGTCCATTTATCTGACCAGGTTCTTCTCCTGGAACCCAGTTCTGACTGAGAATCTAACTCCCTTGGGAAAAATGTGGCTGACTTCTCATTCCTGTAAATAAAGTCTGAACTCTTGACACCATTTTGATTAATATCTTCCTACATCTCTAATGTTGAGTCCTTCTAGTTTTATCACATACCTTTTACTTCTGTGCATCCTCGTATCTTGTTAATCTCAATATGAATACCACAGTTTCTTCCTTCCATGCCCGATGACCCATGCACTCTACTGTTGTAACCTTTGGTAATTGTTTATATTTCCATTATTCTCCTTACCACTTTTCTTTTCTTTTCTTTTCTTTTCTTTTCTTTGAAAGAGAGAGAGAGAGAGAGAGAGAGAGAGAGAGAGAGTAAGTAGGGGGAAGGGCAGAGAGAGAGAGAGGGAGGGAAAGAATCTTAAGCAGGCTCCATCCTCAGTGCAGAGCCCCATGTGGGGCTTGATCCCACAACCGTGAAATCATGACCTGACCTGAAATCAAGAGTTGGATGCTCAACTAATTGAGCCACCCAGGCACCCTTCTACTTACCACTTTCTTAAAAAAATTTTTAAAAATTATTTATTTTTGAGAGGGAGAGAGAGAGAGAGAGAGAGAGAGAGAGAGAGAGAGAGAGCAGGGAAGGGCAGAGAGAGAGGGAGACACAGAATCTGAAGTATGCTCCAGGCTCTGAGCTGTCTGCACAGAGCCTGATGTGGGGCTCAAACTCATGAACTGTGAGATCATGACCTCAGCTGAAGTTGGATGCTTAACTGACTGAGCCACTCCGGCACCCCTACTTACCACTTTCTACCTGGTGTTATAGTTGTCTTTACCAGGCAATGAACCATGAAGGTACAATCCTTCACTTTCCCATTTCCATCTCAGTGTCTTTTATATACGAGAAGACAGTGATATTTTGTGAATAAATGAAACCATGGTGTGAAGATAGAATCCAAGTCTCAGAATTTAATTTCTCTTTCTGTTAAGCCAGTCAACTCCTCATGGCCGTGAACTGTCTTCTGAGTTATGTGTGTGCTTTTTCCTAATGAGAGTATCTTTCACGTGTTTCATGTGGAGATAAAAGAAGACCATGGGCTTAATTGTTGATATTGTTTAAGCAGACATATTTAAGATTACACAATAAACTGTAGCTCTAAGACCAAAGATACTTTGAAAAAAATTCTTAGTGATGGGAAACAGTGAATACTTTAATGAGAGTTTACCTTAAGAGAGCAGTTAAAGTTTACTAGGAATTAAATCTGGTGATTAAACTTTTTAAATAAATGGTCAGTGTTACTTACAAAAGATACTGACAGGGCTCTGTATGCAAAAATGATTGAAAGATTATGGTGTAGAAATATAAAGAATAAGACTAAATGTCTTAGGTGATTTATAAATTGTCCCTAAAGTCATTTCCACCTGAATATTCCAAAAATATTTTTAGAGATGATGTCATCACTGAAATCTCTCTCTCTCTCTCTCTCTGTCTCTCTCTCTCTCCATCTCCATCTCCATCTCTATGTATATATAAAACAAGAATATTGCATATGTATTTATTTCACACACCAATAGATCCTCTTGTGTAAACCCATTCTTGTCGTTTGTCATTTTTATAGTCTTACTTTACAGTAAATACTTCTTGGTAGATTGTCCTTCTAGTGATCTTGAATGTTGACTTTGTTGCTGTTTCCTCAGGTCTCTGGGTTGGGCTGGTATGCAAGCAATAAGAAGGATCAGTTTTTGGAAGCCCAGTTGAATAAGATTCCTTAGTTATACCTCATATCATCAAGATAGGTACTTTGTTACCACGGGTCCATTAAACCCAGCCTATCTTTTATAGCGACAATGGAAGAATGTGGCTGTTTTCTTTAATGGAATCCCCCAATATTATTTAAACCTGTAGCAGATGTGATTGGCTGGTGACTGCAAAAGATTTCTTACCCCTTTCTCTTTTTATCTCCCGTCTGCTTATGTTAGAAGTTGAAAAGCCAGATACCTGCATGTGACTCTGTTCTGGCCAAAGAGACTTAAGAGAAAGACTGTTGAGGACCTTCTGAGAAAGATAATTTGTTTACCAATGAAAAGGATGTGCATATGAAGACAGGTTATTGGCATTGTCCCTTCCCTTTCTCTCTCTCTCTCTCTCTCTCTCTCTCTCTCGGGATATTGCTGAGGTGATATTATATATCTATGAAACTGTAGTAGTCATCTGTGGCTACAAGGAAAAAAAGCCAACACTGAAGTAGAGGAGCATAAGGATGGAAGGAGGCTGCTGGTCCATGATCCTGTTGAGCAATAAAATGAACTCTGGAAACACCACCTCCACACATAGGCATAAGTAAATAATTTGTTGCATTTATTGATTGGATTTTCTATAATTTGAAGCTGAATGTATCCTAACTGATAGAATCACACATTGAAAGAGTCATCCCTGTGTAATTCTCTGTATGATCTTCTTGAAAGCATCTATCTATCTATCTATCTATCTATCATCCATCCATCCATCCATCATCTATCCATCCATCCATCTTTCTGTCTATAATTTCAACAACCTGTTGGTGACTTTTCTGGTGTCTGTCCTGAAATGAGTTTCAAGAGACTCTCCCTTACTTTTCTTTCCCTGAGATAACAACTTCTTACTCATTCTTTTTATACATTACATCTTTCTGGCTCTGATTGTGAATACTTTTATGGTGATGATATTATTATCTTCATGGAAATATGACTCATATGAAAATTTCATCATATTTTACATCTGGGCTGCCATAAAATATTCCGTTCTCATCTATGTGGATGAATGCCTGAGTTACAGAGGAATTGCTAATTTTGCCCCTTTAGGGAGTTTTAACAAATTCTTCACTTTCAGGACAACTTTTCTTCCAAGTCTACAAATCCTAGAAATTCATGAGAATTCTTACTTTGGAAAATTTCCTTATATGAGTTAGGTTTACCCGTAAATTTTTGTGATACTTCCTTGAAAAATAACCTTGGTAGTATAAGTTGTTATTTTTTTGTTCATGTTTTCTAACTTCCTGATGAAGTTTAATGGAATCATTGAACTTCAGCCATAGATATCCAGAAAATATGGGGCTTTTAATTCTAGAGCAGGCATAGGCAGACTGTTTCTGAAAATTCAGGTCAAGATAGTAAATAATTTAGGTTTTGCAGGCCACACATGGTCACTGTCGCATATTTTTCTTTGTTTTTATAACCCCTTTAAATAAAGTGTAAAAGCCATTCTTAGCTCATGGGTCATACAAAAACAAGTTGTAGGTTGGATTCTGTCCATGGACTATAGTTTACTAACCCTTTTTCTATAGCGTTATTCTGGAACATAAGGTTAAGAAGCTTCTGCTACCCCCAAAATAGAGGTAAACAGCTGAGAGTACTTACCATAAATATCAAGAGGGAGAGAGAGAAAGAAGATGAAAATATTCTAGCATTCTAGCATTTTCTCTGTGTAGTAAGTGTGAGGGTGACTTTTGGTTTCAGGTTGGAAATGCAGAGACCTAGAAAGAGCATCATTCTCACCCTTACAACAAGAATAAAGCTGAAGAAGTATACATTACTGCTTTTTTCTTTCTTTTGTATTCAGACATATTTTCCTGGCTTTGCACACTAGTTATTTTGCTTGGAGTTGGAAGTTCACAAATAGACTCAGGTATACATATTTTGGAGTGGGCTATTTCCACTGAGAACTAATTTTGCCATTTGTGGTTTCCTTTCTGAAAGTTTCATTCTTAGATGGCAACATTAACTTCCACTCACTGTAGTCACTGACAACCTCTTTGGAAATGTTAAAAGTCAAAATTAGAAGTGGTGGAAAGGTATTTCTTCTTCTTCTTCTTCTTCTTCTTCTTCTTCTTCTTCTTCTTCTTCTTCAATTAGTGGTTTTCAATAGGGAATAAAAGTGAAGGTAGTGATAAATATCAGAATTTTATGTGGCGCTTTTATTTATTTATTTTTTCCATTTATTTATTTATTTATTTTTAAATATGAAATTTATTATCAAATTGGTTTCCATACAACACCCAGTGCTCATCCCAACAGGTGCCCTCCTCAATGCCCATCACCCACTTTCCCCTCTCCCCCACCCCCTCATCAGCCCTCAGTTTGTTCTCAGTATTTAAGAGTCTCTTATGTTTTGGCTCCCTCCCTCTCTAACCTCTTTTTTTTTTCTTCCCCTCCCCCATGGTCTTCTGTTAAGTTTCTCAGGATCCACATAAGAGTGAAAACATATGGTATCTGTCTTTCTCTTTATGACTTATTTCACTTAGCATAACACTCTCCAGTTCCATCCACGTTGCTACAAAAGGCCAGATTTCATTCTTTCCCATTGTATGTGGTGCTTTTAAAGAGCTAGTTGTGTATATTCCTGGTTGAAGTTACTAAGTGGGTATAAATAGTACATAGCCAGATGAGTAGAAGATTAGGGTAGACATTAGTGCTACTCAATAATATTTTCAATTCCACTCCTTCCTAGCACAGGAAGTATGTTCCTTTCTGATTCTTCCTTGAAGCTACATGTAGCCTTGTGATTTTCTATGATGAATGAAAGCAAGCAAAAATGTGCACTGTCAGCTAGACTTGGAGTACATTTGCATAAGTGAGAAACTTTTGTCATATCAAATGACTTAGACTTTGGGGATCACTTGTTTCTACTACATGATCTAGCCTGCTGTTAACTGATACCAAGATATACATTATCGTGAAAATGTATACCTTGGTGGAAGTATATAATATATAAGTATATATAATAAGTAATATGTAAGTAATAAGTATCTGTACATATAGAAGCGGGTTTCAACCAGGTTTTAACTATAAAAAATATTTTCTCAGATACAAACATACAGTGAGTCCCACTGTATGAAGAGATAAATTATGCAGCCACTTTGTTAGAAGCAGAAGCTGGAATGGCCCCCTTTAGCCAGTTTCCCATCCCTCTTCTCACTAGACTGTGAGGCTTTTGAGATCCTTGGGGCCCATTTGTAGAACTCCTAACTTTTGACAAAGCTCAATTTAAAAACCACAACTACAGGAAGATAGATTTTAACTTGATTAAAGGAAGTATTTTCTCTCAGTCAGACATATCTAAAGATGGAATGGGATACCAAAGTAGAGCACTCCCTTCATAGGAAGTGTTAAAGCACTGATTGATTATGATACGAGACAGGTGTGTGGTAGAAGGTGTTCTGTCATTGGCTGGCCATTTCTAGCCTCCGGGTTTTTGATTCTTAGGCTTTTTCCAGTGGATAACCTCTTCTATTATTCTTTATCTCTTTCTCCCTCTTATTTTTCTTTAGTTCATCACTTGTTGGCATTATATTAAAAATGTGTCTCCCTATCAATCTATCTATACCCAGTAGTGTGCTGGAATCAGCTTCTACTAGGTGAAGAGAACCAAATGTTAAATTTTCCGGAAGTTTTGGAGACACTTGTTAAATAGACATTATTAAAAGTTAAATTATATAAACTTACAATGAAATAATATTAAAAATATTAAAAGACAAGGAAATAATATTACAAATTCGTCTCTTCCTAATTACTTTGCTACATTTTTCTGCTATCTATGCTCTTTAGGTTATTTACATCTATCATATCTGTATGGTGGAAACATGCAATGATGTGCTAATGAACATCTTTCCTAGCTTTCTATTCAGTGATGTCATGTTGGAAGCTTGAAATTATCCTTGGTGGGAGTATTTATACCACAGAAATCATTAAACATTACAAGTCAGACTCTTTTCTCTGGAGAGCTGCTTATTACATTTACCAGCATGCCACTGTGTGCACCTGTATCTCTCTCTGTCTCTAGAATTTAAGCTCCATCAGGATACACACATTGTTATGTTCAGTGTTGTCAGTCAGTGCTCAATAAATATTTCTTTATTGAATTAATTAATGACTGACTAATGTCAGGGCCAGCAGGAATTAAGCAAGATGAGAGAAACTGGGAACCACGAGTGAAATTGCTTTCTGTTTTTGTTTTTGTTTTTGTTTTTGTTTTTGTTTTTTTTTTTTTTTTTTTTTTTTGCTGTACCTGCATTGGCTATTTTATATGGGCAGTACATAGGAGAAAGCATTTAATAGCATTCAGTTTGCAAACAGGAATTATTTCTCCCTGTTCTCCAAAGAGAGCTTCCCAAAGCAATCCCTGCGCCATTCACAAGCTCCTGAAGAAAATCTGACATGTTTTCTTCCCTTGATATGTTTGATGCAAGTGCTTTTGCAAGCAAGAGTGCTGAGTTATGGGGCAAAGAGATAAGATATAAGATCGTAACTCAGAAGAACATTAATCCCCAAAACTCAATTTCAGCAAACCCAAAGAAGATAAGACTGTGCAGTGAATTGTCTGTCAGTCCAGAGAAGGCTGCCCAGTTAGGTGGCCCTCAGGGAAGGCTGAGCAAGAGAAAATGAAGGCAAATCACACCTGCCATCTTAAAGAGGTGTCAGTGAGAAGTTCCCCAGACCGAAATCTATTGGTTATTTTAATGAAGTCATATTTGGACTGCTATTGACTAGGGTTCATGAGCTAACAATTGTAGGCAGTGCCTGGGCTGCAGATATATTAGGTTCGTGTGGGAGTTACAGAACTTGAAGTAGTTTCCAACAATATCAAGGGATTTCCACTAAAAATCTGGATTTCTGACTTCTTTTGAAAATTTCAGTATATCCAGTAACACCAGACCTGTATTGCCATAAGGCAGAAATCTTCTTGAGTTAAGTAGTCCTAACCTCTTTAGGTGGGTCATATGCTCTCCAGCTCCCCACCATCCCCATCACGTCCTGATGTCTTATGCTCAGCTCGAATCTGTCAGGTTATTTGCCTCATTCTTATATTCCTTTGATATTGCTGAACATTTTCCCCATGTAAGATATGTAACACTTGATGGTTGGGTCACTAACAGGGGCTACGTTCTGTTGTTTAGTAGCCAATAATCCTTCCACTAGACAGTTAACCTTCTCGGGTCTCATTTTCCTTAGGTGTAAGGGAAGTGGTTGGGCCAGATGATCACTAAAGCTTCTTATTGCTCTCCATTCTATGCTTACACTGGATAATCTAAATACTTCCACTGTTCTCTTCAAATTTTTGTTTTCATCTCTTATATTCTGTCTCTATTGCTCTCTTTCTCCATTTCCATCTCCATGGTTATCCAAAAGATTATTTTTCTTTTACTGTATATTTTAGACCATGATGCCTAAAGGGTTGTCTGTGGTAGAGAGAAAGATTGTGGGCCTTGCTGGAAGTAAAGGAGCATGCTTGACCATCCTTTCTCTGTTCTCCCTTTTTATAAAAAAGACCGTTTGCTTTGTTTACAATCTTTGTGGGGCCCAAAGCAGTAAAAAAAAACAAAAACAAACAAACAAAAAAAACCTGCTGATACTACTAGAGGATTCCAGAACTCAGGGAAAATACTTCCTCTTATTTTCCCACCATATTTTCTTAGTATAATTTGATCATAATATTAGAGGTCAGTTGCTGAAAATGTTCATTGTATACTTTTGTAAGATGAATATATCAGCCAGCACCAGATCTTTGTCATTAAGCTGCCCCGATGATAGGTATCCTAGATATAAATACATAAAGAATAAAACAATTAGCATTTTTCTTTGTAGACTGCATAAAAGACTCATTCACGTAAAGGACAAAGTGCTTATCACATCCAAATGGGCAGCTTCTGAACAAGTGTTTCTCAAATGTGGTTCCTAGGGATAAAGATGCTATCTCTGATGTGCCAGCTGTTGCAGCAGCCTTGGGCCCAGACCATAAGGGAAAGCTGATGGGCAACCTTGCTGAGATATGATTTTGTTTGAAGCATCTAATGTACTTTGTTTTTGTGCTGTCTTTTCTCCCCTTTGGAAATAAAATATCATCATAAAAATAAAATACCTTTTTTTTCATTGCTACATGAGATATGCATAGTCAGTTGAGTATTTTTCCTCTTGATTTTTCTGTTCAAAATAGAAATGCATCTCTAGCCAGTAAAGCCTCTGTACGTAATTTGTATTTAAAGTGCCTACAAATTGACATTGTTATTTCAAAAGAGGCAAGATATTTCACTGACATTTTTGCATTTTGTGTTCTAGATCATAAAAAGTGTGCATAATGACAAGAGATGTTACTGACTTCTGGCTGTGGAGGATCACATTCGAGATCATATAGAAATAAAAGCTATAGCAGAAACATACACTTCCAAGATTTAATAAGGTGTCCCACTTAGAAATAATTTTCTCGTACATTTTACATTTTGGTCCCACAGATTCTTTTCTTCTTCCTCTAGATTATTGCAAATTATTTTCTTTTCCATTTCTTTGTTTGCAGGAACAGAGTGTGCTAGTGATTGATCTAGCAAAGAGTTTACTCTGATTGTATTTCTTTTCCTTGTTTTTCCTTGAATAAGAAAGGCAGGAAAAAAATTACCATTTTTCTTGCAAGTTTGGAAAAGCTTTTCTAATGTTAATCATCTGTACTGATTGATAAGCTTTTGGTTTTCTGTTGCTTAAAAATGACAAGGACAAGAACTGTTTTTGTGGAACCCAAAAAAGACCTTGAAGCTAACAGATGCTTTGTATAATTTCATTGTATTGGATGAAGAACTTAAAAAGGTTGCATGAGGGGCAATGATTTATTTCTGAACACTAGTTGTAACTGGAAGCTTGTGTAGTCTGCATATGTAGAATATGGAATTGTGCTCTATTCTCTAGGATTTGGAAATAACAGCTGAAGTTAAAGTCCCTACACTAAAATCTCTATACTTTTAGCCTTCAATTTCTCCAAGATTAGGTCCGAGTTCTTTTGTTGGATGCATTTTTTCCTGTGATTTATATCTAAAAAATAAACCAGTTAAGCAAAATGAAGGTAATGTATGTGTATATTATAATAAATGAAAAAAGAGATGATTATTGAAGTTAATAGAAAGCTAAACTATGAAATCCATCCATGTCCTTACAACTCCGTGAATAAAGTCTAACAATCAGGAAAGAAAAAGAAATAAAACATGTCAGAATTGAAAAAGAAAGAAGTAACATTGTCTCTGTTTGCAGATGATGTGACTTCATACATAGAAAGTCCTAAATATTCTACCAGAAAATTGTTAGATCTAACTGACAAATTCAGTGAAGTTTCAGGATACAAAATTAGCAGCAGAGTTTCTAATAATTTTTTTTAAATGTTTATTTATTTTTGAGAGAGAGAGAGAGAGAGAGAGTGTGAGTGGGGGAGGAGCAGAGAGAGAGGGAGACACAGAACCCAAAGCAGGCTCCACGTTCTGAGCTGTCAGCACAGAGCCCCATAGGGGCTCAAACTCACAAACTGTGAAATCATGACCCTGGCCGAAGTCTGATGCTCAACTGACTGAGCCTCCCAGGCACCCCTAACAGTAGAGTTTCTATATACTAACAATGAATTATCTGAAAAACAACCCTATTTTCAATAAAAAAGAATTATTAGTTATATTATCCCCAGCAAATATGGTCAGGTTTTGGTTTAAATATATATAAATATATATTTAATATATAAATATATACTTAATATATATTTAATATATATAAATATATTTATTTTTTAATTTTTTTTCAACGTTTATTTATTTTTGGGACAGAGAGAGACAGAGCATGAACGGGGGAGGGGCAGAGAGAGAGGGAGACACAGAATCGGAAACAGGCTCCAGGCTCTGAGCCATTAGCCCAGAGCCTGACGCGGGGCTTGAACTCACGGACCGCGAGATCGTGACCTGGCTGAAGTCGGACGCTTAACCGACTGCGCCACCCAGGCACCCCTATAAATATATTTGTATATTTGCAGGTAAGTATATATTTAAATACATATAAATATGTATTTATATGTATTTAAAACTATGGGAATGATGGAAAATTTGTAGTATAACTAAGTAAATGTAAATTCCTCAAAATAAATGTAGATTAGACCAAGAATCTATATTCAATGTAGCACACTTTAAAATAATTGATTTTAAAGAATATATGTTTAGAAAGAAAAACACATAGTTATACTTTTTAAACTTGATGCAAAAAATACCAATTAATTCGATTTAAAAAGACTGATTTTCTTAGGACATTAAAACATTGCCCTGATTTTTTAATGAATAGTTACACTTTTATTATAACCTCTTAAAAGTTCAGTTGTTTTGTGTTCAGAATATTTTGATATTGTAAGCATTAGCAATGTTAGAAAAAAACTAAACAAAGCAAAAGATTGATGATTCAGTCTGGGAAAATAGAAATAGTAAAAAATAATTTCCAGAGAACATGAACATTTTAAGGGCATGCATTACCTCCTATATTGTTTTAAACAAATACCTTAGGAGTACTTATTAGTTATCAGTTCCAGTGCTGGGCACTGGATGAATGAGACAAACTTCTTGTTTCCAAGGACAGTTGAAGTGGCTAGCTTTGTTCCTTGTATGCATATTATTTATCTGTGTACTTTTAGCACCTAGCACAGAGCTCAACACATAAAAAGTAGTCAATATCTGAACTGAATATTTGTGGCAAGAGTGAAAAACTAAAAATCTTGGAATCATTGTTGACTTATGTTTGGGCTTCTCAAAATTTTGTCACTGGAAGAAAACACAGGTGTAGGGTCTCTTGGATTTGCTAGGATGTAAATTATTTAACAGTATTTAAATAATAACATTGCACTTAGAGTTTATGGTGCTAGACATTTTGTATTTATTTTAACACTTAGTATAGTGGAGAGAATAGGAGTCTGCAGGTAGGGTAACTGTGTGACGTTGGGCATGTAGCCTACCATCTTTGAACCTGAGATTTTTCGTCTTTTAACAGGAATGCCAAAGAAAGATTTTTAACTTGAAGTCACAGATGACCTTAAGGGAAGCCTGGAATAACTTTCTATGGTATGCAAAATGATATGTAGATGTTGAGAATATACATTTACTCGCAGAGGATCCAAACTTCAATAGATTCTCAGGAATCTATATTCCCTCACCCACTGAGTTTAATTTCTGGTCTAAATTATCTCTAGAGTTCGCTTTACTTTTAACAATAGTGTCTAGTGTATCATGTAAAAATTTTTATTCAGTAGATCGAAGTTAGGAAATAAACCTTTCAGCTCGTTGCTACATAAGAGAAACCCTCTTATGTTCGTACCCTTACCAAATCATTAATCCATCAAGCAGCTAATGAACATTTATAGAGAACCATTATATATTGTGAACTGTTGTAACAAAGGGGAATAATGAAGGGTATAGCAATATCTTTCTCCAAAGAACCCATTATCTAATTAGGAAAACTAAATCAACCTAATCTTTCATTTCAGTGTAGTCATGGAGATGAATCTTACACCATGGAAAATTAGAGGGAAGCTAAGATGACCCTGGCTATAAGTAAAATAGATTACTAATTCTAACTGATATGTTAAGGACACATTCTCAACGTGTTGTGTTAATTCATTTATGCAAGACACATTTATTGAGCACTGACCATGTGCCAGCAAAAAAACACACTAATAAATAATGTATGGTCATTCAACATTAAGGATTATTGTAGTGTAGGAAATAGATACAGAAACAAATAATTATAGTGTTGTGATCCAGTTTTTTTCATTCAGATATGAAAATGGTGCATGGGAAAACAGAACAGTCATGCTAAGCTGACTCATAAGGTCACTGTCAGTGATTTCAAGTCTAATTGAGTGGTACAATTACTGTACAAATAGCTAAAACATAGGATGAAACGTATTGCATCATAATTTGTTATGAAGTGCCATGCAGCTTCTGAAGGATAGTTCTCTGTTATGTAAAAGGAGGGGAGTATGGGGAACAGTAGAAAAAAGGCTTTGTAGAAATCTGATTGTCGTGGAATTAATATAGAGGAGGTGAGCAGAGAGGCAGTGGCAGAAGTAAAGACGTTGGCTAAGGGCATATTTGCAGCATAGCACATCTTTGAGTTTACCGAAGCACAGTGTATATATAAAGGAGCAGCAAGAACAAAGGTTGGAAATGTAAATCAGGGTCAAGGGAAGAGTCTGAACCTTATCCTTGAAGGAGTGAGGGAAGTATTATGGATTTGTGAATAGGGGGAAAATATGTGGAACTATACTCTCTGAAGCTTAACCTGGAATGAATTGAAGTGTGGAGAAGGCCAAAGAAAGGCACCTGCTGTAGCAATAAACTGGCAAGAATTAATGAGAGGCTAGACAGAGGTAAACGCATTGGGAACAAAAAGGAGGGAACAAATTTCTGTGGCATTGCAAATGCAGAAGGGTCAGACTTTGACAGCTGATGAGATGTGGGAATGAGTGAAGGCAGAAATGAGTCAGCGTTTTTGCTCCTGGGTCATTGGGAGGAGGCTGTTGCCGTTGGCAGAGATAAGAAACTTAGAAGGATAAATTGTTTGAGGAAGGAAAGATGGTAGTGAGTTTAATTCTTATTGAGGTCAGCGTGGATGGGACCAGCCTTGTAAAGCTTGGAGCATGGAATATGGGCTGGACTTTGAAGGACAAATTGAATTTGAGTAAATGTGAAGGAAGGGGTTGGACATTCCAGGCATAGGGACCACCATGCATGGAGGCTTATAAGTGGGACTCTTTAAGCAAACTATAATAAAGAATATGATTTAATCTAGCAAATATTGAGTTTTACTGGATTGTAAATTCCTTAAAGTCAGGAGTCAAGTTTATGTGACATGTTATTCTAAGCTTAGTGTGGTGCCTAGCACTTGGTATGTGCTCAGTAAATATCTGCTGAATAAATAATGAATACTCCATGCCAAGCATTGTGAAAAATACTGAGAATAGAAGCAGAGAAGAATAAATATGTGCCCTCAAAGAGCTCACAGTCAAAATTTTCTTGGCAACTTATGCCAGACAGATAAGGAAATGGAGTAGGGGTTCCAGACAGAGAGCATTATATGTGTATAGGCATGGATATTTGAAAGTGCATGATTGTTGGGGAAATTATTAGGTCTCTAGTATGCATGTGGTTAAGGGAGAAGGGAAAGATGAGACTGGAGATTTAGATCGGGCCATTTGTTAAAGGACCTTATCTGTCATGCTATGGAGCTGTGAATTTATTCTGAAGTCCCTGAGATACACTGATTGACTATGAAGAGAAGAGGCGATATGAGACTTAGACACCAGGTACAGTCACCAGCAAGAATGAGAAATCCCAGCTTCCTACACACTAGAAACATACTCAGACCCCTTAGGAATGTCTCAAGAAAATCCCTTGAGGGGATTTTCAAGGGAAGATTTCAAGATTCATTTGCTGATTTCTCCTCTATCATTTGGTTTTACTCTTTGGAGGCTAGATACTCTAATCCCTATACGGGAAATTTTGCCTTACCTTCCCAAGGTATAGCTATTAAGAGGGCCTGTAAAAATTTCCCACAACTAAAGCCATTTGTGACCAAGAGAGGCACCCATGTTAACTGCTAAGCATGAGATATGTTTTAGGCTCTCAGCTTTTCCACTTCCTAACACTCTGACTTGGGGCATGTTTGGTAGTATGTCTAAACCTGAGTTTCTTCACCTGAAAAATAAGAGTAAAAGTTTATAAGAAAATCCATGCATTTAATCACTTTATTGGATTATTTTTAAATCCATAGATATTGAAAGACAGGGTATATTTTTTCAAAGTCTGCTTTTTCCCTTATATTTGCAAATAAGAACTTTTGTACCCAAACACATTATTCTTCCAATTTTTTAAAGGATAAAGATACATATTTTTTGAAGATGTAACTTAAAATTTTCTTTCAGTTAAATATAATTATTCTAAAAATAGCATATCTCTACATATGCTTGCTTGGTGAAATTGAATATGACTTGCTGGTTTCTAGACTGTGACATAAGTGGGAATAAGACAATTATAGACAATTCTGGTAACCAAGTTGCCATACAAGGCTTATAGGAGTAGATGGTTAGTTAGATTCTCTTTTTAAGTTTCAGGTAGTTGAGGTTATTTTTTCCTGCTTTTTACCTTCTGTTTGATCTTGAGGGGAAAAAAAGTGCCTTCTGATTGCTTTTATCTCAAACATTTCTTATCCACATGGCTTCACTATATAATCATAATACTTAGTTCATCTGCAGTACCTGACATCTGGCATTCATAAATTGCTTTATACATGTGGACTTAGCCCTGTGGGCAAGACAGCAAAAGCAGTCAATAGTATGAGAGCGTTTATTGGATACTAATGATTGTGTTGGTGCTGTAGGCATGCTGTTGGGAATAACAAAATTGAGAAAGAAAATATTTTCTCTGCTTTCAGGTAGTCTACAATTTAGCCAAGTGATCCAAATATAAATACTTTTTTTTTCTTTTTTGAAGAGAAATAAAGGTAGCACACACGGGAGTATGTATGGCATTGCCTTGATGAGAGGTCTAAACGTAGAAGAAATGTTCTCAGAGCTGGAATCTTTAAGACCATTGCATCCTCTTAGACAAGTGGAAGCTTTCCAGTTAAACTAGTTTACTCATTACTATTAACTTGGCAGCCTGAAATGGTTGATGAGCTTATTTTGTGTTGGATTTGAAATTCAAAAAAAAATTGAAACAAAACAAAAGAAAAAGTAAATTGGGTTTCTTGTAATCTCTTTTACTACAAGAGTGTTGTCCCAAGACTACTTAAATAAAAAAAAATTTTTTTTAATGTTTACGTTTGAGTGAGAGAGAGAGAGAGAGACAAAGCATGAGCAGGGGTGGGGCAGAGAGAGTGGGAGACAGAATTGGAAGTGGGCACCAGGCTCTGAACTGTCAGCAGAGCTGGAGGCAGGGCTCAAACTCACCAACCAGGAGATCATGACCTGAGGCAAAGTCAGATGCTTAACTGATTGAGCCATCCAGGTGCCCCCCAGGCTGCTTTCTTTAATGAGTAGTTGAAAGAGATGCAACTACAAGAGGGAGATAAAAAGTAGCAGGGGGAAAACACAGGAATTTTATTTTGCTTTTTGGCTCATGAGTAAGATGTTGTGACCCGTTGGGCAGCTTTCCAGAAATCATAAGCAGATGAATGGTCCAGTTGTTTTCATTAAAAAATTATTAAGGAATTCTTAGGTGAAAGTGATTTGTAAAGCAGTTCTGTGTAGGAGTAATTTTATTGAAGTTTGTATCACTTCAGTGGGGTGTAGTTTGACATATGAAGTGATAACCATAATACTGGACAGTCCCCAGCTGTTGAGTTGTAACCACAGTGGAGTCACTCACCCCCAGCTGTCTAAGGGGACGGACTCTCTACCTAGCATTTGTGTGCTCTGGGTTTCTATGTCATGACAAATTGCTTTTAATTGCTATTTCAGACAATTTCTCCTCTGGATAATATACCAGCATCCAACATAACATCCAGCAAAACAGCTTTGGCAGTTTTCAGAAGTGAACTAACATGACACGCTTTATTTCCACATTGTAAAGACAGCTTGCCAGAATGGTTTGTTGAGGGATATACATTCATTGCAGCATAAATATGAAATGCTTTTGTTTTTTCAAGTCCAAAATTTTAACCCTGCTGTGTGAATCCCCTGTTAGTATCCTTTAGCAACACCTTGGATAGATGCTATAGCTTTCTTGCCATTTTCAGTTATTAAAACTTAGTTTAGTCTACTTTAAAACTTCACTGTCATATGTGAATCAAAGCTTCTTCCCCCTACAGAATGGGCTAGAGGCATATCCCTGTCTTTATTATAGGGGCAAGGCATGGGCTGCCTCGGAGATACCATTTCCACTTTATTCTTTTGAGGTTAAGCTCTTTGGGTTTGGGGAAAGGTGGGCAAAATGAAGGAATAAGGAAAAAGGTATCTTTTAGAGTAACTGGTTTCACATTGCAATATGAAATATTCCATATTTCAACACATGGATATAGGGAAAGACTGGGATTTTGTAGGGCTAAACTGAGCATGATGGTGAAAAATTGTAGGACATGTTTGACACAAAGAAATAGTCTAGTTTGGTTGTAACATAGGGAGATAATGACCAAGTTGCAGAAAGGAGAAAAAGTTGGCACATTTGTGGACGGCCTTGAATGCTAGGTTGAAGAGCTTCAAATTATTTTAATTTAGGAAGGGTTATGATGCTATTGAATGTTTTTAACTAGGAGAGGAAGAAACTTATGATTTTGTTAAAAAAAAAAACTTGTATTTTGTCAACCATGGGTTCTTCTCTTAGCCTCCCTCCTTCCTGGATGTCTCTCGATTGCTGTCTGACTAGAGCAGAATGGGCATCTCGAAAGTGTGGGGATGTAGTGAGTTGCCATGCTTTTCTGCACTTCTCAATAGCTGGTGTGTGACATAACTACATTCACTGTCCCTTCTTTATAGTCATTCCCATCTTCATGTGGTTGTAGCATATTGAGAATTCAGAAAGAGGTAGTATCAAAGGAAAGTTTAAAAGGTGGAACCTCTTCGGTATGACATCATCATTCAGTGTCAAGTCATTGGCTTTGAATACCTGGAAACACAGTTTTGTCAATATAATGAGAGTTGAGTAAGTTCAGGGGAACAACTTCACTGAATTTAATGAACCAGGACTAATGTATTAATCAATTTTGTGAATTCATTAAGTTTTAAATCAACTGAGATCTAGCTTTTAAACAAGAAAATGGACTCATTTGAAATGTACAGAGTGGTGAATTTTGAAAAATGTGTACAACTGTCAGCCGTCAGCCACAATTACCATGTAGAGCTTTCCATTCTCCCTAAGAGTCCCTTGTACAAAGTTGTAGTCACTTCTTATGCCTTACTGTCAGCCTCAGGCAACCACTGATATGCTTTCTCTCACTAGAGATTAAATTTTCTTTCAAAGCTTCATATAAATGGAATTATAGTATATACTCTTGTATAGGTGGCTTCTGTTGTTCAACAAAATGTTTCCGAGATTCATTTATGTTGTTTCACCTATCAGTAGTTCATTCATTTTTGTTGTTGACAAGATTTTATTTTACTGACATACTACCAATCATTCAACCACTTACCTGTTGATAAATATTTGAGTTGGTGCCATCTTTTAGGTATTATGAGTGAAATTATTCTGAATATTTAGGGATGTAAGGTTTTATTTCTCTTGGCATATTAGTCAGGGCTCAGTCAAGAGAGAGAAACCACACAATAATTTGAACAGAGTAAGTTTAGCTGAAAAGTTTAATAATACAATTAAATAGAAGGTAATTATTAATAGGAGATTATTGTTAGAGGATTAATAGGGTAATGGGGAACTGGCTATTAAGAGGTAGAGAGAATTCTAAATAATACAAGATTGGCACAATATGGAAGAGCCACTGCCCCTAGAACTGTGATAGAATACCCAAGGAGGAGGCCATTCCCTTTCCTGAGCTGAGTTTCAGGACTCAGTTGAAAGGGTATGGCCATGCCTCAGTGGATAGTGGAGAATTTCCATGAGGTGCCTAACCAACAGGATTCACTGGATATCTGCCTTCACAAGTGCTGGAGAGGGAGAGAAGTGTCCACAGATGGGATGCTATACTCTGGAACTCACTACAAAGATACCTGGAGTGGGGCAGGGAAGCTGTCCAAGGGCTGGTGCCTAGCTGGCCATACTCACTGGGAAATTACTGTCCAGGGTACCGAGGGAAGAAATTATTTACCCAGAGGAGAAGAGGCACACAGTGGCTCTCCATGGGGAGTGCCGAGAGAAGCTAGTCAAGTGGAGTTGCCTTATCAGTGATACTTCTTCCTGGGTTCCAGGGAAAGCTGTTTAAGGGAAGGTGCTTAGCAGGTGGCACTGGTGGGGACATTACTCTGTGAGTCTGGGAGAGAAGCTATTCAAGTGAGGTGCCCTGACAGGGACATTCTATTACAAAGCCACCAGATGGAATCTAAGTGAAGCTGCCCACGGGAAGGTGCCATATGCTTTGACCACTGGGTACTGCAAGAAAAAACTGTGTGCGCTGAAGAGCCTGATGGGAGATGGACACCAGAACCAGAAAGAGAAAGCCTTTCTTTCTTTCTGAAGCTTACCATTGTACCATCTGGCAAAAGACAAATATTTATAGGATTTAGTTCCATTATAATATAGCAGGCAATGAAATGTAGATATGGAACTGAGAGTCAATAAGCTGATAACGGGTACACTTGGTAAATACATATATGTGGACTTATTGAATCACATGTTACTACTGTATGTTTAACTGTATAAGAAACTGCTAACTTTTCCAGCGTGGTTGTGCCATTTACATTCCCACGGTCAGCAATGTATGAGTTTTTCAGATGTTCCACACCATCACTAACACTTGGTCTTTTCACTTTTAGCTATTGTAGTGAATTTGATATGGTATATATTTTTGGTTTTAATTAACATTTCTCTGATGGTGAATGATGTGATAGCCTTTTTGTTTTCTTTTTGGCCATTTGAATATCTTTTGTTGATAAGTGTCTGTTGAAATATTTTGTTCATTAAAAAAATTAGATTGTCTTTTTATAACCAAGTTAAAAGAGTGTGTGTAGGTATCCTTGTATATATATGCACACACATACACACATGGCATATACATAGATATATGTAAATAAATATATTCTGGATTATCCATTGTCAGATATATATGTTATGAACATTTTATCCCAGTATGTGTCTTGTTTGGCATATTATTAATGATATGTTTCAAAGAGCAGAACTTTTAAAATTTGATGAAGTCTAAATCAACAGTTTTTCTTTGCAGTTAGTAATTTTCTGTCCAATCTACTAAATCATTGCCTAGGTAGCAAATATTTTTTCCTCTGTTTGATTCTATAAGCTTTAGATAGTTTTTACATTTAAGTATATGATCCATTTCACATTAATTTTTCTGTATAGGGTAAGATAAGGATTGAGGCTTATATGCATATGAATCTGAATCTGTATGAACACTCAGTTGTTTTGGCACCATTAGTTGAAAGGACTTTCTTTCTTCCATTGAATTACCTTGAGCACTTTGTCAAAAATCAATAGATCACATATGCCTGGTCTGTTTCTAGCTTGTCTGATCTGTTCCATTAATACACATTTTATCCTTGTGTCTTTTTTTTAAGTTTGTTTATTTATTTTGAGAGAGAGAGAGAGAATGAGCATGAGGGAGGGACAGAGAGAGAGAGAGAGGGAGAGAGAGAATCCCAAGCAGCCTCCATGCTCTCAGTGCAGAGTCCTATGTAGGCTCGATCTCACAGTTGGTGAGATCATGACCTTAACTGAAATCAAGAATAGGATGCTTAACTAACTCAGCCACTCAGGTGCCCCTCTTTGTGTCTTGAGTACAGTAGCTTTATGTTAAAATTTGCAGCCCAACAGTGTAAGTTCTCTACTTGTATTTTTTTTCAAAATTGTTTTTGCTATTCTAATGTGTGTTTTTTTTTTTTTGTATTCCCGTATATGTTTTAGAATTATATTGTCAGAGTCTACAAAGGAGTTTGCTGAGATTTTAATTGGGATTGTGTTGATTCTGTAGAAAAATTTGGGAAGAACTTATATCTGAACAATTTTGATCTTAGGATCCATTAAAATGGTATATTTTTCCATATAGTTAGGTCTTTAATTTCTGTCCACAATGCTTTGTAGTTTTCATAGTACACATCTACACATAAATTGTTCAGTTTATTTATACATAATTCATGGTTTTAGATGTAATTTTAAGTAGTATTGAAAAATTTATTTTCCAGGAACTATTTGTTGCTAGTGTGTAGAAATAAACTTGAATTTTTCATATTGGCATTAAGTCTTGAAACCTTATTAAAGAGACTTATTTGCTCTAGAAGCTGCTTTTCTAAATTATTTAGGAATTTTCTTCTTTCTTTCTTGTCTGTTTGCCTTCATCTCCTTTTCTTGCCTTCAATGGCTAGGATTAATACTATATTGTTGAATATAACTGGTGAGATTGGAATCCTTATCCTTTTTACCCAATACTAGGAGAAAAACATTCATTTTTTCATCATTAAGTATGATGTTAGAAGGAGTTTTTGATAGACATGTCTTCTATTGCTAGTTTTATGAGAGTTTTAGAACTTTTTAAATTAGGAAATCTTTTTTGGCATCTATTAAAAACATAATGTGTATTTTATTATATTAATGTGGTAAATTACATTGATTTTTGAATGTGAAACCAACTTATTCTTCTTCTTGAGATAAATCTTCTTGGTTTTGGTGTAGTACCCCTTTTTATACAGTGCTGGATTCTATTTCCAAAAATTTCTTGAGTTTTTGGTATCTATATTCATGAAGGATATTGATTTGTAGTTTTCTTATCTTTACTTTGTCTGGCTAAGGTATGAGGGTTATGTTGACCTCATAAAATACATTGGGAAGAGTTCCTTCATCTTCAAATGTCTAAAGAAGTTTAGGTAGCATTGGTACAGTATTTTACTTAAATATTTGACAGAATTCCTCAGAGAAGCCATCTGGGTTTGGAATTTTTGTTGTTATGATTTTAATAATGAATTCAGCTTAGTTAAAAGATATATACAAGGATAGACCCAAGAACAATCACTTATATAATAATTAAATTACCAAAAACTAGTGATGAGGATAATTACTTAAAAGCAGCCAGAGAAAACAAGACTTTACATTACATTATAGAGAAACAAAGGTGGTATAATTAGTCTTCTTAAGCCAGCAGTAAATGGAACAACCTCTTTAAGGTGACAGAAGAGAAACCTTCCCATGACTCAAATGCTCCTATTTGTTATCCTGGGTACTCTTTCCCTAAAACCATTGGGTAGATTGCAGTATTCATTGAGAGCTGACCTGGTGAGCAGAGAATCAATGTACAGGGAGATGGAGATTTCTTAAGGGGTTCACCTCAGCCACAGAAGAGTCTCAATAACACTGTCAGTACCACAGATATACTCCTCCCAAGTTGCCCCACCTCAGTTAAATGCACCCCTGCCTTGCCAGTGGGTCATGCCACACATCTTGGGGTCATTCTGCGTTTGTCATCTTTTCTTCCGTACCACTCAGTCTTTCAGGAACTTCTGTCAGTTCTACCATCAGAATAGTCCAACATCTTGTCACCATTTTCATTGCCACCATGCTTGTCACCAAAGGATGTGTGGCACCATTATTTTGTGCCTGGAATATTGTAGCTTCCTACCTGTTTTCTATGCTTTGTCTGTTACAGCCTGCACACACCACTGCCCCCAGTTTAATGTTGACATAGTACCTAAAGTAATGCTGTTAAAATGTAAGTCAGATCATAGTAATCCTCTGTAATGATTTCCCATCTCACCTAAGGTAAAAACAATTTCCTTAGAATAGCCTGCAAGGCCCTACATAGACTAGCCTCACTTGCTTATCTTTTCTCATCCTGCAATGCGTTCCAAACACAGAATGCTGTGTCTCAAATGCACCAGGAATGTTTCCACCTCAGGGCCTTAGCATTTCTGTTCTCTTTGTTTTTTGTTTTTGTTTTTTGCATCAACTATTTCCATTGCTTTGCTCACCTTGAGCAGTCACCTTCTTGTTATGTCTTCCCCGATCAAACTATTGAAAATTATACTCCTTTCCCTCTTCATTATTCTTCCCATTTTTACTATTTTTTTTCAGTGTGATTGGTTATCATACAACATAGCCAAATATTTTATCAATTTTTTGTTTATTTTCTTCCTGTCCACCTAGAATATAGCTTTTGTCTGTTTTAATCGCTAGACTATCTCTGTTGCCTAAAGATCATTGGGAACATTGTACACACTCAGAGATATTTGTGAAATAAATAAATATTTGAAGTCAGTTATTTTAGTGACCAGATACTTGTGCCTTCCAGACTCGGTATTTCTTTGCCCATGAAAATGTTGTATAAAAACTTGAAGGTTCTTGATCTATGATCCCCCACTCCATTTTTTAGACGTCACACAGACCCCCCTGTTGCCATATCTTCTTTTTGCAGGCAGGTTACATAATACGTATGACTAACATAGAGCTTTCTTTTGTATTTAGATGTATTTTCCTGGTTTTGCAAACCAGTTATTTTGCTTGGACTGAGAGGTTCCCAAATAGACTCAGGTGTATATCTTTTGCACTGGTTACTCCTACTGAGAACTAATTTTGTTGTTTGTGATTTCTTTCCAAAGATTTCATTCTCAGCTGGCAACATTAATTTAAGTTCCAGGGTAGCTCATTGTAGCCACCGATAACCTCTTTGAAAGTGTTAAAAATGAGTTCAGTTCAGCTGTGAATGTTTGAATTCATATAATCAGTGTTTATTCCTTGCCACCTTCTTGTAATAAATGGTGGTTAGGTGTACAGGCTAACCCACAAAAACCTATTTTATTCGTATGTAGCTGAACGGTAATTCTAATAATATCATTGTAACTACATGATTTATAATCTTTTTTGTATGAGAAAGTGTATCCAAGTTCAAAGCAGCTGTGAGGCTATCTGGCTGCAAGTTCCAAGTAATTGATTTGCAAACATTTTTGAAATATAGCTTGATGACATGTTGGGGATTACATTTACTTAAAAACATTTCATTATATTGGATGAAATGTGACAATGTTGATTAAATGTTGTATACAGAAATTAAAAGTTTAATAGCATTAAGGTGTAACATTTAAGCTTCATTTCATAGTTTTTTCATTCTTCTTTTTCCCCCAGTATGCATATAGCATTCTCTTTTTTTTGGTGCCTGCATCACCTGGTTAGCAAATCACATACTAGGGTTGGTCATTTTAACATTTAAAAACTTAGCAATTTGTTAAGAGAAGGAAAGAGAATTTATCACAGAATGGTAAAGGGCTATTCTTGTGGCCCTGATTTTGTTTGCTAAGCAGCCTCTTAACAGGGTAAGTGAAAGACAGGATTTGCAGTTAAGCTCTGATTTCTGGTCTGGAACATTTATGAAGATAATTTATATTCTTACCATCACGGTGTTGTAACTGTGGTCCTTTAGAGTCACAGAGTGCCCTCTAGGAAAAAGAGACCAGTTCATCCTCTAGAAAAGGGAACAAACTTCTAGATATCATGATAGCCCATGAACAGTATGCCATTAGACTCTGTGATGTCCCTGGAGGGATTCAGTGACTTTACAAAGGATTTTGTAAATGTCCCTATCTTTGTTTTCTTCAGCCTCCTTCCTATAACTTAATCCCCATTCTGTAGTAGACCATTATCAAGAGAAACAGGAAGAAGGAAGCTTTTGCTCCTGTTTCAGAGATATATGTTTGGTGGTATGTGAATTCTTAGTTTTTTCTGGAGCTGTTTCAGGATTTGATTATTTACTATACTGTCATATTTTGGCATGCATGTATTCTACCTCAGATTTTTGTGTATTGCCCTTCTCTGTACAATATTTCTCATCTATAGATACCTAAATCTTTGAGAATTTATTTTTGGCTCTCCATAAGTATAAGGGAGAATGTTTAGATTTCTATTTGATGATATGAAGTAATTGACATAAAAAGTTCTAGATCATCTGGATGCCCAATTGCTGTTGAGTTTACATTTACATTGGAACACACTGAGTCAATTGACATCGCAATGATTAATGCAAAATTTTTGCTTTAGTTTGAATTGAGAAGAGTTGGGGAGATTTAATCATCACAGATTGCTGGTACAGGGATCTTAAATACAAAGAATATGTACCAAACCATGTTTATCTTGCTTGTGAATATACTGGGTGATTGAGTAGTTTCTATCTTTGTCCAAATTGCAGTATTTATTTATTTATTTTTGTTTTGCATTTCAATTAAGATATATTCACAAGCAGTATTTTAACAACATTGGTATTGCATTTTGGTGTACTAATATGTTGTCACAAAAAATGACCAATTGGTTGTCAAAATGAGTTTTTTATTAAAAAGAGAAAATAGGGGCACTTGGATGGCTCAGTCAGAAAAACATCCAACTCTTGACTTCAGTGCAGGTCATGATCTCATGGTTCCTGTGATGGAGCCCTGTGGGCTCTGTGCTGACAGAGTGGAGCCTGCTTGGGATTCTCTCTCTCTGTCTCTCTGCTCCTCTCCTGCTTGCATTCTCCCTGTCACTCTCAAATAAATAAACTTTAAAAAAATAAAAAGGGAAAATAATAAAAATCAGTTGTCAAAATATGCTCAAAACAATAGTACTCAAACCAGTAGTAACTGACATAAAACTCATACATACTGTAGATAAATACAGCTTTCCACTAGTTTGCTCACTGTTGGCAGCTCAGTTTTGGGAAAACATTACATGTCACATTAAATTTATGTAGTTAAATTGGTAATAGTTTTGTAATTTTGGTTAGAGGAAATTTCTCCACTCTTCTTATTTCTGTTCTGTGTAGATAGATACCCATTAGAGAAACACTCCTGACATCTTGCTCCAAACATCATGCTTGTCCACGGAAGAGAAGTGAGTTACCTGGTTGGCGGATGATAACCAGTGATCCACCATAGATTGTGGCTGTTCTGGAGACCCAGATTTTCTATGAATCAGTTGGAAAGTTTGGACAAGTGTTGAACTTGAAGGGTTAGGGCAGGGAATAGCCTTATCAGTATGAAAGATAATATTTTGGTCTCCAGCTGTCTGTCTTTTTTCTTGATTAGTTCTCATCTTGAGAGGGAGAGGAATTAATCATTATTGAGCTTCTCAAACCCCAACAGTTTTTTTCATTCATTTATTTTGTAAATTTGCTTTATTTTTTATGGTTATATGGGAGCAATATGCAAAGGATTTCATTCCTTTTTAATGTTACACAAATATAAGTAAAATTACAATGAAAATAAGTTAAGCCAACACCAAGAATCCCTGAGCATGCTCTTCCTATGCGGTGCATTCATATTTCATATATCATGTAAGTTAGAGCAAATCTGAGATAAGAGAATCGTCAGCATACTCAAACTCAAAAAAAAAAAAGGACTAAAGTAATTTCTCTTGAAATTTTAAATAAAAAAAAGTCAATATGAAGAAGTATTTTTAGAACATGATAGTGATGATGGGTAGTTTTAAAATTTTCCTGGGGCACCTGGGTGGCTCAATTGGTTAAGCATCCTACTTGAGCTCAGGTCATGATCTCACAGTCTGTGAGTCCGAGCCATGCGTTGCGTTCTGTGCTGACAGCTCAGAGCCTGGAGCCTGCTACGGGTCCTTCTCTCTCTGCCCCTCCCCCACTTGTGCTCTGTCTCTCTGTCAAAAATAAATAAACGTTAAAATTTTTTTTCCTGAATTCACCATTAAAAATACCAAAAAAGCAACTGGATAGCAAGGTTTCAAACCTATAGACATTCTGTAACAAAACTGGCTGACAAGGAATGAATCTCCACATATGGTCAAATCAGGTAAAAACCACCAATAACAATAAGACCTCCATCATAACAACCTCCAGGTGTGACTACCTACTTCCTTTCAGTACAGCACAGGAACATGTTAAATGCCACTACAGGAATACAATCAGCGTATTCTAGTCCATGGGAAGAAATCCTACTGAAGAAATGCCTTTAACAAATAACAGAATAAAAAGAATAGATTAAAGATTTTCAGAGACATATTAACCCTTTAGCTGATTACAATACATGGGTTATATTAGGATCTTCAGTCAAGCTATAAAAATTATAAGAAATTTAGAAAATATGAACATAACAGTGATTATATTAAGCAATTGTTATTTACGACAAATTGTTAGATGTGATAATTGTATTGTGGTCATTAAAAAAAGAATCTGAATTTTGATGATGCATAATGGGATATTTACAGGTAAAATAATATGACGTCTGGGGTGAGGAAATAAAATGAAGTATAGATGGAAGCATAGATTGGTCATGAGTTAATAATTTTTGAAGCTGGATGACCGAGGTTCATTATAGTATTCTTTCTCTACTGTGAAATATTGGAATTTCTAATAATTTTTTTTAAATCCACTGAGAGAGCAGAAAGATGTTTAAATGAGACTATAAGGGCCAGAGGATGGGCTATAAACTCGAGAGAAAGTGTTTTTCCTAGTACAAGATGAAGGAAGGCCAAAAGAGATTTTAAAATCTTAGACATCTAGTATAAATCATTGCAGTTCTGTTCAAATATTGTGGCTCCTTAGCAATATACTATAGCAGATAATTTCGAAGTCTTTTCTTTTTAACTTTGTAATATATTTGTGTCTTGCACTTAAAAAGCTCTGTCTGACAGATTGGCCACTCTCTTGATGTTTTACCAAACCAGAGCTTCCCACCATGCGAGACGAGAATGGATTATAGGTTTGCTTTAGCTCTTGGAGTGGCTAGACCATCTAACCTCCTGGACTAGGACTCCCAGCATTAGCTGAAATATATTAGGCAGGTATTATACTTTGTTATATGTGTCATGCCCTAAAGATTCTTGGAAAGCCATAGCTCTGACTTCTTCTCTTCTCTTCTCTTCTCTTCTCTTCTCTTCTCTTCTCTTCTCTTCTCTTCTCTTCTCTTCTTTCTCTTCTCTTCTCTTCTCTTCTGTTCTCTTCTCTTCTCTTCTCTTCTCTTCTCTTCTCTTCTCTTCTCTTCTCAGAAACTCTTTTCTGTGGCCTGTACCACTGTTCGGAGTGGTCAGTGTCTTTTTTTCTGAGACCCACACTTCAGAAAGGAGCAGGTGCCAGTCTGTCAACCAGCACATACTTGATTTCCTAGTGGGGAAATACTTACTTTGCCTCACCATCTGTTCTTTATAAAAAATCCCTTTATTTCTCCACTGAATCTTATCTTGCAAATTCCACTGACACTGATATTACAGAAGTCACCAGTGAACTCACTCAGTGGTCATTTAATAAACATTTAATGAGTGGCTAACAAATGTCTGACTCAGGGCTAGGTCCTGGAGGTAAAGGGGCAAATATGTGAAACATGGTTCTTATTCCCCTATTCTTTTCTTAATTTTCAGTCTGTTTGTCCTCAGTGCTAAATTTGACATCTATGACCTCTGCTTTATGGAAACTTTCTAATTTTTAAGGTTCCAGATGGCTTCTTGGACTCCCCCTGGCCCAACCTTATTCTGTCTCTCATATAATTCACCAACTGCTGTGGCCTGTGATGAAATATAGGCATTTTTATCATTATTACCTCCCATTAATTTATCCATAGTTGAGTATCCTACTGTGTTCCAGGTTCTGGGAATCCTGCTTTCCAGTAGGAGATTGTTTTTTTTTTTTTTTTCAACGTTTATTTATTTTTGGGACAGAGAGAGACAGAGCATGAACGGGGGAGGGGCAGAGAGAGAGGGATACACAGAATCGGAAACAGGCTCCAGGCTCTGAGCCATCAGCCCAGAGCCTGACGTGGGGCTGGAACTCAAGGACCGCGAGATCGTGACCTGGCTGAAGTCGGACGCCTAACCGACTGCGCCACCCAGGCGCCCCTCCAGTTAAACACTATGTTAGTATAAGAATGCACAAGGAACAGAGGGAGTTTTGGACAACACTGCAAGAGAAGACTTCACAGAATGTGAAAATTAGGCTGAGTTTTGAAGGATGACATACAAAGTTGGGTTAACATTTTCTTTCCAATGATCCTTCCTTTTGCAGGTAGCTGGGGTCAGCAATAGAATTCTAATTTACTTATTCATTCATTGAACAAATATTAAGCACATACTATGTGATAGGGATTCAGCAGGTGAACAGGCACTAGTCCAACAAAGAAGAAACATGGTGAATACAGATAATCTGTGTCAGGGATGAGGAGTGGAATAGGATCAGACATTCACAGATCAAGTCCAAATGGGAAATTCAGTCTGAATCTTGGCAGATGTCCTGCCCTCATAAATTTTAGATAAGAGTATAATGAGATAGCTTTGGAAGTATAGGTAGATAATACAGTTAAATCTCTTCATACTTTGGTACACTATGTGCCATTTACATGGATTCAAATCCCAAAAGTGTTATCTTGTGCAAAGCTAACCTTTCTGTGCCCTTGTTTTCATATTTGTAAAATGAAGATAATGGTAGCCACTCTACACATGCTTGGGAGTATTAAATATAACTTATGTAACACAAGAACTTTTGTCACAGGGAAGGGGCTCAATAAATGTACTGTTTAAAGTTTGGGATTTTGAACTAATGTTAGTTGCAGCATTTCTGAGAATGAAACAGCAAGGGTGTGTGTCGGCCGGCGGGGAGCGGGTGTTTGCGCGCGCATGTGCGTTGTGAGGGCAAAGAGTTCGGGATCTTACAGAATGTCATAGAATTAATTTGTGAACCACAGAGCACGCATGCGCGTTGTAAGTACAAAGAGTTCAGGAGTTTACAGAATGTCATAGAATTAATTTGTGAACCATTGAGTGTGCATGAACATTCTAAGTACAAAGCGTTCAGGCGCTTACAGAATGTCATAGAATTAATTTGTGAACCACTGAGAGTAACAAACAAAATGTTATCCTGAAGTATCAGTTGTCCGTTTCCAACAATAGGAAGTACATTAAAAAATGTTGGAACTTTATTTCTGAGAGGGAAGCTGCATGGTTTCTGTACATTTGCCAATAGCTGACTGAAATTTACTTCTTATAATTTCTGAGATGATATGTCTATTAATTTATTTGTTTTAAGTTTTAGTCACAAGAGTGCTGGAATAGAGCACCACCAATTACCTGCCTTTATCACATATTTAAAAAAAAATGTGGATTTCTGTGTCTCTTAATCTGAAAGACAAAGTTCTAGCTTATTTTAACGTACTTATACCTAGTGATTTTTTTCATCATCTCAGGGAAATGCTCCCATAAAGGCAATTAGAGCGTTAGGCATTATCTCCATAGCTTTGACTGCTTTCATTAGAGATGGTGAAATGTGAGTATGGTTGTGGGAAGGATTTGAGAACTAAGACAGCTCACATATGTCATAAGATTAATTTTAGACTAGATGTTTTTTTCATTCAATGCTCACTTTCTCCATTTATGCAGTATTATGCTAAGATTTAAAATATCCAAGAAGTTTTTGACCACTGAAATAGAACTATTTCCCAAGAGGATTGATTCCTTATGCATTAATATTCTTCTCCAAGCTGAATAAATTTCAGAGGTAGGCCCAGAAATATATAAAAGGTTTACATATCCTAGTCATGTCTCCAGAACCAAAATATTCATGCTCTTAGATATTATTTTGTCTTCAAATTATGTTCTGGAATGCTCATAATAGCACATTCTACTGTTTATTGAGCACAAAGTTATTTTATCAAAGGATATCATTTCTCAATAGTCCTTTTCTAAGCCCTTCACTTCCCTGACCACTAGTCAAAAAAAAAAAATAAATAAATAAAAAAAAAAAAAAGAAAGAAAGAAAGAAAGAAAGAAAAGAAAAGACTAAAATTTTAAAGAATAGAGGGGTGAAAAAATTACTGTCTACTTAGAACACAGCAAACTCATTAACTCAGTTAATTTGAAAAAAATTAATAAATTTTCATCTGGGTTCATGGATGGCATCCCTCTGTAAAACTCTGAGACTAAAAAGAAAATCACCAAAAAAGTTATAATACACTAGTTCATTTATCAAATCATCAATAGCTAAAGTCCTTAGTGAGAGGAGAGGGACTACATTTTCATTTTCCCATGTAGATCAGACTAAGTAAATTATCAGCAGTAAGGTGAGTATCTTATTGTTACCATATGAGTGTGGCTAAGCCAATCCTTGCTTAATTTAGACCCATGAAAGACTATCAGAGAGCATGGTGATAGATGGCAATGTATTGTGACCTGGGTAGGTCCAGGTATAGTCAGGTGGGTAAGAAAGAGAATATGTGGGTCAGGAGATCCCAAATTAGAGGAATAAGCATGCTATGAGCCTGACGTGCAATGACAGCCCTGCAGCCCTAGGATGTGCTCAACATTGAGATCCTGGGCAGAATATTTAGACCTAGGAACAGGGGGCAATGGCAGGGACCTAGCTGCCAGCATTGGGTTCAAGGTCGAAATTTGCTGCAAAGGAGAAGACAGAAGCTTGGCAAAAAGGGTAGACCTAGAGTGAGTACTCTTCACATGGCAGGCTAATTTGATCTCTTTTGAGTATACTTTAAATCTCCCCATAACTAAGGTCAGACTTGGTCCTAGTCTGGGGGTGCTGGACCACAGCCTGCTGGTGAAAATTAGAATATAAAGTTTTCGCATTGATGATTCATCCTCTGGTGAAACACAGTTCCTCTTTGTTCTAATATGAACTGGTCTGTTAGTTTAACTGCTAACTAATTCACAGCATGGTGGTTAAACATAGAAGTTCTAGTATTAGATCCCTTTACTAGCTTGGGGACCCAGGTCAGGTTTTTTAACTTCTCAAAGTCTCTGTTTTCTAATCTGTAAAATAGAAATAAAATTATTTCACAGCCTTATTAGAATTGATGTAGAATAGTAGGCATAATTCCTGGCACATAGCTCATTAGTATTTGGACTTTATTATTAATTCTAACTAGGTACCACATATAAAGGGAGGACTTTAAGTTTGGCTGAAGGGTTGATACTAAGGCACCAGTTAACAGTCTTTCATCATCTGACCAGACATTCTGTGGGCTACTCTTTTGCCTCCTTCCTTGTGACAGTCAGCCTGGCTGAATTGTGTGACAGTTCCATAATAAGTACCAATAAAAACCCTGTAATAAACCTTACCAAGAAATATAACATCTGAAATCCTATCTCTAGAGGTCTGTTTAATCTATTAATCAATTTTGCCTGAGCTCTGAATATGACTTTCCATTCTTGAATACAATTTAAGATGGAGAGGTTTGTGTGCGTGTGTGTGTGTGTGTGTGTGTGTGTGTGCGCGCGCAAACCTGAGTATTGTGCTAAGAATAGGATACAAATATGCTTTTTAAAAAAGAATAGATGAAGTTAAAAAATGTTCTCTTAATGGTTACTGTTTTGGCTTCATGGGTAATTTTATGAGAAAAACCTACATAGGTAATTTATAAGTTATTATCCAGTCACTTCCTTATTGCTTATCAAAATCATTTTTTTCAAATTTATATGTGCCAAATTTAGCCTTATTTCAGAAAATGTAAATTTAAAAAGTAATTGCTGCTTACGCACCAAATTATTTAGGACTTTGAAATTATTTTCAGAAAAATGGTTATGTGTCTGAGTAATGAGATTGAATGTACAGTTTATTGAATAATTGTTAATAATTAATGACAAGTAATGAAACACAGTAAAGAGATTCTGGCCTCAAATAATGTATGGTCTTAAAATGTAATCTTGAGCAGATGATACCTCTCAGTAAGGTCCGTGCTTTAGCTGATGCTCGGTTCACTGCAGCAATGGGAAATAAACAAAGAACAGTGGTGTTTAACTGTACTTACTTAGTACTTAGATCAAAGAGTTATTAACAATTCTGAACCACAGCAGCTTTGTAATCCTTTGCACTCAATAGATTGAGGAAGTAAATCTCAGTTCGCTGTGTATCTAGAGAAGAGAAAAAAGCAGCTATTTAGCTATTAACGTTTTCAAAGGAAGACAGAATGGCAGTGTTAATGGATGTGGAACTTTTCTCCACCTTCAATCAACATGCTTCATTGAATACTTACTGTATGCAAAGTACTGTGGGCAAGGCACTGTATATTAAGCATTGTGGAAGGATATAAGAAAGTACAATATAAGTATTTGTATTGCATGTCAAGTAAAGAAAATTCTTTTCACATATAGCATCTCATGTGATCTTGACACCATCCCGTGAGGAAGGAATACAGATGTTACTGTTTTCCCCACTTTTTAGATAAGATATCTTGAAAGTTTTGGTTTTTTTTTTTTTTGAAATTAAATGATTTGCTCAAACATCTGCAAACCTGGCATCTGGATTCATATCTTCATGTACAAATATGCATTCATTCAAAAATCTTTATTGAGGGCCTACTATGTGCCAAGTACTGGTGCTGGTAAAAATCCTCTGCTTTCCTGGAGCTCACATTTAAAAAGGGGAGATGGGAAAATAAAAATTCCAAGTAGAAAATGCGGGGCTCTGGGTAGGTGGTATAAGATGCAGGTGAAAATACACCGAAAGTTCTGAGAGGGAAGTCCTTTTCATGCTGGCAGGGAAGAGAGGAGGTTCTGCTGGGTTTTTGAAATTGCATGTGAATGTGTATGTGGGTGGGTGGGCAGGGGGGCACTGGGTGCTCCCCTTCAAAGGAAGGGGGATGGCAGGGGCATTAAGATAGAAACTAGGACTATAAGATAGGTAGATCAGTTGGCTGGAGGCAGCAAAGATGACTGGAAAGAAAGGTTGGAAATTACATCCCAGAAAGCCAGGCACAAAGTTTGAGCTTTATGAGGTAAGGGGTCATTGAGGGTTTTTAAGCGTTAGAATGATCTAAAAAAGAAAATGAAGATTAATAGGGTAGAGTGTGATGTGTATATTATAAGGAGTGAGATGAGAGATGAGAAACCAGTTTTTTAACGATCAGTTTAAAGCATTTCTCTTCTAAAATGAATTATGTTGTATGAAGCAATTAGCATGAAGGTCATCACAAAACTTTCCTTAATTGTTCTTCTGAAAAATGTAAAAGACATTGAAAATATTTTGGGAATTAATTATGAATTTAATATAAAAGAACTCTTTTAAGTGAATATATGAAAATGAATAATTCTCTTTTGTTATTGGGATTTCTTTTCAGATTAATATCCAAGACCTGTATTTTGTAGAAGTATTGAGTTCTATATATATGTGCTGGGGCTTGACGTGATACTTCATTACAGAGCTAGGGATTTTTGCCAAATTCTGATTATTTTTCTTCTCCATATTTTATTTAAGAATATTCTATGTAAATTAATTTTTTTCTTTATATTTTATTTTTATTTTTAATTTTTGAGAGAAAGAGAGAAAGAGAGAGTATGAGCAGAGGAGGGGCAGAAAGAGGGAGGGAGAGAATCCCAAGCAGGTTCCATGCTCAGCGTGGAGTCTGATGTGGGGCTTGATTTCACAACCACGAGATCATGACCTGAGCCAAAATCAAGAGTAGGACACTTAACCGACTGAGCTACTCAGGCGCTTCTACATTTTGACCTTCATTCTACTGCAGTTTATTTATTTTCATATATAGTCAAAGTAGTTCAAAAATTATATACAGTGGAGGTGCAGGATGAATGTCTTAGGATTTAGAGAATAATATAGATGAAAAGTTTTGTTATATATCCTAAACCTCCATCTTTAACTTAAATCATTTAATAATTATTTCATTATTGTTTTTTCCCCTAGATCTCTCCTCCATTAACCAGTACATACACAGTATAAGTTTTTTTAATCATAAACATTTCTTTAATTAATGCCATCAATCCTTACAAAATCTGGTTAACTAAAACATAGTCTCTAAGAAGTTGTTAGTGTTTGTTGTTTAGGTTAGTAAATTTCTTATGAATATCACAGCACACAATGGAAAAATACTTAGTGTTTTGCCAAATGATTAAGACAAATATTAATAATTACATATATATTGCATATACATACACATATATATTACATGTACACAAAAATTTTTTCTTAGATTGAGATTTATTAAATTAGAAAAATAAGGGGTGCCTCGGTGGCTCAGTCGGTTAAGCGTCTGACTCTTGGTCTCAGCTCAGGTCAGGATCTAGGGTTCGTGAATTTGAGCCCCACGTCAAGCTCTGTGTTGACAGTGCAGAGCCTGTTTGGGATTCTCTCGCTCTCCCCCTTCCCTGTTCTCTCCCTCTCTCTCAAAATAAATACAAAAGCTTAAAAAAGTAAACTAGAAAAATAAAATGGATATATTCTTTTCTTTAAATCTTTTTATATTAGTGTCAGTGCATAGGCCAAATTCTTCAGGGTTCTCCACAGTAAATTATTTCAATTATGGGTGATCAGGATTCACAACATATATGATCTTAAAGCAGTTCATTAATAAATTTTTATAGTTTATAACAGTGTACATATATAGAATTATTAATCATTGTTATCTGTATTCATACAATTGTAAATATTTTGATGGTTGGGAATGAATGATAGCCTGAAAGTCTGTTCCTGTGTGACATTTTCAAATTAATGCAATTAGCAGAGTTTTCAAAAATTATGAAGTCAATATGAAAAATATTTAGAAAATAAATAATGAGAATAATTTATTGATGGGTTATTATGTGCTGGGTATTATGTGAACTCTTTATATACTTATCTTCATGTATTCTCATTTTAGAAGTGAAGAGAAACTGAGGCTCACATAGGTGATACCATTGTTTTTCCCTTCCTCTTGCCCAGCAGTCTCCCATGAGTGTTGCCATAGGCTGAACCCAGCCAGAAGCCATCTGTCAGGGGTTCCTGGGAATGCAATATTCAAAGTTCAATACCCCAGAAATAGCCCACCAGAAGAATGGTGAGGAGTAGATCTCAGGACAAACAGGTCCAGAACTAACACATACCTACTGTGTAGCAGGCACAAGTATATACTGCTTCCCCCCCACCCCCCCCCCCCCCCGCTATTTCCAAAGTATCATGAAATTGTACTTGGTCATTCATTTGTTTGCAAACGTTAAGTAACTGCTAGATGAATGTGATTCAAAGATAAATAAAAACAACAACTTAGTAGGGGAAGAGACAAATTCACAAATAAATAACATATACAAAACATAAATAATATAAAGTATGTATAAAGAGTGTCATAGGGGGTGCCTCGGTGGTTCAGTTGGTTAAGTGTCAGACTTGGGCTCGGGTCATGATCTCACGGTTTGTGAGTTCAAGCGCCACGTTAGGCTCTGTGCTGACAGCTCAGAGCCTGGAGCCTGCTTCAGATTCTCTGTCTCCCTCTCTCTCTGCCCCTCTACTGCTCATGCTCTGTCTCTCTCTCAAAAATAAATAAAGATTAAAAAACTTTAAAAAAAAGAGTGTTATAGAAAAGCAGATGAGAAAAGATTTAATTGGGACTAGAGGAAGCAGGAAGGTGAAAAGTTATAGAGAAAAATGTGATTTGAGCTGGGTGTTGAAAGGAGATTGTCTGGAACCCAGTTAGTTAGGCATTCAGGCACAGGGAAAGTGTGAATAGAAGTACTGAAAGATTTAAAGGGACTTGTTTATCAGGTACAGTGACTGGGCCCTTCTAGCTGGAGTATAAGGGATATGAAAGAAAATGCAAAGAGAATGATCAATTGCCCTTTAGCCCAATGTCACTTACATATTTGAAGATGATCGATGCCTAACCAGGATTAAGGACTGTTTACTCCCTGGATTATTGAAAGCGAGTAGCATCCATCTTCTTCTCATTGCTTGCACACATCAGCATAGGGTTAATGCTATTCCTGGTCTGATATAAGCACTCTGAAATGGAATTACAGAAGGAAAAAATGCAGTTCACTTGCTTTCCCAAAGCATTAGTATTGCTGCTTTCCTGAATATTCATATGCATCATGATTGCTACAAGACAGAAGAATGTGATGCAGATATGTCTGGCTCTTTACTCTTCCGTACCTTTGCTGACTAGATTTTAGGCCTGGCTGGGGAAAAAATAATCTGGACAATTGCTTGAGCTATGCTGCTTGAGTTTCCCTTTAATTCCTGGACAGGAGTCTCCCTCCAGCGATGTCAGCTACTGTGAATACCTCTGCTGACTTTTGACTAGTGACCATTCAAGATTAGTGCCAAAGTAAGTCAGGCCAGGCCTGACTAGGTGGCCATTGATACAATGTAAATCTTTTGAGTAGCAAAAAATATTTCTTTGCCTATTCAGGTTATGCTCCGCTCCTCCAGATCTATTCTCTGCTCTTCTCTGTGCTCCAGGAGGCTGACCTCCTAGAGAGGCTGAGCACCCATTATTGGTGCTCTCTTGCCCTTTGGATTCCCATTGATTTTGGTCTATTGGAGGTAGTAGTAGAAGAGGAGAGGGAAGGTGAAGAGAGTGGTTGCGGTTGATGTATTTATCACCCCTCTTCCTTCCTCCCAGGCCACAGTTTTGGCAGAGGTTGTGTCCCTTTGCCTCAATCTTGACTGCAGCTCTTTCAGGTTTCGGTAGCACTGTACCCTTCCTGTGCCTCACTGAGCCTAGGGGGATAGCAACGCCCACTGTTGCTAGTCCTTGGATGCTTCACCATTCCTTACCAGTTTTATTAACCCTGTCTATAGCTCTGTAAAATGTCCCTTCGTTAAATGCTCTTAAATTAAACCCTTTGGGTACATTCTCTGTGTTGTGGATGCTGGGCTATACCCTGCAGACCCCTCCTTCAGGACTGATGAATGGCTTTCTATGTTCTCAGGAATTGCCCTCAGTCAGTTGCCCTCACGAAGGTCCTGTCTCCTTCTTGGAGCAGTGTGTGCCCAGCGACAGATCAATGTGCAGGGAATGAAGAGTTTGGTCCTTGGGACCCAGCGTGAGTTAGCCATAGGATTATTTGAGACCTCTTTTGGGACTGCACTGAAGCTCAGCTCTTCCCCTGACACACCTGTTTCTTTGTCCTCACTTGCACATATATGGATGCTGAGAGTGCTCCCTAATAATTATCTGGGATGCTGATGTCAGCCTCAGCATTTGCTTCACAGAGTCCAATTTACCACACTCATTCTTTTTTTTTTTTTTTTAAACTTTTTTTTTTTTCAACGTTTATTTATTTTTGGGACAGAGAGAGACAGAGCATGAACGGGGGAGGGGCAGAGAGAGAGGGAGACACAGAATCGGAAACAGGCTCCAGGCTCCGAGCCATCAGCCCAGAGCCCGACGCGGGGCTCGAACTCCCGGACCGCGAGATCGTGACCCGGCTGAAGTCGGACGCTTAACCGACTGCGCCACCCAGGCGCCCCTACCACACTCATTCTTAAAAAAGCATGTGTGCTGCCAATCCTTGTTAAAGATTGACTTCTCTGGCCTGTAGTTACCAACAGGACCCACAGTGGACATAGCTTTGTTTTTGCACCTTCCCAGTTCATCTTCTTGGGATCCGTTATGGTCTTCTCATACTCTTATGTCAGTGTGAGCTCTTGAAGAAAAATGATCTAAAAATACTAATTAAAGCTACCTAAACTACCAATTTATGCCTACCTAAGTCAGCAAACATTTAAAAATATAATATCATCCAGCATTGTTGAAGTTGTGGCACAGATATATTTATACACTGCTGACGGCATTGTTAATAAAAATAACTCTTGAGAAAAATAGCATGACATTATACAGCATTATGCTACTTGGCCTAACAATCACTTTCCCGAGAACAGATTCTTACACAATTAAAAAGAAGAACAAAGCCATATGCACAAATTATCATCTTTGTTGACAGAAGAGACTATCACTCAATATCTGAAACAAAATATTGAACTTCTTACTTTTTTTAAAAGTTTATTTATTTTTGAGAGAGAGAGGGAGGGAGAGTGGGAGGGGCAGAGAGAGAGAGAATCCCGAGCAGGCTCCACACCACCAGGGCAGAGCCAGATGTAGGGGTCGACCCCATGAACCCTGAGCTGAAACCAAGAGTCCAATGTTGAACCGACTGAGCCTCCCAGGTGCTGTGAATTTCTTACTTTTTTAAGCAAGGGAGAGTTTTGCTTTTTAGGCACAGACCTTCCTGAGCAAAGCATGAGTCTGATTTTGTAAGATTTGGGGAAGCATGGAGTTTAAGGATTTGGGTGCCTAAAACACTGTTTAATGATTGGTTGACCCTTTGTTATAGAAGCATGGTTACCAGTCAGTCAGCTGATGGGCTGACTTTCAAAAGTGTGATCACTGAAGTGAAGCTGTTTCCACTTGGGTGAATTTCAGAATCCCGAGGTGTCTTTAATTGGCTGACTTTCAGAAATTTGGTTATTGAGGTGAGTTGTCATTGACCAATTAAATAAGTTTAAATTTATCTGGGTAACTACTTATTACCATGGCTACTGAATGATCAGTCTTTCCCTAGAAGGGTAGGATTTTTTTGTCAATAGCATAGTCTCTAACAGAAACTTGGATATAATCTCAATGTTTAATAATATGTAAATATTAAATAAATTATGATGAAGATATAATGGGGTGTTATGCTGTCAATAACCACTATTAAAATTGAATAGCCACATAGTGAAGGGTTTATAACATAAGGTAGGTTAAACAAGGGATATTAAATTATATTTTCTTGTTGATTGATAATTATTTGAAAAAATGAATATATGAAAGGATCACCTCATGGATGAATGATGACATTTTTAATGTTCCTATATGCTCTATGGTATATACATACATACATTCAATGTTTTTCAAAAAAGTTGTACAAGAAAAGTAATCCAATAATGCAACAGATTATAGGAGTGTTTGAATTTTAAAAGAGAACATTGAAGATCAAAATTCCTCTAAGATACAAATGGACTAATTTAGACCATAAGAGTGGAAAGAGCACTGAACTTGTAATTAAGGTCTTAACTTGAAACCTTGTTTTACATCACATTGTTAATTTTCTGACCTTGGACAAACCATTTGTCCTTTCTGAGCCTCATTTGCTCATGGGTAAAATGGAACTAGAAATTATGTACTTTTCGGGGTTAAGAGAGTTAGCTGAGACTCCTGTGTGAATGTGCTTTGTAAACTGTAAAATGTTATGCAAACTATATTATTAATTCTCTGCTTTTCACGCTTCAGTATCTATACTGTGGGTAACTCAAAGCCAAGTGCTATGAAAAAATATGAATAAAATCATAAATCTTTTTTGAAAAATAAAATGCTCCATAATACCAAGCATGTTTGGAATTGAAGCCAAGGAAGGCACATGCTGCTGCTGGAAAATATTTGTCCTTTTAATGGGGTGCCAGATAACTCAGCATCTGACTGAGAGTTGGCTGGGGGGAGAGATGGGGACAGTCTTCCTAGAACACTCCAGCAGCTTCCTATTGTGTGGTTGCTGATTTAGTGGGGGCACTTGAGAACAGACACGTTGCATTAGCATATGGGCTACAATGTGCCTTTACTCAGAAGTTCCATTTCATTTGGAGTCATTGTGTTTAGCAGACATCTTCATGAAAAACCTACAATTCTGTGCTACAGAGTAGAGTACATGACTACTGCTATGAGCATATTCCTTCCTATTGCAGAGCCTCCAGTGGATTTATAATCCTACCAAAGTGCAAACATATCCCTAAACTGAATCATGCCAAAGTTGAATAGTTATTCATTTGGCAAACCCAACAGTTTTAAAGTTCAGCTTTCTCCAACTTAAACAACTAATCTATAAACTTAAAAAATCCCACTTGTGCCATTAAGAATATGAGGAATTTCGAATTGCTGGAACTGTAAGTCTTATAATGACTTGGGGAATTCTGTAATTTAAATCTTCATGAATTTATTTTCCTCCTGACTGGCAAAATCCAACATCATTTTTGCTTATTTTTCAAATTTAGGTTCAACTTCTCTACTTAAATGAAACCCAAAAATGTAAAGACAATTCATTTACCTCATCTTGCTTTGCATATGCATGGAAAGACTATTTCTATGTCTATTCATATATGATTGAATGTGTGAATATATGTGTTTGAGTACATCAAGTTGTATGTTTATTTTGATATAGTTAAAACCTAAACTTTTCTTACCCTGGAAACTTGAGAATTCTCAAATTAAATCAGTTGGTAAATTAGACACCATGGCAGATGCAAATATACTTAGTACTACTTTTTTTACTGGGGTCACTTGAGCATCCAAGCCAACTTAATCAGTTAACAAACTAGACATTACGACAGATTGAAATAAAATATTTTCAGTCTCAGTGTACTCTAGTTTTGGAGACAAAGTAATGTTGACCAGTTAAAGAATAATTGGAATAGGCTATAATCAGAGATGAGAGAGGCAAAGAGAGAGAAAGAATTTAAACTGATTTTAAAGACTTTGGATTTATAGAGGAGAATGGACAAGCAAAAGAAAGAAGTGTATGCAAACATCTTGAAGGAACATAGCATGGAGTATATGCATCTTTTTCAAGTAAATTAAAGGAGATCAAGTACTTAGAATGGTATCTGGCATATAATAAGACATCAGTAAGTGCTTTGTGTGAAAGATGTTCTTAAGTTTGTTACTGTTGAGTATTGCTAAATGTTCCCTGAGAAGAGAACCTATGTCATTTATTTGTTTATTTATTTATTATATTAAAGTAAATAATTATCAGCTGATTGAAATACAGTAACGGTTAGTCACTTTTCCTTCCTTAGTAGTTATTACAGCTGTCATAAGGATATAGTATAATTATGCTTCTTTGGTGTATCATCTTCTGTGTGTCCCAGTAGAGGAACTGGCCAATCCTATCTGGTTGAGCTCATTTTAGAAAACACCCCTTTCTTGGTTCAGTAACAAAAGTCTGAATTACATAAGCAATGTTGAGTGGGTGTGCATCAATGCAATTAATCTTAGTTATTTCATTTGTTTAATATTTTGGTATTTTAGTGGATTTAAGGCTGAAATGTTTTTTCTTTTTGAAATACTTTTTCATTTAGTGAAGGTCATGGCAGAATTTCCAGAGTGGCATGTACAAATAGTTGGCATCTGTTTAAATTGTTTTGGTGGATTGCATGATAAATATTAAAAAAGAACATATTATTTTGGGGGGCACCTGGGTGGCTCAGTTGGTTAAGCCTCTGACTTTTGATTTTGGCTCAGGTCATGATCTCACAGTTTGTGAGTTCTAGCCCTGCGTTGAACTCTGCACTGACATTGTGGAACCTGCTTGGGATTCTCTCTGTCCCCATCTTTGTCCACTCCTCTCCCCCAAAATAAATAAATAAACTTAAAAAAAGAAGAACATATTATTTTTACTTCTCACTGTAGAAAATGAAATAAGTGTATTTTAGAGGTCAAACTGTTGTTCTAGGAGTTATTAATGGATTGGATACAGTTTCAGATGGCCCATGATATCATCTGTGGTCTGATAATCTTCCTTATAACTGCCCTTTTCAGAAGTAAAAGCCCATTGTTAAATCTTGTCTGCAGGTGCTTTATATTTAATATCCATTTATCTACTTGTGCTTTGATATAAGGGAAACTCTTATAACAGCAATTCCCTTTTAAAACCTAACAAAGCCATAAAATCATAGAATTCTAGAGCTGGAAGGGCAGCAATTATCTTCCATAATCCCTTCATTTTGTTTGTGAAGAAACTGAAGCCTGTGGAAATATCTTACTTGCTTAAGACCATCATAATTAAAACAGACTGGAACTGAGGTTTTCTGTTTCACAACTTTCTACAAATTAGAGATGCTTGTAATAGTGATAGTATATAAATTAAGAGCATGTGACTTAAACATCTTGACAGAGACCACAATAGATAAGTAACTATTTTAGGTTGAGTGACCTTATTTAAATAGGCTAGGATCTTGTTTTACTATTAAAGGGAAACACCAAATAAAACATGCCTCAAAGCCTATTTATGCCTTTCACTCAATATTTACTTGACTCTGGCAAGTCATGATGCCTCCAGCTCCGTAATATCAGACAGTAGTTAAAAATATTTTTTTAATGTTTATTTTTTATTTTCAAGAGAGAGAGAGAGAGAGCACGCACCCAAGCAGGGGAGGGGCAGAGAGAGAGGGAGACACAGAATCTGAAGCATGCTCCAGACTCTGAGCTTTCAGCACAGAGCCCTACACGGGGCTCAAACTCACAAGCCATGAGATCATGATCTGAGCCGAAGTTGGACACTTAACTGACTGAGCCACCCAGGTACCCTCCGACAGGAATTTTTAAAAGAAAATTGCCAATATTATATATAAACCCTCTTTGCTTAACCTTGTCACCAGTTAGAAAAGCGTCTGCACCTGCACCCATCCTAACCCTGGCCCACGCCTCTGTCTATGGCTAATCGTCTACCTGTGCCATAGATCTCAGTGCCTTTCTACTTCATCACTATCCTTTTGCCTTCAATCTCTTCCTTTGTACCTGCTCTCCCCTTTTCACAGACTTATTCAAGTCTATTCCTATTTGGAACAACAACAGATATCTTTATTCATCATCTGTTGCTTTTTCTCTCTATAGATTTTATTCTCTTGCCTCTTTTTCTGTAGAACTAAATTTCACGAAGACATTGCCTCCATATGCTACCTCCATTTCAGTAGTTCAAATGCATCCCTCAGACAGTACTGAGGGGTAAAATTGTAGTTAGTGGAGTGAATAATATAGTGTTGAAAAGTAAACTATTTACTCTAATAAAAAACAATGAATTAAAAACAACTCCCTATAATAAATATATGAATAAAGTTAGTAGCATAGACTAGGAGTTAAGTATCATACAATAATTAAATATTGTATTTAAAATAGACTCTTACAGGGGAACCATGTTGTGAATAAGCTACTCAATATCATTATGGCAAGATACAGAATAATACACTACTCCCTTGCTTAATTAATTTGCTCTTTAAAGTCCTCCTGATTAGTGAAAAGGCCTTAGTGAGAAAATATTTTCATTAATTTTCATGGAGAGAATATGATTAGTTTCATCCTATCCCATGGTATTCAACAATTTTCCTAAATTAAGAAAGTATCCATTGAAAACAAGCTCACAATAATAACATGATAAAAATAGTTTGTATGTACAATGCAATGTAATGAAGGTTTACTATAATTCCTCAAGGAGGAAGGGATGAATTAATGGTGGACAATGGTTGTGGAAGGAAGGTGTGTGGGAATCATTCTTTGGAAGGAATCTCCTTTCTGCACCGTTCTTTTCATCAGTCTTTGGAACTTTTAGAAATTCATGGCTATCTTTCATTCAAAATTTTCACTTAAAAATAGAGCTATAGGTATTTCCTGATATATATGGAAATTTATATTGAGAAAGTTCTTTGAAGAGCTAAACAATTTTGATAAAGAAAAATAGAGAATTTAAACTAAGTGATTTTAAGACAGCGTGGTATAGGGATAAATACTAAAGACCAATGGAATGTAATAGTCCAGAAATACTCCATGCAATATATATATGCTCAAGCAATTTTTAGATTACAGTGCCTTATTAACTCAGTGAGGGAAAGTATAATATTTTTAACAATTAATGCTGAATATTTTAACATACATGTGGGAAAAATAATCTGGACCCTAACTCCTGCCATATATTTAAAAAACCTCATATTGGAACTTGGAGCTACATATAAAATTTAAATATATACAGTTTTTAGGAGAAATGATAAGAGAATAATCTGTGTGACCAGAGGCTAAGCAAAGATTTCTTAGAGCACACACAAAAACCCACAACATAAAATAAATAAATTGGAGAGCATCAAACTTAAAAAGCTTTGCTCTTTAAAAGACACTATTCAGAAAATAAAACTACATGCCTCAGCCTTGGAGGAAATATTTGCAAAGCATATATCATGTGTAGAATTTGTTTTTAGAATATATAAATAACTCCTACACACCAGTAAGGGGGAAAACAACCAGATAAAGTTATAAGATTTGACCAAATCACAAAAAAAGTTATATGAATGGAAAATAAACACATGAAAAGATGCTCCACTTTATCAGTTATTAGGGAAATGTAAATCAAAACTATAATAAGATACATGACACTCCCACTAAAATGGCTAGAATAAGAAAACCAAAAACAAAATCCTGACAATAGAAGTTTTGGCAAGAATACAGAGCATCTGGAACTCTTATACACTGCTATGGAGAATACAAAATATGTCAGCCATTTTGGTAAACAACTTGGGAATTTCTTATGTAGTTATATACTTACCAAGTGACTCAGTTATCCCAGTCCTAGGTATTAACCCCAAGGCAAAGTATTCTTACAAATACTGTTTTATACTTGGATGTTTGTTTTAGTTTCATTCAGTCACCAAACCCCCAAACAACCCAAATGTTTATCAGCTAGTTAATGGATAAATTATGGTGGATTCATTCTATGGAACACCACTCGGAGATAACAATAAAACTGTTCATACACATGGTAACATGGCATTATTCTCAAAAGCATTATGCTGAGTAAAATACTCCATACGTGAAAGATTGCATGCTATATTATTTTATTCATAGTAAGTTTTAGAAAAGACAAAATTATAATGACAAGAAGCAGGTCAGTGGTGGCCAGGAACTAGTTGAGGGAGAAAGGATTTATTGCAGAAAGACAAGATAGAACTCTTTGGGGTGATGGAAATATCTTATATCTTGATTGTGGTGATGTTATAGAACTTTACACTAGTCAGCTTAAAGTTTGTGACTTTTAATATGCTCTTTTTTACTTCAGGTATCCTGATTTTTACAATGGCGCTAGAACACAAGCATTAATTTCATATAGACCATAGTACTCAACAAAAGGATAAGATTATAAAACTTCTAGAAGAACAGGAAAATAGTACAATAGAATAGAGAAAGCCCTTTGTGCTTTTTAGGTAGGTCAAGATTGAGTGTAAATGGGGAAAATTGATAATTTGACTTTATCAGTATTAAAAACTTCTCACAAAAACACTTTGAATAAACTGAATAGGCAAGTCACAAACTGGAGGAACTGTATCTATCAAAGAACTTGTATCAATATTAGGAAATGCTTACAAAAATTAGTAATGAAAATACAAACAACTTGATTAAAAATGTTTAATATGCTTGATGAGACAGTTCATAAAACATCAAAGAAAAAATAATACATGACAAGGTTCTCAACATTACTATTGTCAGGGAAATGTAAACTGAAACCACAATTTGATACCATTTTATACTTTATAAAATGTCAAAAGTTAAAAAAAAACCTGACAATACCAAATGCTGGTGAGAATTTGCTACTGGAATTCTCATATATTGCTAGTTGGCATATAACCTAGTAAAATCACTATGGAAAACTGCTTGGCGGTTTCTTTTAAATTTAAATGTACTGTGATTATATTCAGAAATTTCACTCTTAAGTAATTCCTCAGAGAAATAAACACACACACACACACACACACACACACATATATATATATATATAAAAATGTAAATTTATATATATATAAATAGTCATTATAAATATATATATTTATAAATTTATATATAAATAAACAAATATATATATATTAAGTTTACTTTTGAGAGAGGGAGAGAGAGAGAGAGAGAGAGAGAGAGAGAGAGAAAGCAGGGGAGGGGCAGAGAGAGAGAGAGAAGGAGACAGAGGATCCGAAGCAGGCTGTGTGCTTATTAGCCTTACTTGGGGTTTGAACTCATTAACTGTGAGATCATGACCTGAGCTGAAATTGGATGCTTAACTGACTGAGCCACCCAGGTGCCCCAAGAAGTAAACACATTTGAAGTCACAAAAACTTGTACAAAATATTTCTAGCAATGATATTTATAATGCCCCCAAATGTTAACTCAATTGTCTATCAGTAGGAGAAAGGATAAATGAGTTTTGATATATTTATAAATGGGATATTTCTCACACTAAAAAGAAAAAAACTGTTGATAGATGTGACAAAACAGATGGAACTCAGTGACATTAAGCTGCACAAAAGAAGCTAGACACAAGAGAACATACTATGTAATTGCACATATATGAAACTCATAAATACATTTAGTGATAGAAATTATTGTTTAAAAATTTTATTGGTGACTTAATTTCTTTACTGGAATCTGGGGGGAGGGAGAGAGAGAATCTTAAGCAGGTTCCATGCTCAGTGTGGAGCCTGACGCAGGGCTTAATCTCATGACGCTGGGATCATGACTTGAGCCAAAATCAAGAGTTGGACACCCAACCAACTGAGCCACCCAGGTGCCCTATAATTTTTAATTTTTGAATCTATTGACTTCACTAAGATATGGTCATTATGGATTACTCTTTGCTGGACCAGACTATGTGTTTTCATTCCTCATCATTATTCTTTTATTTCTGGAAAATTGTCTTAAATTATACCTTTAGATATTTGCCCTTTATATTAATGCTTTTCCATTTTTCCTTTCTTTTTCAAAGATAGTAATTATGTGTTGCCCATTTTCCTTATTTATCGTTTCTATAATCCCTTTAAACTGTTCATTTCCAAATGCTTGCTTTATGTAAGTCTGTATCCTAATATGTTTCTAGCATCATCAGTTTTCCCTTTTGCTGCTTGCAGTTTGGCTTTTATTTCTATGTTTTTACTTTGTGATTCCATTTCTTTACTAAACTTGGCCAATTGACACATTCATGCTTTATCTTCTTTTGTCGTTTTATAATAGTCATTCATTTGACAGATATTTATTGAGTCTCTACTGCCATGTATTAAGTACTGTTCTCTCAATTGTGTCTTTTCTAGATGATCTTATTTTATAGAAGTCATCTTTCTCTCTCTCTAAACACACACACACACACACACACACACACACACACACACAATTTATTTATTTATTTATTTTTTTTACACATTACAGAAATTTAATGAAGAAATTATTAAATGAAGTGCATCACATTATAAAGCAACCTACTCTTATTGCGTCAAGTTTTTTTTTTTATTATATGAAATTTATTGTCAAGTTGGTTTCCATACAACACCCAGTGCTCATCCCAAAAGGTGCCCTCCTCAATACCCATCACCCACCCTCTCCTCCCTACCACCCCCCATCAACCCTCAGGTTGTTCTCAGTTTTTAACAGTCTCTTATGCTTTGGCTCTCTCCCACTCTAACCTCTTTTTTTCTTTTTTCCTCCCCCTCCCCCATGGGTTCCTGTTAAGTTTCTCAGGATCCACATAAGAGTGAAACCATATGGTATCTGTCTTTCTCTGTATGGCTTATTTCACTTAGCATCACACTCTCCAGTTCCATCCACGTTGCTACAAAAGGCCATATTTCATTTTTTCTCATTGCCACGTAGTATTCCATTGACACACACACAATTTAATAGCAATGTACTTGATTAAAATTTTTATCTAGTCTCATGATAGTATTTCTCTAGTGGTGTTCCTTGACCTTCCTTTCTTCCATCCTCCCTCTCACCTCCCTCCCTGCCTTGATTCCTTGCTTCCTTCCTTCCTTCCTTCCTTGCATAGATCTTGTGTTCTTTCTTTTGTGATTCATATTCATCTCTGAGTGAAGTGAGTTCTCCCTGGCTGGTTATTTGTTGGAGGTTTATATGAGGGTGGAGTCAGGACTTTGTTTTAGGAATAAAAGAAATTTTCCTTTTGTCATAGGGTTTGGTATTTGAATGATTTCTTTTAGACTTTATTTCTTCTCAGCTAATCTAGCTGAGCAATCTCTGCATTGCTGTTTTTATTTTCAATTGAATATACTCTAATCTTTTTAGTACGTAGGGTCTCTAAAGATATTAATTTCATCCTGTAGCCTCCTCAAACCAAGCTTGTACCTCTGTAACTTTCTGGAGACTCTTCTTTTCAAAGCTCGCTAATGACCACCTAATTTTTCTGCTTAATAATCACTGCTCAGTCCTTATTTTTCTTGACCTCTCTGTATCATAAGACCATGTCTATTGTGCCTCCTCTTTAAAGCTTCTTACACCCTTGGTTTCTGTCCCTGTTGTCTCCTTAGTTTCTTCCTAATATTTTTGAGAAATCCTTTGGTCTTGTTACTCTCCTTCTTTCAAGATCCTATTCCCTTCAAATTACTTTCTTATTGGGTCAAGAAGACATTTTCTAGAGTGCAGAGTTGAACATTTTGATCCCCTGCTTATAATTCTTCAAAAACATCTACTTTCATTCTATGTGGAATAAAGTCCATACCATTTAGCATTACATTAAAATGCCAACGTGTTCTGCATCTTACATATCTTCCCAGTTGTATTTTCTACTACTCTTCATCCTATAGGTCCTATTCTTTGGAGCCATACCGACTAGATATAGTTCAGCAAATATACCGTAATGCCGAATGTCTCTGTGATGTTTCTTCTAGCTGGATTAATTTTCCAACTGTTTTTCTTTGGTGAAGTCTATTCATTCTTCCAAACCATGCACTGGTATAAAACCAAGGCCCTCTTATTTGTGCTATTCAGTTCCTTCCAGGAGTTTCTTCTGTACATAATGCATAATGCTCATTAACTGCCCACTCAGCAGTGCAGTGCCCTAGAAGGTGAGCTCTTTGGCAGCCATATTGGGTGCCTTCTGTTGTTAGCAGTGCCTGTCAAATACTAGATTTATACCTCTTCTTTTCTTTAAAAAATTTTCTTTTCTCTAAATAAATGAATGGTTGTCTCATAAGATCTAGGCTTGAGACCATTGTCTCATTTCCTATAAGACACTTAAAAACTAATGGAACAGGAAAACTTGCAGATAGAAATTATGGACTCTGAGGTACTTTTCTCTACTTTTCTCTCTATTCAGTCTTACTTAGTATAGTCTTAGATTTAATAAGCTTAACAATGATAATGGTTTTTGTTTTATTATCATCCAGGCAAGGATAAAAAATAAAATAATAATACTACCTCAAATCATCAATAATATTTCACTAAGAAGTAAATGGGAAGACCTGTGTAAACTATGCATTGTGTTTGAAGTCTGTTCACGTTTTTATAAAAATTGGATCTACATTCCCATGATATGTGTGTGTTTTATATACATATCATTTCTAATTTTTTTAAATGTTTATTTATTTTTGAGACAGAGACAGAGCATCAGCAGAGGAGGGGTAGAGAGAGAGAGAGGGAGACACAGAATCCAAGGCAGGCTCCAGGCTCTGAGCTGTCAGCACAGAGCCTGATGCGGGGCTTGAACTCACAAGCTGTGAGATCATGACCTGAGCCGAAGTCAGACGCCCAACTGACTGAGCCAGCCAGGCGCCCCTTGTATATGGGTAATTTCTACAACACAGTTAATAGAACAACCATGAAACTTTTTAATCTGGATTGGCTGTTAGGACAATGACACATTTATAGTGACAATCTGTAAAGTACAGATAAGGCCAAAAGATTTTTTGTGACCCAGATGTTATTTAGCTTTAAGATAAAAGAGAGAAATAAATATTGCTTCTTTTTCACTAATTATAGAGGGAAAGCGTTCTATATTATATTAACAGTTAGAAAATAATTAATCAGAATTTGTTATTATAATCATACATAAATGGATTATAGAGGATTTAGGATTAATGGCATTTCAGACATTATATTGTTTCCTCATGTTAAGATTATCGTTTTGTGATGATTATGTTTACCTTGTCAGAATCATCTTGACCCCATGCTCAGATCCCTGGAGACTGTCTTTGCCCAGTGAAGCAGTTGTTATGTTCTCTTGGTAATAAGAAAATTCAGACATAAATAGCTCTAAAGCAGAATTATATAAGGTCGTGTTATTTTAGTTATGTTTTTTTTTAAAGGAAGGAGGTTAAAAGTGGGCATCTTTGTGGTAAGGTGGAGAGAGACTTAATGGAAGTATTTTGATGGGATTGTGATTCAACAAATCATTTAATGAAGACCTGCTATGTACAAGACCCTTCCAGGCACCACTCACTATTTCATTTAGTCCTCACAATAGCCCTGTGAGATGGGAAGTATTGTGCCTGTTTTTATAAATGTACCACAGAGTTGGAATCTCAACCTAGAGTTTTTTTAATTCACTTTCAGAGAGCTTTCCTTTATATAACAACTGGGATGCATTGGATATAGTTTATACTGGAGAATCTGCAAATGCCTGTCACTAATACCAGAAATATACTGCTTACATCATCCAAAAGGATGCAACATTTTAACCTTTTAAAAGATTGAGGGGCACCTGAGTGGCTCATTTGGTTAAGTGTTTGGCTTCAGCTCAGGTTATGATCTCGTGGTTCATGAGTTTGAGCCCCGTGTCGGGCTCTGTGCTGATAGCTCGGAGCCTGGAATCTGCTTCAAATTCTGTGTCTCCTTCTCTTTGCCCATCTCCCACTCACGCTCTGTCTCTCTCTGTCTCTCAAAAATAGATAAACATTAAAAAAATTTAAATATTGATCATATATGATTGCAGCCATATCAGGAATATATACAGCAAATAATTGTTTTTCATCAATAGAAGCATAAGATTGGAAGGACCAAATGACTTATTAAAGATCTCATAGCCACTAGTAGGGCTCTTATTGGTGGCTAATCTTATTGGTGGCTAAAGATCAGTGAGAGAACATCTTGTTTTGTTTGGAATTATGTTTTCCTTTACCCTTATGGTAAAATTTTACTTACTGTGTTAGAGTGTGGTTCAAGTTTACCTTCTCTGTGAAGTCTTTTCTTGTCTTTCTAGACAGAATTCTGTAACCTTCCTGTGTGCTCCTGCTGTGCATTGTAAGTACCTCTGTAATGTAATTAGTTATATGAACTGTCCATTCTCACTCTACTCTACTTAGGCTCTGCAATCTTTGAGGACAGAGGTCTTGCCTTTTCATCTGTGTATTCTCAGTACGCTTAGTAGTGCTCAGTGAATGACTGTTGTATTAATGAATGCATATATGAATGCCTGAGTACATGAATATATGAATTCATAAATAAATTGCTTGGTGCTGAAGCATTGTGTGTGTGTGTGTGTGTGTGTGTGTGTGTGTGTGTGTGTTAGCATGCTCTCTAATGTATGAATAAGTTTTTGCCAAAAACAGTACAAAAACAAAACAAAACAAAACAAAACAAAAGCCTTCAATTTAGAGGCAACACAAGAAGGCATCATAGTGGAACAGACTGTGGACCAAATCTAGATTACTGGAATTTTAATATGAGTTATGCTACTCACTAAGTGAATGCCAAGTCAGTATTTATAGGGCTCTTTATTTCATCTGCAAGTTTAGAGAATCACACATGGCAAAAGTTACAAAGATGGTACTTGAATAAAATTTGGAAAACACTGTTCTAAGGCATTTTATGGGAGTATCATAGGGAATACTGTAGTGGTTTTCAACCTTTTCTTTTTAAGGTGTAGAACATCTTGTCAAATAAAATCTTCAAAGAGCCTCAGAATGTGAAATAGATAAAAATTGAGATTTTGTGGCTGTAAAGCGTCTTTGTCCTCTAATTCCTGCTTCTTCTGTTCTCTGACCTCTTATATGTCAGATGTGCCAAATGTTTTTCAAATTCATGAGTGAGTCCATTCTTAGGGTGAGGCCTAATTCTACATCTTTAAAAATAAACAAGATGGGCATCTGGGTGGCTCAGTTGGTTGAGTGTCCAACTCTTGATTTGGCTTAGGTCATGATCTCAGGGTTAGTGGGATTGAGCCCCATGTCAGGCTCTGTGCTGACAGCACGGAGCCTGCTTGGGATTCTCTCTCTCTCCCTCTCTCTGCCCCTTCCCTGCTCATGCTCTCTCTTTCTCTCCCAAAATAAATAAATAAAAATTAAAAAAAGAATTTAAATATAAACAAGGAAATTACAGTTTCTGAATATAAAGATACTTGGAGACCAATAACACATGTTTCCTTATGTTCTTTTCTGCTATATCAAAACAATATTACACAGCACTCTGGTGTCACCAAATTAGTTTCAGCCTTCTGCTTGTGAGATTTTTTTTCATATGCCCACCGAGATCTGGATCCCTGACCTCTTAGGGGGTTCGGGACAGATTGGCTCTGAATTGGGTGTCTGCTTCTAAGTGGGCAGTAATCGTTGGCAGAATTAATACCCAATTAATTCAGTAAAATCAGCAAGTGTAATATCATTAATTCATTTGAGGTACTGGTAAGATTCCTCATTTTTTGGACTTTCCTCATAGGAAGTCTATAATGATGTAGTATTTATATTTCTGAGAAAGGAGCACACAGAAGTTCTGTGTGCTTTTTTGCTCAAAATAATAATGAACTGTTGCACTTTATGATTTCAGTCTTCTCCCCAAGTAAAGAAAACAAGTAAATTGATGATTGGTGTCTGGGATCTTTGGGTCTAAAAAGAAGCCATTGATCAAAATCCTGTCTATCTCCCACATGTCCCATGAGACATGTTTGAAAAGCATTATACTGCTGGACAATTTTTAAAAGCCTGGGGATGTAGCCCTTGTGAATGAAAATCAAGAGTCTTCTGTATTAACTTAAAATAATTTTAGATATTGAAGAAAAGACAACTCAGAAAAAGAAAATACTTGTGAATTCTTGTTCAAGTGTAAGAGAAAACAGATGCAAATTAGTATGCCTTTTTAGTTATGTTTTATACACATAGTCTAAGTTTTCCAATTTATTTTAAATCTGTATGAGATTACATAAAAGAGTAGCTTTTCATAGGCTCCATATGTTCTGAAAACAATAGAATCTTTTTTTTTTTTTTGCTTCATTATTTAAAAAATTATCTGGTTCCTTTCTTGTCCTGAAATTCTACTTTTATTCCCACTTATCCTCTGTATCATGGTCCTGACTCATCTACATTTGCTCTTGTTCTTTGAGAAACAATGCTTGTTTGCCTCTTTCAAGAGACAGTGGAGGATAATGGTTAATTGCATGAACTCTGCAGGCACAGTGCTGCGTGTGAATCTTGTCTCTGTCCTTTCCTACATGAGTGTGCTTGGACAAGTCATTTACCCTTTCAATGCTTCAGAATTCTTAACCTGTGCAATGGAGACAAAACTAGTTGTGAGGATTATATGCGGTAATATATTCAGGGACTATAGAATAGTGCTTACCACAAAGCTATTAGTATTCTTACACATATGCCCACCGAGATCTGGATCCCTGACCTCTGAGTAAGAATATATATTCTATCAATATTGGTTATTTGTTAGGTGATATTGGTAGTTTGCCAGGCATTCTGGTTCTATCTCTTGCTGCCTCCTATCTTCTGCTTTTGGATTGTCATACTTCTAGTGTTTTAGGGAGAAGCATAGGGCATATATATTTTATTCAAACATTTTTTTAGTAAGTATTGTTCGACACAGGGAATGTAATGACTAACAATATTCACTGTGAGCTTCTGAGTGGTACAAAACTGTGCATCCTTAAAAATAAATATATAATTACAATAAATACCGTGAATAAGAAAAAAGTAATGACATGGCAAGACCTTGTGACAAGCGGGGTAAGTCAGTAAAAGCTTTTCTGGGAAAAAGATATTTAAGCTGAAGTCTGAGGAATGAGTTAGCCAGGCAAAACTGAAGAAGCGTTACAGTGCAGAAAAAGTCCTGAGGCAAGGGAGGCGTGTTGGATAAACCCCAAATGCAATTTGGCTAAAGAAAAATGAGATCAAGGGCACAGTGATACGGGATTAGGTAGGGAAGCCAGTGGAAGCCAACATAAGAAGGTGAGGCTGAAAAGGCAAAGAAAAGACCAGATCTGTAGGGACTTGTATGTAATATTAGGGTTTTGGATTATCCTAAATGTATCAAGAAGCCATGAAGAATGTAGATCAGGAAAGTAATATAAGGAATTCTGGATTTTTAGAAGATCAGTTTGGAGAATAGATGGAGAGGAGTAAGGCTCCTTTCTTTGTTCTTTAGTTATAGTACTTATAAAAGAACTGTTACCTCCTCTGTGAAGCTTTCCTTATAATTTTTGCCTGTAGAGGTGACCTTCACTCATTTGTTCACCTAATGAACCCACTGTGCTGTGAACCTAACACATACCAAGGACACCGTAGGTATTGTAGAATGAGGAATCATTTATTCATCCTTCTGAAGACAAGACCATGGGCCCTTTAAAGTCAAGGAAGTCATTTAGCTCCTAGTTTCAGGCTGTTTGGAAGCTAGACCCTCACGCTGTGGGGATGGTCTTTTTATCCTTTGTTGTGAAGAAACGGTGCATCTAGATTTTAGGTATTTTTCAGAAGCATATGATCCATATGTAGTTGTTGATTTATGTGTGCCTGGGCGAGGAGGAGTTCAGGATCTTCCTACGCCGTCATCTTGTGGAAGACCATTAAGGCATTATTTATATTAGTAGAAACATGGGAATAGTTTGTCACTTTCTCTCTGTTCTGTTAGTGTGGGAAATTAATAACATTCATCCAAACAAATTGTACACTAAGAATTTTTTCTTTTCTGTCAACATGTGTACTGATTTCAAGTTTGTATCCTATTAGTAATTTACCGAGAACACATTTTATAGTAGAAGTTGATTTTAAATGGTTGTTCAGGAGACACATTTTACTCAGGGCAGCATTTAGCCTAGCTACTTTGCAGTCTGATGACTATTAAAAGAATTCCATTATCTCTTTGTTACTTATTATTCTCTCAGGTTAAGCTAATGATTTAAGTTCATATTAATTCTTAATACTTTCTAATTTTTATCTCAAAAGTCCTTGATGCTTTTTGCCTATTTAAACAAACTGATTTTCTCTCCCAGAAATGCTTATGTCTAACTGTTGGGTGCTTATGTCTTAAGAAGTTTTACATGGAAAATATCTTTTCTTATTACATACACATTTTTTTTCTCAAATTTGTCTGCTCTCCATTATTTTCATCCCACTACAACAATTTTTAAGAGGAGGCACATTATCTCCTCTGTTTATCTTCCCTATAGTCAAATCCAAAAGCAATTGTAATTGAGTGCAGTAGTCCTAAGTTTCTGAAAGTGTGATGAGACCAGTAGATGCAGACTCGAGAGATTAGTTTTATACTTTATGTATGTATGTATACTAATTCTTTATGTATGAATTCTGGAAATTTTAATCTATTTGTTGACTCTAGAGAATTTATTTTTATAGGTTTTGTTTTCTTCCACTAGTTTCGTAGAATTTCATTAGATTCATAAAGTTTATGGATAATTATAATGCAACCTCTTGATGATTGAAGACATCAAAGGCCCAGAGCTAGGCAGTGTTAACCTTAAAATTAAAAGCTATTTTATCTGCAAAAATTTGGGAACAGCAGAGAACTGCAACTCAGGACATGCAAGCTATGGCAAAACCATAAGCAAGTCAAACAAGGGAGAGGAATGTTATTTTATGGAGACAAAGGAGGAAGTTGGGAGGGGTTGTTTTAAATGCAAGTCCATTGGAGAAAAGCAGGAGTTAAGGCTGTTTCTCGCTGGATGAGTTGCAGGGGTAGCCAATTTCTTATAGGAGATGAAATGCACATCTTTCCCTATGGGAACTTGTAATTAATGATTCTTTCTTGGTAATAATTCTTCTGTTGGAGTCTATAATTGACAATCTTCCTATAATTGACATTTGAGTGATATGTTCCCACTTTGGCCTCCTAGCTCCTTTTTACTGAGATTTCCCTTTATTAATTTTCACAGTGGATTACTATAGTGAGGTGGTTATGGGTGTCTGGAAGGAGATAACAATTCAGACTCCTCTTTGTCCAGCATTTCTTCCCCAAATGCATACTACATTAGATGCTAGACTTTATGCTGGTTATTTTTAAAAATTCAAACACGAATTGGTTTAGTACAAAGGATCTTAGATATTTGTACTTTATGAGTCAGTAAAAATTTCAAAGAATTAGGAGACTGATAGAGTTGCCAAAGTTTAATTTTTCTTAGGTGAGGCCATTGAGAAACAAAAGAAAGAAATGCTTTTGCCCTATTACATTATCATCATTTCATGGAAAGAAATTTTAACATCTGAAAGAATGATGAGTAGTGCTTTTACTGTTAATCTACAAATGGCAACTATAATCCAAAATAGAGGACTAGAGCCATCAAAATATTTGACATTCTCTATGGAGAGCTATATACAAAAGTGGTCAGTCAACTCCTTGAGACAGGTAGCAGATGGGTTCTGATACCTACCATTACTCCAACAACCTCCCAGTGCTCATATAACCAGTCTGGGTGGGGAAAGGATGGATGTGGAGAAGTTTTGGAGAAGTGTTATTGGCCTACTGAAGATGAAAAACTACTTGTAGAAATCAGGGATATCTTCCATAAAAGGAAGCTTAGCTTCTGTATCCCTTAGATTCTAATTAGGAAAACAAAACAAAAGGGATTTAATACAAGAAACTGATTACACAAGTATTGGATGATGAACAAAAGGGGTCAGCCAGGTAACCCAAAGAATAGTGAAGCAGCCTCCATTCCTAGTCAAGGGGGGAAATGGTGTTATGTGATCTAGGCATGCAAAAGAGGGTTCACTCCCATAGGAGCTAGAACCACCAAGGGGTCACTCTGAAGAGTGAGTAGATATTTGATGGGGGGTATTGTGCCAGTGGTTCTGGGTCTGCCAGAAGGGAGTGCCATAGTAGTCTCTACTCTTGGAATGAGGAAGAAAGTCTCTTTTCTCCAATTCTCTTCCATCCTCCTACTAGTGACTCCCATTGTCAGCACTTAAAGGAAGCCAGCTGTGAAGAGAATGTATAAATGTAGTTTGCAAAGTCTCAGCCCCAGCATTACAGAACAGAGTTTAGAATGATTGGCTTGGGGCTGAAAGACATTAATAACTGACGTAGTATCTCATTTCTCCATTGGTCACTTATGCAGAATACATTCTGATCTGCTCTATGTGACTTCTTGAGCAAGAGAGAAAGAGAAATGGGGAGAGACAGCTGGGCAGGAGGAAGAGATTGCAGCAGAGCACCCTATGCCCTCACCATTTGGTGCCACAAGGATGCTGGAGCTTATTCTGCATCAAGTGCACTGTGGCCTTAGCCATCTTGTCAGTACTTCATTCAGCACTTGAGTACAATGACAGACTATAACTAAATGCTCTGCTAAGTAAAAAGACTTTTGCTCCTTTTAATTAATTCTTCTCTGCTGCAATGTGAAAGAAATTGGAACCTAAAGAGCGGGGAGGGAAGAGGAATAAAAGAGTAGACCATTCCATCTTCACACTCCAATTCCTAAACACTGGCCACTGAAGTGGCTCCACAGGGCCTGGCCATTGAGCAAGGAAAGGAGAAGGAGATGTGATTTAAAGCAGTTATGAGTTGCAGTAATGGACTCAGTCTGAACTGATGTTAAGGAAGAGGAAATGGATGTGACATTGCAGATGGAAAGCAGTGGTTAGAGAAAAATTAAAACCATGACGTATCTGGGCTCTACTGAGTTCAGAATGTTCAATGAATCAGTTACACAGAAATCAAAACCAAACTTTTTGAACAACATCTCAGCATAAAGGGCAATCTTTAAATTGGAAAAAAAAGCTTGCTTAAAAACTCTAAATATTACTCTCATTTTTCTCATTTCTTCATGGTTTGGCCTAGCATGTATCCATGATGTAGGCTTTTAGAGTGATTACCATTATTCATTGAAATTTTTATCAGCAAGGGATTACTAGTATCAATAGCTATAACCTATGAAAAGAGAAATTCACACTAGTGCTATAGCGGCCAGCGTCCTTCTCCTCATTTTAGCTTTCAAATCTCTGTGGAGAAAGGAGAAAGAAGGAAAGGTGAAATTATATGAACACTGTAATCTTGAACATAAGAGAATGTTATGAAAGAATAGTATATGTTTAAAAGCATCTTTTAGGTGGTAAAATACAAAAACCATAGGAAATCTATTAAAATGTGCCAGAAGTGGAATTTATAGTCATCATACTTACTCATCACCTTAGAAATTCTTAGAAATATTTTGTTTTAATAAAACATATGGTATTCTATGTATTGAGAACAAACTCAATGAGTAGGACCTTTCCTACTCATTGGTAGGAAGAATAATGGGTAATGGAAGAATAATCTCAAATTAAGAGAACTTGACTTCTTATCTACATTTGCCTTAAATTGGAGGCAGTTAAAAACTTCAGTATCTTTTAAAAAGTATTTCTTTTTGTCCTTACATGATCAGGGAGCATGGTTCCAGAAAACTGATCAACTTAACTTGTATTTCCATCATCAGAAATGAAATAAAAATCATTTCATTCACGTCTACCTTGAAAAGATGTGAATAAGACCCAATCAGCTGCATAGGGATAGGTTAAGGCTTGGTTTTAGAAGCAAAATTTTCTGGTCTGAACCAACATGAGTGTGACTTTGGGCATACTTCATTGCTGTTCCAAGACTTGATTTCCTCACCTGTCATTATTCTTGTGCCCATCTCATTTGGTTGGCTGCTCTTATGAGACATATTTGAAATCATGTATTTACTTAAACTGGCATAGCTTCTCAATCTATGTGAGCCTAAATGAAAGGCAACTGACACTAACAATCAGCAATAAAATGGTTTGTACAACCCCTATTCTCCTATGTATATGTATTGTGTGTGTGTGTATATATATATATAATATGTAATTTGTATTATATAATATATAATGTATAAAATGTATTATATATTACATATAATTGTATAAAATAAATATTATTTTTAAAATTATAAAAAATGTTTATTTACATTTGAGAAAGACAGAGACAGAATGCAAGTGGGTTAGGGGCAGAGAGAGAGGGAGGCACAGATCCGAAGCAGGATCCAGGCTCCGAGCTGTCAGCATAGAGCCCGACATGGGGCTTGAACACAGGAGCTGTGAGATCATGACCTGAGCCACCCAGGCGCCTGGGTATAAAATATATATTATATATAATATGTTAAATTATATTATGTGCTATTATATAATAATACTATAATACTATAAAATAATATAATATTAACATATTACAACATTTCTCAGATCTCCCAAATAGAATCACTATTACCATCAAAGAGTGATGCCAGGAGTGCCTGGGTGACTCAGTCTATTAAACATCTGACTCTTGGTTTCGACTCAGATCATGATGTCACAGTTCATGTGTTCAAGCCCCACATCGGGCTCTGTGCTGAGAGTGTGGAGCCTGCTTGGATTCTGTTTCCCTCTCTCTCTGCCCCTCCCCTGCTTGTTCTCTCTCTCTCAAAATAAATAAACATAAACTTAAAAAAAAAGAGTAATGACATAAAAGTATTTCTGCCCCACAAAAGCCACTTGAGATAATGCCTGCTGACCTTTCTAAAAGCCATAAAGCCATTTTATTATTTTTTTAAATTTTTTTTTAATGTTTTATTTATTTTTGAGACAGGGAGAGACAGAGCATGAATAGGGGAGGGTCAGAGAGAGGGAGACACAGAATCTGAAACAGGCTCCAGGCTCTGAGCTGTCAGCACAGAGCCTGACGCAGGGCTCGAACTCACGGACTGAGAGATCATGACCTGAGCTGAAGTCGGCCGCTTAACCGACTGAGCCACCCAGGCGCCCCCATAAAGCCATTTTAGAACTCCCATTTACTCATTCATTCTTTGAGCAATTATTTATTGAGAACTTGCTTTGTGTTCATCACTGTACTAGGCACTGAGGAGGCATATTTTAAAATTGCCCTCTAGCTTTGTAAAGTTTTTGGATCAAATCTGTTGTCAGGGTCCTAGCAGGAAATAGATTGCACTTTCAATGGGATGAAAGAGAGATCTATTTAATGGAGGTACTATTTACATACTATTTACTATGTGGTCAGGGCTGAGAATAAGCAGCAGGCAAGGATGAAGCACCACAAGGCTAGCCACAGTCCTACATCTGAAGGTCAAGTGGAAATAGTAGTTAATGGAACCAAGGGAACTTAGAAGACAGGTGCCTACAGAGCTGTGATGTAGGGTAGAAGACTGTAGCCACTGCTACTCCATAGCCAGCAGGAGAAATCCCTCTTTCTTCTTGCCTCCCATCTACTGCCTCTGCTTCCCATTGGCTGAACACACCTGGGAGCCGGAGGGCTAGAGAGCCCATGGACAATAGTCCTAGAGCACCAGCCTCCAAGAGCACAGGATGGAAAAGGTGGAGGGGTGAATCTCGTTTGGAAAATGAAGAGTATCCAGAAAACATCTCTCTTCTAGTTTTTCTTGTTTTATATAACAGATATTGTGTTTTATTTCTGAATATAAAAGTAAAATATTTTTAATATATAACATTTGGAAAACTGCCTTGTAACTTGCGATCCTGCTTTTTCCTAACCAGGTCATCCTCTCAGTTAGAGGCACATAAATGTATCCAATAAGCTCTCACACTCAAGGTGTCATAAAATATAAATTTATTTCCATGGCTCAGACCTCTTAAAAGTACTCTTGCTTGCCAGATGATCTACTGATGTTACCCTGGAACATTTTGTTTTTCTTCCTGTCATAAATTTCCTTAGCATGGCATCTTTCACACCCTTAGTATACGAAATTCCTTTCCATATTTTTGCACACCATGTTGTTCTTAATTATCCCCAGAATTAACAAATTCTACTTGTTATTTAAGGCTAAAAAGAATCCTCATTTCCTTCCCAAAGCCTTCCCTGAAACCCAACGCCAACTATTTCTTTATTTCAAAGAAGAGTTTTATTTACACGTATGACTTTAGCGTTCAATTATATTCTTTGATTTATTAGCTTTACAAATATTTTTGAACAACTACTATGTACTAAGTACACATTTAATATGTGTAAATTTTTCCTTTCAAAGTAGAAGTTTTGAGAGCCATATTTGCTTTGAGCTTCCTTCTTTCCTTCCTTTCCATTTCTTTATTAGATTTATTTTAGAGAGAGAGAGCCAGTGGGGGAGAGGAGCAGAGGGAGAGAGAGAGAATCTTAAGCAGGCTCCATCCTCAGTGCAGAGCCCAGAGTGGGTTTGATCCCATGACGCTGGGATCATGACCTGAGCCGAAATCAAGAGTTGGATGCTCAACTGACTGAACCACCCAGGTATCCCTGAACTTCATTTTTTAAAAATCATTATTTTATTTGAGTATAGTTGATACACGATGTTACATTAGCTTCATGTGTACAACATAGTGATTCAACTTCTTTATATGTTATGCTATCTCACCATAAGTGTAGCTGTCACACATACAATGCTATTATAATATCATTGACTATATATTCTATGCTGTGTCTTTGTTCCCATGACTTATTCATTTCATACCTGAAATCCTATATCTCCCACTCCCCTTCACCCGTTTTACCCATTCCTGCACCCTCCTTCTCTTGGGCAACCGTTGGTTTGTTCTCTGTACTTATGGATCTAATTCTACTTGTTTTTTTATTCATCCGTTTTGTTTTTTAGATTCCACACAAGAGTGAAATCATATGGCTTTGTCTTTCTCAGTGTGACTTATCTCACTTAGCGTAATACCCTCCAGGTCCGTCCATGTTGTTGCGAATGGCAAGATCTAACCCTTTTTTAAATGGCTGCATAATATTCTATCATCTATATACACCACATCTTCCTTCTTCATTTGTCTATCAGTGGACCCTGTGTTTATTACAGCATTATTATTTTTTAAAATGTTTATTTATTTATTTTGAGAGATAGAGCAAGCAGGGAAGGGGCAAAGAGAGCGGGAGAGAGAGAATCCCAAGCAGGCATAGAGCCCAATGCGGGGCTCAAACTCAACGAACCACAAAATCTTGAGCTGAGATGAAATCGAGTTAGACACTTAACCAACTGAGTCACCCAGGTGCCCCTTATTGCAGCTTTATTTACAATAGCCAAGATATGGAAGCAACCTAAGTACACATTTAGCTTCATTTGGATTCTGTCATACTTTGCACAAGTCTGAGAAGGTATAGTTAAGGTCTTCATTTCTGCTGGGGAAACTTGATCATTGTCCCTGCCTGCTGAAGATAGCCTGGAGATTTCTCCTCCGGTTGTACCTATTTTTAAGTGCAATTCCTACCAAGCAAAATGGATGTAGGATAGAAAGTAAATTTTGCTTCATAGATTTTTCCTACTAATTTAGTATGTGAAGCAATTTGTTAGAGATCACTTTGGTATTCTTATTTTCTTTCCAGACCCACACTCTACTAATTATGATTTTGTTTTGAAATTGACTGCAAATAACATTTGCATCTTGACAGTCCAGATGCGAAACTTACAGTCATGTGTGTTTCATTTTGCACCATGATATGACATGATACTGCATGTATTTTGTTAACTGTGAAAATTCAGTTGACACTTTCTAAATAGATATTTAAGAGACCACATAATTTATCAACTACCTACAGCCTAAGACTTAACAGATCCTAGCCTATCACTGTTTCTTAGTTTCTTCATCCCAGATAAGTAGATATCCTTTACCTCCCTACAAGGTGTCCCCCCAAATTATGGCACAGTAAGTTTTGTAGAAATAAAATAACTTTAAAAATAAGTTAATATTCTTATGTATTTTGTGGGTTCTTATTTTATGTGTATATATAAAATACATATATTAATACATGACATGTATTATTATATAGTGCATATTATAATATATACTATATATAATATATAAAATATGTATAAAATCAATTTTTGGATCATAAAATAATACATCACAAAAAATTTGGGAAATATGGAAAGAAAAACCTTATAACCCTTACATGATGTCCACTGTTACCATTTTACACAGCTTTACTTTAGTATTTTTCTATGCTTTTATTTTTACAGAATTATAATAATTGGGTACATCTAATTCTGTATCCTGAATATAAAACTTAAATCTTGAATCTTGCTTTTTTTTTAAACTTAGGAGTATAAGCTTTTATTTTTTCCGGATTCTACCTTATAGAAGCACTTGAGATTAAAGATCACTCTGTGATAAAATATGTTTGTTATTTGTCTACTTTTGTTATGTGTCAAGGAACCTTTGAGTAAAAGCTCTAAATTCTGGCTACTCCTGTTTGGCCAGCATTCTGTAAGTTCAATAACTGCAATAATTTCTTGGTGTATGTGAGGAAATTCTTTTCCTTGGCATATTGAATCAACCCCCTGAAAAACCTATGGGATTCTCTCCCAGAACACTTACAAAGGCAAAGTTTCTCCTTCCCCCACTCTCTTATCCACTCTGTCACTTCTGCTGCCGACTTCTGCATAATATAGTCAAATTATGTGTTAGAAATTCAACCCTGGTTTCCTGGGTGATGGTACAATGCCACTACTTAGTATTCCTAGTCACATAGCTACAATTCCATCACGCTCTTAATCTATATATATCTTCATGTTCAAGAAGCAGACTTTTCAATCAGGCATGTATTAAGAGTTTAAATGTACAGAGTGAAAAAATGTAGGAGCTTCTTGAAGTCAGCAATGATGCGGGACATTTTTTTTTTACCAAGATTTTGAAAGACCACCATATGGACTAACGCTTCTTGGATTCAATGATTTCTATAGTGTATCTTTTCCAGTTCAATTCTGCAAACAGAATTCTTTATATTCTCTTATAGACTATTGAATGCCTGAACTTTAAATTGGGGCCTTTTTTGAAAGCCTGGGTTTTCAAAATGAGAGGTTAGTTTTTCTTTGGAGTTGCAAAACCAGGGTGTACCCTTAAATTTTGATAATGTTATTGAGGTTCTTTGTTTCTGAAGTGGCTTAATGATCTACACAAAACAAATATCATAAACTACAGTGTTTCTTCTTCCAAATGGCCAGGTTTGTGTGATTTAAACCAGGGAATTGTAACTCTAACTATCCATTGCTAAAATTTTCTGTGGTAAATACTTGCTTATGTGTTTATACATATGAGAGGTTTAAACTGATGGTAAAATTGAAATTAAGATATTTTTTGTCATGTATATTTTCTGTATTGGTTTGTTTTTCTTTCCTTTTCTTTTTTTTTTTTTTTAATTTTTTTTTTTCAACGTTTATTTATTTTTGGGACAGAGAGAGACAGAGCATGAATGGGGGAGGGGCAGAGAGAGAGGGAGACACAGAATCGGAAACAGGCTCCAGGCTCTGAGCCATCAGCCCAGAGCCCGACGCGGGGCTCGAACTCACGGACCGCGAGATCGTGACCTGGCTGAAGTCGGACGCTTAACCGACTGCGCCACCCAGGCGCCCCTCCTTTTCTTTTTTTTGACCATAATATCAAAGCCTTATGTTCCTTAAATTCTAAATCTGCCATGTTTTAAGCTGTGTTACCTTGGCTCAATTATTTTTCTGATCATTTGTTCCCTCATTAGGAAAAAAATGAAAATAATCCCACAGATTGTTATGGAGGTTAAATGAAACATTGTATGAGAAAGTATAAAGCCCTTCACAAACACATATTATTTCTATATTCTTAATGATCATGGATTATTTGGTAGCCTAAGTGTTACCCTCTATTCTTTTCTCTTCTTCTGAGAAGCTTTGCACTGATTTCTTGGATTTTTGTATTTTGTGAACCTCTTTTTCCACATTTCAGATTAATTGGCTTGGAAAATTATGATATTTACTTATACACATACATTATATACACTTAAAAGTTAGTTTGGAGAATACAAATAAGCCACGTATTTGTATTCAACTAAGGGTACTGAGCTCTTTTTGTGTGTGTGTATCTCTTTTTTTTTCCCTGTAGGTCTTAAAAATTGTCAGCAAAACTGTGCCGGATAAGAGACATTCTAAGAGGGGATATTTTTCACCTCTATAATGAAGAAAAGCAGGAGTGTGATGGCAGTGACGGCTGATGATGTAAGTTCTAAAAGTCAGAGTTGCTCGATTCTATCCACTTTTTGTCTGCTCAATGAAGTCAGTCTATAATTTTATTCAAAGGGCAGGCTAGGCTGTTTAACAGCACCACTTTGTCACTAATTATTCCTGTGACCCAGGCATTGCCAGCACCTGGTCCCAGAATTCTGCAAAGTAGACAACAGGAACACTGCCCTCTCTGCAGCTTGGAGATGGGCTCAGCTTCATGGTTGAATTCACAAAACCCCCAATCTCTGATGGATGCCTACATTCCAACTCTTGCAAACTCCTCTTTCTACACTGCTTGCATGATCAGTTTCCTGATGACTTTCTTACCCATCATTACTCAGGCACAGCTAATCTTTGAGAGTCACCTCCTATGGTGGGGTCTTTGACAACTGCTTGTAAGAAGCCTGTGATGTATGCATCCTGTAGATCTTGGCTACTCAAATGTGATCCTCAGAGCAGTGGCATTAGCATTGCCTGGGTGTTTATTAGAAATGCAGAGTCTTAAGCCACATCTTAGACCAACAAATCAGACTATTTTAACAAGATCCCAGGGTGACTAGATACATTCATTCTTTCAGAAACCCTGCTCCAGGTTATCTGAAGAAGTCTGTAAACTTACCATTTCATAACTTTGCATCATGGGCGGCTGAGATTAATTATCTCCTTTGCTTTCAATTGCCCAGTCTCCTGTTAGTGTGACTTTAATTGTCCAGGTTTTACTCAGTTTCTGATTGTAATTGAGTTAAAAATCATATGCCGACTAATATGATGTGCAGAAGGAAAGGAGGGAGGTAGGAAAAAAAAGTATTTTTCCTTGCTTTCTGTAATACCTCGTCTTGTGGTTAAGCTCCTATTTCAACAGATGGGGGACGGGCTGGAAGGAACTTGAATCTGCCAATTACTGTAAAAGTCCGTCTTTTGGTTAAATGCCCTATCTTTCAGGATTTTTCCCCGTTCTTACTTCTTCCCTTGCCCATGGCATTGGGCAAAGGGACTTAGCATTAATTAACATTATGGTAAAAGATGTGCGGTATTGTCCTTGTCTTGTATGGTCCCCTTTCCACTAACATCCACTATTGTTCAGTTGAGGAACAGCTCATTTTCCCAGGTCTTGGGTGTCAAGTCTCTGTCCTTGGTCTATTGCTGATTAAGCATGTGACAGGTGTATGAAGTGATGACTGCTTTCAGCGTGAGCAGTATACCTTCTTAGTGCACTGTAAGTTTGACCTTCTCCCCCACTGCGTGAACTCCTCTCAGCGGGGACTCTGTTTGTTTAAAAGCTTTGCTTTCTGTCCTACACTTACCTTGGGGCTGCTTACCCCATGGACTTCTGGTCCCTTTGCCACATGTTGAAGCAAATCCCATAGCAGGCAAGCAGAAGCTAATTCTCAGCTTCTTTCTGTGTCCCTGTAGGTGCTTGTGGGAACTTCTTGGACCCACAGGTGCAGAAGGAGACTTAGCTGTGCTGTAAGGCTCTTGCCCACCAAAACATACCTTTTCGCCATTGCAATTTCTACTCTTGGTTAGTGTTCTAGTTTCATCACCTGTGATAATATTTCCTTTCTTTATTTCCCCCTTCTCTGCTCCTTGACTACAAGGGAACTTCCCTTAACTCATATTCTAAGTTCTCAGTACCCATGGTAAAAAGTGATGTTCAGACTTCCATGCTCTACTCTGGACATCTAAAGGGACACTTTGGGAGTTCAGAAATCATTTTTCTTAAAAACAAATAAAAACACACAAAAAAACCCACCTTGGGATTGCCTTTTAATACTATTTGTATACTGTGTGCTCCAAGATTCTATTTTTTGGAAGAATAAAACAAAGCAATGCATTCTGTCTATAAAAGATGGACAATGATTCTTTCCTTACAGTAATAATCCCAATCCTCCCTTGAGGCAGTCGGTTGCCACAGTCAAAAGACAAAAGATGGAGATTGTTGCATACAAGAACGTGCAAAAAAGAAAAGCACATTCAAAGAATATTAAACCTACCAGAGTGGATAATTATTACCTAATTTGCAGTGTCCAACATGCACTAGCCACATATGACTCTTAAGCACCAGTCTGAATGGCAATGTGCTGTAAGTGTAACAATAGATCTTGGATTTTGAATATATAATAGTATAAATATAAAAGAATGTAAAAAAATTCATTAATAATTTTTTATATAGATTACATTTTGAAATGATGATATTCAGGGTATACTAGTTTAAGTAAAGTATTCTATTAAAAGTAATTTCACCTGCATCTGAAAATAATGTAACATTATATGTCAACTATACTAAAAAAAAGTGATTGCACCTGCTTCTTTTTTACTTTTTTAATGTGGCTACTAGAAAATTTAAAATTATACACTTGGCTCCCATTTGTGGCTTGCACCTTATTTCTAGTGGACAGTGATGACCTGGCACTTTTCACTATGCGCCTCGACTCTTTGAGTACAAAGCTTATCCTGAATGTTAACACACACTATTTCTTCCCTCACAACAAGAGCAACTTCGCAGTTTTACATTTTATATACCACACTCTTGAAATAAGTTTTCACCCTTAAGTCAAAAATATTTTATCATATTTTTATTTATTTTAATTCAGCAAACATTTATTTAGTGATTTAAATAGTCATTTAATTTAGCACCTGTTATCTGCCAAACACTTGTTAGGTTCAAGAGCATAGTGTTAATGTCCCTTTGAAGCTTATATTCCAGAGAGGCGTGGAGAAATCAATGGATAGATTATAAAATAATCTCAGGTCTGATAAGAGCTCTACAGAAAAGTGAAGTTGGTCAGCAGGCAAAGAATGCTTGGATGGTGAGAATAGAATGTTTATGGAGGAATAACGGGAGAAGATGATGTACGGACAGAGAGGCCATGTAGGCTGTGAAGGTGTGAGCCCTCTGAAGATCAGAGGGAAGAACATTTCTGGTAAAGGGAACAACATGTGCAAAGGTCTTTACTGCATGTAAAATACTATGTTTGTCTCTGTCAGAATAAGCAAATGCATAACCATGACTATTGTGTTTGTATAATTACAGTACACAAATAACTTTAATAGGAGACTTTATATGATGAATGACACAGGAACAGTATGCATTAAGTACTTTGTGTTTGGGAACTAAGTATCAGAAGTGAGGAATAAATTAATGCTGTTCAGGTACTAAACATGAGCAATTAATTATTAATAAAGGGATTAAGAATAGCTCAGATAGGTGGGAGTTGCTGGTTTAGGGAAGAGGGGAAAAGGGGAAAATGGATAAGAGGTAGGAAAGAAGAACCAGGAAATGTGAGTGTGAGTGACGCGCGCGCGCACACACACACACACGCACACACACACAGAAAGAGAGAGGGGCTGATTTTACATATAAAATATATTATTTACCTCTGGGAAAACTACTCATAAGTGATGGTGATTGCCTGTGATTAAAATACATTTTTCAAAGAAAAATTACTTTTGTTATTGTGTCATGGAGCATCATGACATTTAGTTTTCATAGGGTCACTGAGTGTCACTTGTTACTTCCCATACTTTCCATTTCTCGTTTTGTAAGGTTTGAAAAACTCTGGCCTATGGTCCAAAGTGAATTGTACCCAAGCTCACTAGAAGTCCTTGGAGGTACCCAATCCCATTTCCTCACCAGGAGTTTAATCAGAAGAATTCCAAAATTGGAGCAAGCTCCAAAAATGTCTTGGGATAGACTAGCAAAGCCAAAATAAAACAACAGCAGCAGCAACAAAGTTGTAACTACCTAGGAACTGATATTCCTCAATTGGACATTTTCAGTGTTGCTAACTTGGTTAGTTTTTTCTTTCTTTTGCGCATTATTTATTTTGAGAGAGACAGAGCGTGAGTGGGGGAGGGGGCAGAGAAAGAGAGGGAGACAGGGAATCCTAAGAGCCCTACATGGGACTGGAACTCCTTAAGTTGTGATTATCCAGGAGCATGAGGATAATCCCAAACTGGGTTATTCCCCTTGGAGTTGTAGAGATATAGGGTGAATTTGGGGTAGTATGATGCATTTAAAAATTTGTAATTTCCAGAAGTAACATTCAAATTAATGTTTCTTTCCCCCAAATCTTTGATCTGAGGAGTGGTGTAGTCAACCAGAATCATGCTAGTTAAAATAGGAATACAAATCTAAGATCTCAAATTCAGTAATTGAGAACTGACTGAATTAGATTTTTCCCTTGAGGACGTTGGCAATTTGGGGGGATTACTATATAGATTATGAGTGTGAATGTAGAGTTGGAGTAACTCTACATGGGTTAATGAGTGTTTGTAAAACAATATTAATTTTTTAAAATTTTTTAATTAAACATTTATATATATATATGATTTATTGTCAAGTTAGTTAATATACAGTGTATATACAGTGTGTTCTTGGTTTTGGGGGTACAGTCCCATGATTCATCACTTATATAAAACAATATTAATTAATGTTCCCACAATTTTAAGTTATTTCTAAAAAGCCACTCCATTATGTTCTTTTGTGTCAATGCATTTTCACATTAACTGGGGTCTTTTAAAACAAATTATTTTAACTCAAGGAATGACTTCAGATTCATAAATTTGAGCCTGTTAGCAAGTCAGTGTGGGATACATTTTGTGGTAGGTATGACTTTGTTACCTTTCAAATAACAAGTACAAAACAAGTACCCATTTAGTTCATTTACTACAATTAAACCTAGTTGAAAATACTTTTCCTTTTCTAAAAGGGAAAACTATCCAATAACTTTATTAGGAGACTCTAGTGGTTGGTGGTTTAACTAAATAATGTCCTTATTTCTGTTCTCTGGTACAAATGCCCTTGCATAGCAGGTAATGTATATACTTATGACTTGCTTCCAGATAACCAGTACTTTCTTTACATGAATATTTGGAATAAGACTGATTTATAGTCAGGAGTTCTGGCTTTTAGTTTGTTCTTGAGTCTTTTCAGGAAGACTTTGTGTATTCTGTTTCAGGAACTTTTCTTTATGCCTTTTCAGGAAAAAAAAACCAACCAAACAAAACCTTATATATACCAAGCTTTCCCCTCAGCCTCTAATTTGTAAAACATACACACACACACACACATACACACACAGTAACTACACTAAGTGCTAGGCTTACAATGAATTTAACATAACTGGTTAGTAAATAGTGAAACGCTGACCACATCCCAGAATATTTTAAACTCTGGAAAATTATATTTTGTCTTCTTGTTGAATTGGGGTCCTACTAAATTTTAAATACATGGTATTCCTGTCAAGCACAAGAAAATGGGGGTGGTATCCCATTTCAAGTAGAGGGTGGGGCCCCTGAAAACTGTCAGACCTATTCATACCCAAATTTCCTTCATCAAAAGGTGGTTTTGTGTGGATCAGATAAGCATAAATCACTAGAATATAGGTTTCCGTGAGCATAGATACTATGCTTCCATTTGCTGTTGTATCCTTCTTAAGTAGCTCAGTGTAAAACTATAATGGGTATGCAACAAATATTTGTTGCACCAATCAAGATAGACCTTGAAACTCAACTTAGTTGTTCTTGTATGAACTAGGATAGGGATGAGTGGAATGGGAGATAAAGAACTTTTGTTTGTTTAAGCCTTTGGAGATATATTCCCGGGTTTTCCTAACTCTATTCTGAAAGGCTAGCAGGGAAGAACCTGTCTTTTTAGGGCCACAGAATGATGTTCAGGTGAGACACCTTGGTCTGGTGATAAGACTCCATTATTCCATGTTAAGATAAGAGAGTGATGGTTGCAGCTTTTGAGCTCCAAGTTGCTATCAATGGGTATTTGAGCTGGTATGAATGATACATCAGGGAGTAGCTCATTTGGGGCTCCTACTCCCAACAGTGCCAGGACCTACAGTCACCAAGAGATGTAGGGAGGACGAATAACTCTTATCAGTGGTTACAGCACAATGTGTTTATCTTCTCACAAATACTTCATTTATGTCAGCATTAGGGCATGTACTGAACACATGCAGTTCAGTTCAGGGCTGGATAAAGTATACTCTTCTTTCTCTGAACTCTTACATAATTTTACCAAAAAAAAAAAAAAAAAAAAGCAAGAAAGAAAGGAAAGAAAGACAAAAGGAAAGAAAGAAAAAGAAATCTCAACTCTGAGAAAATCTTTTATGGGAACAGGAATAAGTCAGTTCTCCATAATTATCAAGATCTTTCTGTCCTGAGATAGAAAATATTTTTACTTTAAAACCCTAAGCAAGGAAGGGTATGCCTTAGCTAATGTGGTTTTCTCCTGTGTTGCAGAATGATAACATTGATTTCCAATATATATTCAATGATAGGTTTTCATTTTAGCAAGTTAAAATAAAATGAGAAAGAAAGGAAAAAAGAAATAAAAATTTAAGAGAGAGAAAGAAGATAGAAAGCCCTCTGATCCACATGCTATAACTGGTAAATATTACCTACTGTCCTAAAAATCACCAAGAATGTGCAACTGATAGTTTATTCCAAAAGTTGAAAGTTAGCCAGCCTGCCCACTTCTTGTTTTCTCTTAAGCTTTTAATGTGAGTGTTAGATTCTGATTGTGAGATCACGAATCAGGACTTTATGAGTGACAGCTGGATCATTTAGGTTCTTATTTCACTCCACTGTGCATCATTTTAGACATTTGAATTTCATTCTCTTTTTCTTCTTTTTTCTCTCCTTGTGGTTCCTTCAGAATGTGAAAGATTATCTTGAATGTAGCTTGAGTAAATCCTACAGTTCTTCTAGTAACACACTTGGGATCGACCTCTGGAGAGGGAGAAGGTGTTGCTCAGGAAACTTACAGTTACCGCCCCTGTCCCAAAGACAGAGTGAGAGGGCAAGGACTCCCGAGGGAGATGGCATTTCCAGACCTACCACGCTACCTTTGACGACACTCCCAAGCATCGCTATTACAACCGTAAGCCAGGAGGGGTGAGTAGTCTCAAAATTAAATGTCAGTTCTAAGTTTTATTTTCTGATTATTCCAACATAATCTCCTGCTATTAAAATGTTGGGTATTTGTGAAGTAACTGAGGCTGTTGACGTTTTGAGAATTTGTTTTCCTTTGGGTAGCAAGATGAGGCCCTTTACACAGTGGAGAGATTTTCAACCTGTTAAGATTGGAAGGAGCCTATCGAGGGAGGAATGAGATAACATTTTTATTAATGTCAAGGGAAAGCAAAATTACTGCCTATGATCAGTTTTTTTAAATAACTATTCAGTGTGCATCAGTATGTTTCCATTTAGAAAAGCAAAATCATATCAGAGTACCTAAGGGAATTATGTATGTATATATGACAGGAGATATTTTTATGCTCTGCTCTACATATAATTATTCCTAGTTTCTTTTTATTCTTATACTGTTTTACTAACCTCAGTTTGTGATTATGTATGAAATAGAACACTTCATTATAAATCAAAAGAGGAATGAAAATTATACTCTGAGAGATAGATGCTTGGGCTATTTTGCAGAGTCTCTATTTGTAAATGAGGCTATCTGAATCTAGGGCTGAAAAGTTAATCAAGTACATATAATCTTATAATTGTGGTTAAAATTGCACGGTGATGCTGCTTCAGATGTGTGTTTCATCATACATTTAATAATTAGCATTTTGTTTTTTTTTCATTTTTTCCTCTACATAATTTTCAAATATTTTCCAAGAATGGCCTGCTTATGTAACATGGGGTTTTATCATTACAACGAAAAGTGTTTTCTCTATATTTTATGTAATTTTAAATTTTAAAAATATGGTGTACTTTTTGTTTAAATCATTTATCAAGGAGAAGGACTAATATTGCATCATTAAAATCTGGTTTTTATGCTGTGCTATATACCCTTGCTACTTGGTGAGCTTCCATAGTGCTGATGTGTAGCCCAGTATGTACCCATTGACTAATGCAGGGCATTTTTTAGTTGCTGGTTCTCAAATACACTAAGAATTAGATCACTGGGACTCCAGCCATTATAGTTACTGGCATGAAATGGTTCGTCAGACAGTCTGTATGTGATAGATAGAGAAGCATGGTAACATACCATAGGAAGAACGGGTTAAAAATTTGTGAAGCACTGACTTACCATCTTCTGTTGAGCTGAATTAACATTAGAATTGTCATAGCCAATCATTGAGAACTAAAATGGGCATATCACTCCCGGATCGCTTACTCAATCGCATAGCTCATGTAATTAGTCTTGGTTATGCTTCTGCAGAATTGCAGATTTGGAGTTGTAAAGAATTCCACAGATTTATTTTTCAGCAAGTTGGCACTGGTACAGTTGTACCAGTTGTTACAATTTTGAAATGCTTTCATACCAGTTGGTAAATGTATGCTTTCCTGAGTTCTCTGATTGCCCCTTCTAGCATCCCAGACTCTTTCCCAGAAGTAAATTCCTCACAATCCAGCACCTAAGGGGGTGATGACTGGCACAGCACGGATCTGGTTTTGGCAGGTGTTGGTGACATACTTTATAGGATAACAATCTGGATAAAATGTACCTTGTAAATTTTGAGTTTAACTAACTCAAGGACACCTTGAAAGTTGTGGAATTGTCCTTCCCATAGAAGTATCAAATCCTGCCTGACATTTGGGACATGATTGTCTATCTCTGTCAGTTGAGTGTATTAGTTTGTACAGTGACAGTAATAATACTCACCTCATAGGCTATTGTGAGGATTAAATATAGTAACCTCTGTAAGATACCTACCTTAGTAAAAAGCACATGTTAGGTTATCAACAAATGTTAGTTTCTGTCCCCTTGAATATTATCCAGTAAACCCTTTTGAAAACTAGAAACCATGTCTTAAGTTATCAGCAGCCTCATGCAGGGTACCAGTAATTTAAAGTGAAGTGGAAGATTTAGCCATTATCCAGGGAGTTTGTGTTGTGCAATCAGTAACACTACATATTAAGTAATTCATTCATAACATGTCTTTCATTTCAATTACCTGGATACTTTTTAATATATGAGAGAGTATCAGTCATTGACTCTACATTTATTTTTAACTGTGGGTATAAAAGCATTGCTATATATTCCTTAAAAATGCTTTCACTGGAACATGCATAGTTGCACACTGGTAGAATTGCTGGCTGAGGAATCTGATTGAAAGACATTTGATTAGAAGTGAGGAAGTCGAGCTCCAACTATCACTGTCATCAACTTGATGCAAGTTCACAGATGTCAGGGATGCAGCCTCTGACCATGTGTGGGAAAGAATTATACTTACCACTTAGAGCACTGAGAATATGGAATCAATCTCCATGTCTAAACCAGGGGTGAGAAAACTTTTGGTGAAAGGTCAGCTAATATTTTTGGCTTTGTGGGCCTTGCAGTCTTTTTCATGACTATTCAACACTACTGTTAAAGTGTGAAAGTAGCCATAGATAATGCATGATGAATAAATGTAGCCGTGTTCCAGTAACACTTAATTTATACAAACAGGTAGCAGGCTAGATTTGGCTTGCCAGTCAGTTTGATGACTCCTGACCTAGACTTAAAAAAGATCTCTAGGACATGACTCCTACTCTGGTATTGCTTTGACAGTTACAACTGGGTGAAACTTCTCTTGAGCTCCTGGTTGTTGTGCTAAATGTGCCATAGATAAGGGGCCATGTGCTAGAGATTAGATTTTTAAAGCCAATGAAGGAATTTGAGTGATGCAAATGAAAGGTAGTGCCAAGTGTATATAAGGTTAAAAAAAAAAAAAAACCCTGATATAAATTTAGCTGTTGTTTGGAGAGAGCACATTGATGACAGAACTTGGCCGTCATTGCAGGCAAAAGGCCTGGAATATAAAGACAGTGGTTTGATTTACCATAGAGAAAGAACAAATTATAAATGACCTGTGTCCAACTGAGTGAACTTGCGTCCTATTACCTTTTGGATAAGGTTCTTCATCCCACAGAAACCCAAATGGACACACAATGGAAAGATAATACCTAGTTTTCAGAGTTGTGATGAAAATTAAAGATAACATGTGATTTACACTTGAAAAAATCATAAATTAGAGCCGAGGAAGAAAGGATAGCAATAAAATATCACTCTCAATATTTTCATTAGTGAGGAAAGAGAGAATGGAAGCTGATTGGAGAAGATTCAATGAAGGAGAAGTGCTGTAATGTGGAGACTTACCTATGCTGAATGGAAGGAACCAGTAGATGGGGAGACATTGAAGATAAGAGAGATGGGCAAAGTTGGTATTGAATATACTAAGGAAGGTACAGGGGGAAAGATGAGTTTCAGACAAGATTAGAAATCTCTTCTTTTGAAATGTGTAAATCCAAGGCAGAAAAGAATGAATATATTGGAAATTACAAGAAGAGAATTAGGAGAACTTCTTTTCCAAAGATCTCTACCATCAATGTTTATCAAATATTAGAGTGCATCAGAAACCCCTTGAAGGCTTATTGAAAAACAGATTGCTGGACCCCAATCTAGAGCTGAGAGTCTGAGATAGGGCTTAGAATACATAGTTCTAACAAGTTCCCAGATGAAACTTCTGGAACTGACCTGGGGTCCACATTTTGAGAATTCTGGCCTAGATTTTCTCAATGAAGTAGGAGGTTAGGTCATTTGCTGAATATAAGGGCAGTGGTCCTTCCACTTTCCTTTCAACCAAAGGTGTACATAGTTCCAGATCACCAAGCATGAATTTTTATTTGGTGGTATTTCTTTTTTCTGTGCCACACCAACTGACCTGTGGAGCAATTGAATTCCCAGGTATTAGATAATAGTACTGCTTTAAGAATGCTCACATCTTGGAGTGCCTGGGTGGCTCAGTCAGTTAAGTGTCTGACTCTTGATTTTGGCTCAGGTCATGATCTCACAGTTGTGAGATCAAGCCCTACATCAAGCGCTGCGTTGAGTCCCACCTTGGGCATGGAGACTGGTTAAGATTCTCTCTCTCTTTCTCTTCGTCTGCCCCTCCCCTTGCTAGCATGTGCTTGTTGGTGTTCTCTCTCTCTCTCTCTCTCTCTCAAAAAAAAAAAAAGAAAGAAAAGAAAAAAGAATGCTCATATCTTAATGATGCAATGGAAATATTGTCAAGTGAATTTTCAGTTGGATAGGAAGAAGCTGCGAGATGAAAAAGTCAAGGATTCTTGTTTGAGGGTTTTCCTCATGGCGCACTTTTTCTTAAGAAGGCCTGGCTTCTCCTTTGTCATGCTCTCAAAGAAGATTATAAATATCAGTTTGCTTGTCTCCCATCTCTGTCTGCCTGAGGGCTGTGCTTTGCTTCTCTAAATGTTTCAGTTGTGAACAGGATGATTCTATTGGGAATCTATTAACTTAGGTGTAATATCCTTAATGTTCACTGTCCCAACTTTTACCTCCACTGGGGAGAGTGGTGCCATTTCCCTGTTGCTGTGTGGAGGGCTGGAAGCCATTTCAAGTGTTCTCGTTATCACAGAGGGGGAAAGTGGTCAGTCTGCTGAGGTGGTGACTCAGAAACACAGGATGTGCTTTATTGTTCCTACTCTGTGCCACAAGTTTACAGTCTGATGAGGTTTTCAATAAAAATATTTTATATTTTTTAGCTGCTTCTCCAGTATAGATCCTAAAGCCCCATTTTAGAGATCAAAATGCCCACAGATGCTGCATGCAAATGCCATAGATTCAACAAAAGGTGGTATGAGGATGGGAAATTGACGACACACACATCTGTTTAGCTCCCACTAGGTTTTACCACCCACTCAAATACTTTGACTACAGAAACTGTGTTTGTGACTTGTGCATTGAGCACTGCAATCTACATGTCAGCAATACACAAAGCCCCCTTCCCTTGGGTCCCCATGGCAGGTATGTGAGATAATGGACAATGGTATACAAACTCAAGCATCATCCCTCCACACTTCATTGCATATGTATTTTACCAGTCAGGTCAAAATTATATTGGAATATAGAAGTGCAGGCTTTATGTAGAAAGTACTTAGGATCTAGTCTCTAGGATTATGATAATTGGTGTATGGCTTTACAGAATAGATAGTATTCTCACTATGATACACCATAGTATACAATGTCCTTTCCGTCTCCTCTTTTATTTAAATTTAATTCCACAACAACCCTGTGAGGTGGGCATTATTTCTTAAGGTAAAGCAAAAACAAAAATGATTTCAAATAAAGTATAATCATTGGAATAAAAGGTTTCATAATACAGAAAGAATTGATTTTGAAGTTTGATGGCTGACAGCTTTCAATTCCCTACCTCTCCCCTTTGCCTCACATCTAGGAAAGAGAAGAAAATATGGAACCACGCCCTTGACCATAATAAAACGCTATGTCACTTTCCACCTCCTTCTAAACTTTGTTTCTCTTTAGATAGAACCTGAGGTCTTCTCCTTGGGGAATTCTTTCACTGTTTACTATGTGAATAGTAAACTTTATTTCTTAGATGTTATTCCTATGTGTTATCCAGCCTGATATCCATAAATTCCTGGGCAGAAGGAGCCCAGCTTCCAGCAGGGGATACTAGATACCCAGATAAAACAGGTTTCTTAGTTTTATACAAGGTAATGGTGTTTTATTCCTTCAAACTTGTCATTTCAGACAGCAACAAAAAAGTATTGTGATTAACTCATGGCCAAGAACTGAAAGAGAAACAAGACATGGTCTCTGCCCTTCCCTTTAGTGGTTATAGCCTCATAATAGAGGAAGATGTAAATTTAAAAATCACAAAGTAATGTCAGAGGTAGTATGTACAACTTACTGTGGGAATGGAGAAGAGTGAATGGCTGTTTTTTCTGGTTTGAACAGTATGTGTGTAGAGACATAAAAGTGCAAAAGAGGATGGAATGTTGAAGGAACTATATTCAGCTTTATTTGGCTGGAGAACAGGGTGAGTGTGCTGAGATGTGGTTGTCAAGGCCCTTGAAGGCTCTGCTGGTCCATTATCCTGAGGATATTGGCAAGCTATTGAATGGCTTTCAGAAATGAAATAAAAGAAGAATGTTTCTATTTCAACAGTTAACTTCAATGGAGGTGTGGAAGATAGATTGGAATCGAGACAGAAAAGTAATTTAGAAGGACACTGCTTATGTCCAAGTGAATGGTGATGATGGCTGAGTCAGAACAAAGGCAAGGAAAATGGTCAGAGTGTAGCAGGATGCTCGCACAGAGAATCATGACATCGAGACTTTTCTTTCCAGGAAGCAACTTTATTCATGCCGGCACAGCTCAGTTGGGTTCATACCAAACTGAGCCCCAAATGCCACATGGCATAGTTTTTTTTACATTTCCTATTTCTTTGTGTCCCGTATATGGTAACACGCAAACATGCAGTCTGATTAAGTGGTCTTATGTTACAAGGTCATGAGGGATGTTGTCATGTATGCGTATAGCCTGGTTGCCTTGAGGGTTTTTTTTTGTTTTTGTTTTTGTTTTCATTTCTTAGGGAGGGGACCTTACCACAAGAGGAGGACAAAATGTATTAGGTACTGTTCTAGGAGGTGGGATATAAGGTGAAAAAGGGCAGAGAAATTCTATTTTTATGAAGTTTGCATTCTAATGGGTGTGTGAGAGAGAACTCCCTAATATCCATTTTTCCTTCTCTCCAACTGTCAGAAAAGTCCAGAGTTATAACCGAGCACATGGCTACCCAGGAAATAGACTGTACCTTTCAGACTTTCTTGCAGGTTTCTCTTAGTCTAGGTAGAACCTAGGTTCTGGCCAGAACATGCCCTTAAAATAAAGAGGCATCCTTCTCCTTCCACTGTCCCCTTTGCTACTAGGTCAGAATGGGTATGCAGTGGTGGGATTTCTTGTACTGCGTGGCCCAGGTAAAACCACAGGGCTGATGGAGCAGCAAAACAAAGGGCCCTGAGCATGTGACAACTTCCTGGAAGCTTCCACACCAGACTAATGTGAAGCAGAATAAAATTCTGTTGTGGTTTTGGGTTTCTGTCTGCTATAGTAGCTGAACCTGTTTTGTAAGTAATACTGGGAGAGACAGATGATTATAGTTGAGGTTAAGCATAAAGGGGATGCCCAGATCATGAATCCCACAAAGCAGTCATCTAAAAATATAAATAAAATAGAGAGGCGCCTTGGTGGCTCAGGCGGTTGAGCGGCTGACTTAGGCTCAGGTCATGATCTCGCCGTCCGTGAGTTCGAGCCCCGCGTCAGGCTCTGTGCTGACAGCTCGGAGCCTGGAGCCTGTTTCGGATTCTGTGTCTCCCTCTCTCTGACCCTCCCCTGTACATGCTCTGTCTCTCTCTGTCTCAAAAATAAACGTTAAAAAAAAATTAAAAAAAAAATGATAAAAATATAAATAAAATAGATAAGTAAGTTATATATAGCTGAATCTGTTAAGCTTAACATACTTTATTATTATTCAAAATATTATTATTCTATTAGTATCTACTATTATTCTAGTAATAGTATTATCCAAATACTATTATTTGAATAATAGTATTATTCAAAATACTTTGCATGTAAGGAAGAGGTTTACAGAATGCCCAAGCTAGTCATTCGCTTGCTCCTCAGACAAGAGAGACCCACCTGTGCAAGGAATTTACACTCGGGTGTGCCAGCCAGTGTGATGAACGGGAGACTAACAGCTGAATATCTCTTCACTGTGTCTTCTTCTCATCTGATGTACTTCATTATGTCATCTTACTATCTGTTGTACTTATTAATCCTATCTCAAATAAACTTGTTAATTAATAGATAAAGACATGAGTCTGTCGAAGTACAAGCTGATTACAGTAGTGATTGTAATAACAGAAAACTATAGACTGAAAACACGTGATGAAGGAAGCAAACAGGGTGATGTGATAGAGTAACTGTGAGCTACTGAGCAAAGGAATGATACTTTAGATGAGGTAGTTAGGAAGACCACTAAGAAGAGACAATGTTTGATTGATACCCAAATGATAAAAACCAGGCGATTTGCGAAAAGTATGTGGGTGTGTGTGTGTGGGTGTGTGTGTGTGCTTTATAGGCAAAAGGACTAAAAATATAAATGCCCTGAGGTGGGAAAGGGCCCAGTGTGTTTGAATAGGAGAAAGGAGGCCAGTGTGGCTAGAGCACAAAAGGCAAGGGGCAAGAAGAGTAAGACTGGGATTTGGGAGACAGGGAGCAGCTAGATCGCCTGGACATTTATGGGCAATAGTAAGGAACTTTATCGTATTTTGAGAGCAATGGGAAGCTATTACAATGTTTTAAACAAAAATGTGACATGAACTGACTTTCCAAATGTGGTGTTTTGGAAATGGGTATATAGGTAATGGGTACAATAATGAATTGTAGTGGAAGCAGTAACTATTGCAGAAAGGTGATCCAGAACAGGGTGATGCCAGAGTAGATGGAGAGAAGTGAAAGAATTTGTGTTGTTTAGGAGACTGAGAGGGCTTGCTATGGAATGCATGTCGAAGTCTGGGAAAGGGAGGAGTCAAGCCCCAATGCTGTCCTTTTTGCTTGAGCAGCTGGGTCAACAGTGGTGCCCCATTTGTTGAAACTGGAAACACCTGGGGAATGATTTTTAGGGGGTAAATCAAACGACCTGTTTTATTTCAGGAGAATTCTGGCAAAAATTTCCAAGGGATCTCTTATGGGCCATTGGTCCCATAGCCGAACCAGGCTCTTTAATTGATTACAGCAATGGTGAGCCATCAAAGAGGCTGGCCCTGGGTGCCATCAGGGGAGTGTTACACTCTAAATAGTACATTATATATCATTAACCTAGTCATTGTTATTTTGACCGAGAATCAGTACCTGGCTTCCAGTTGTCCCTGGGATGAGCAAGGAACTCTTCCAGTTCAGCTGTAATATAACTTTGTGTTACACACGCACCCCTTCTTAATTATACACTGCTCATCATCATTCCTTTTCCTGAATCTTTTGCACCATTTACAGAACAACAACGAAAGCAAAAATACAAATACTAGGGGCTCCTGGGTGGCTCAGTTGGTTAAGTATCCACTTCAGCTCAGGTCATGATCTCACAGTTCAGAGTTCAAGCTCCTCATCAGGCTCTGTGCTGATAGGACTGAGCGTGCTTCAGATCCTCTGTCCACCCCCCTCCGCCTCTCCCCTGCTCACATGCTGTCTCTCAAAAATAAATAAACGTTAAAAAATACAAATACTAGGATATTAATTATTTGTTTCATCCAACAGGGTCTAGATATTGCTTTAAATAGTTCAGTTTTCCAAATATCCAGCACAGATATGTTTGGAATCATGCGCATGTTCATCAACCCTTTTCCTTTTTTTCATCACCAAAATATGAATTTCATGTAAGGTGTCAATAGGTTAATTTAATATAAAGATTAATTGGTTGTCAGGTAAATCTAGTTCCTCCTCTGGCCAATCAGTTTCCATTGGAAGGACATTTGGGAGTTTTAATTTAATTTCCCAATATACTTGATCATTGATATCAATGTTATGATAGTTTTTATTTATTTATTTACTTATTTGTTTATTTTTAATTTATATCCAAGTTAGTTAGCATATAGTGCAATAATGATTTCAGTAGTTTCCAGTGATTCATCCCCTATATATAACCCAGTGCTCACCTCAACAAGCATCTTCCTTAATGCTCCTTACCCATTTAGCCTATCCCCCCACAAAAGCCCCTACAGCAACCCTCAGTTTGTTGTCTGTATTTAAGAGTCTCTTCTATTTAGTCCCCCTCACTGTTTTTGTATTATTTTTGTTTCCCTTTCCTTATGTTCATCTGTTTTGTATCTTAAATTCCACATATGAATGAAGTCATATGATATTTGTCTTTCTCTGACTAATTTCGCTTAGCATAATACCCTCTAGGTCCATCCACGTTGTTGCAAATGGCAAGATGTCATTCTTTTTGGTTGCTGAGTAATACTCCATTTATATATATACCACATCTTTATCCATTCATCTGTCGATGGACATTTGAGCTCTTTCCATATTTTGACTATTGTTGATAGTGCTGCTATAAACATTAAGGTGTATGTGCCCCTTCAAAACAGCATACCTGTATCCCTTGGGTATATACCTAGTAATTGCTGGGCTGCAGGGTAGTTCTATTTTTAATTTTTTGAGGAACCTCCATACTGTTTTCCAGAGTAGCTGTACCAGTTTGCATTCCCAGCAGAAGTGCAAAAGAGATCCTCTTTCTCTGCATCCTCACCAACATCTGTTGTTGCCTGAGTTGTTAATTTTAACCATTTTGACTGGTTTGAGGTGGTATCTCATTGTGGTTTTAATTTGTATTTCCCTGATGATGAGCGAAGTTGAGCATTTTTTCATGTGTTCATTAGCCATCTGGGTGTCTTCTTTGGAGAAGTGTCTATTCTGTCTTTTGCCCATTTCCTCGCTGGATTATTTTTTTGGGGGGTGTTGAGTTTGATAAGTTCTTTATAGATTTTGGATACTAACCCTTTATCTGATATATTATTTGCAAATATCTTCTCCCAATCTGTCAGTTGCCTTTTAGTTTTGCTGATTGTTTCCTTCACTGTGAAGAAGGTTTTTTTTAATCTTGATGAGGTCCCAATAGTTCATTTTTGGTTTTGTTTCCCTTGCCTCCAGAAACATATTGAGTAAGAAGTTGCTACAGCTGAGGTCAAAGAGGTTTTAGCCTGCTTTCTCCTCAACAATTTTGATGTCTTCCTGTCTTATGTTTAGGTCTTTCATCCATTTTGAGTTTATTTTTGTGTATGGTGTAAGAAAGTGGTCCAGGTACATTTTTTTTTTCTATGTCACTGTCCAGTTTTCCCAACACCATTTGCTGAAGAGAGACTATCTTTTGTTATGATACTTTTAAAAAAATCAAATTATTTTTACTAATGACTTCATTATTATACTAAATAGTATTTACATTATGAATTAAGCTAAGATCATTACAGAATGTCAGTTAGAATTAACTTCCCAGCAGAAGTATCCCTTGCCTACATAACAAATTGTCATGGATTGGAGTATTAATTTAAGGGTCAGATCTCAGTAAGTTCTGATTTCAAGTCTCTTATCAGCATAATCATATGCCTGTTTCATACTATAAGATTGCACTGATTAAGGTTGCCAGTAGACCTTATGTTTAAGTGATACCTATTTCCCTTAATCTGTAAAATTCTAGTTAATTGTTATACATTTCCAATTCTGACTAACTGTACTATTTGGATATGTTTGCTTTTTGTTATGCATAGGGAGTTGGCAGTTAGTAAGCACCTAAGCAAACTATGTTCTCCATTTAAGAATTGTATTCCTTGTACTTTTGCTACCAATACCCTAGGCCATAGTCCTTTAGATACTTCTGATTCCATTTGGAGGAACATACTTAACAGTCTCTCTTTGGTCAGAATGCATCCTGCTTCCCATATTTGTACTCTAGTAGGTTAACTATCTATTAAATTTTTATCCATTTTTATAAAGCTGTGCTATTTGTCCAGGCCACTTGCCACTTTTTTCCTTGATCCTGAAACAACATTCCTTTTAAGCAGCAAGTACAGGCCAATACATCTTTTTCCTTAGTATGACTCTTTGTATTAGGGTCAAATTTGGCTTGTCCTGTAGCTTCTAGGTGTGTGTCAGCTTTCCCAGTATTTATTTAGAGCATTTTGGCCAGGACTAGTTCCTTTAACAAACATGTTATTATCATGGAATGTGTATTGCTTAACTACAGGTTGAATATATATTTTGGAACCAAAATATGTGGGGAATTTGAGTTCCCCATTTAGGTAGTAGTAACCTCCAGATATATTTTGTTTGAGTATGTGCATTTTTAGGTGAAGGCCCAATAAGTTCTAAGATTTTTCAGATGTCAAGAATTATGGTTCTAGGATACTTTTTATTACCTTTATTGATGGTCTTCCAGTCACTCATTGGATCACTCGTTTCTGAAATATTTGTTTCCATATTATTTTCCAAGATTGAGAGTATAGGAGGAATATATTTATTTTTAAAAATGATGCCTTTGGGGCATTGTCAAGCAATGGAAAATATTAGTCTAGCTCAAGAGCAAGATTAGGTGTAGAAATATAGATTTGTAAGTCTTGAGAGATAAAATGATAGTTGAATTTTTTATAGATAGGGAAATGGAATCCCCAAAGGAGTTTCTAGAATGAGAAAAGGACCACATCTGAAAGGAGGGGGAAGACAAAGAATGAATGAAGACAATGGAACATGAGCAGCCCTCACAATACAGGAATAAGGAGACCTGAGTTAGGAAAAGTGGAGCAGTTAAGGTTTTCATGCTGCAGATAAGTCAAATAAAATAAGGGCAAGGAGTGTGAACTGAGTTTTGAATTGATGATTTCCCATTACTCTACTTTCGGCTCTATGAATATAGTGGTCAAGGTTCCAAAATGGGGGACACTCCTACGAGGAAACACATTAAGAGTACCACTATACTTAAAGCTATAGCTGCTATCTGGTCACTTTGGTTTCCTTTTGCCAGTAGACCAGTAAGCAAAAAAAAAAGAAGTTGCTATATTGACAGGGTTAATGGACTCTAATCATCAAGAGAATGTAAAGCTATTGTTAACTAATGGAGATAGGAAGCACAAATACCCCAAACAAGTCACAGAGTAATGGTGAACAAGGCCACTTCTACTTCTACACTTGGTTCCCTGACACATATATTCTCCTACCTGAGGCTATATAACCATGTAACTGTGATTGGTTTAAAGTGTATACCTCCCTAAAGGATAATGTCTCATCTTACAGTGGTGTCTCTCCACAATGTCACTTCAGTTGCAACTTTGAGTCCATTACATTCCTTTATAATGGAACTCCTAGATGCTATGGTGGTAGTAGGATCAGTGTACCTCTCGGTTATTTCCCCTCCACCATTTCTTCTTTGCTGTAAAGTGATCCCTTAGTCCAAGTTGATATTATATGTGATTCCAGTTTGGTCCTCATACACTTTGAATCCTTGGGTAGTGGGCTAGCTGAGATCTTGAGGGTGAGAAAGGTAAGCCCAGACCAAGGATGTATGTTTGACATGACTAGATTAAATACAGCTTTTTCCTGAGTGAAGAGTTTCCTATGTAATCAATTTGCTACCAAGTGGCAGATTGGTCTCCTTGAGGGATGACCTCTGCATTGCTCTCTGTTGCTGGCAGGCCCAATATTAAGGAGCAGTAGTTGCTAGATAAGCTTTCAAGAAGTGGAGTCCATTATGCTGTTAGGTCCATTCATATTCTCCATCTCTACCACTCTAGCTACTCTGTACCACTGATGAGTCTTCAGGGCGGCCAAGTACAGAGACTGGCTGACATTTACTGGCCAAGTCATCCTTGATGTTCGTAAAGTTTATTCTGCATTGGATTCTCTGGTTGGCATGAACATGCCACAGGACAGTCTCCATGCTTGGTGCCCACTCCCATAAGCCCATCACAAGCATCTTACTCAGACCTTCTTATACCTAGTTTTCAAATCATGCTTGTTCCAGGGTCCTGACCAGTCAGCCAAGTCATTAGACCATATATCCCAATGCCAGGCCACTTCTCTTTTTTTTCCCTAATTGCTATTTTTCAGGACTACTCTGCAGTGCAAAAGCAATTTATTTTCGCTTACACCCACATACTGGACCCCAGTCATCTATAAATATTAGACTTTTCCCTTCCTCATCAACAGGTCACAGAAAACCCTCCATGAGTACATAGGTATGAAATAAGGGAGAAGCATTGCTGCAGCAGTGGCAGATGACATGAGAACTAGGGACATATATTTGTCCAGTTCTCTTATACTCTCTGGACCTACTCAAATTTGATCCCAGTTGTGTCACATCCATATTATGGTGGATTGCTGCTGGGGTCACCTGACCTTATGATTTGTTGGGTCTGTTAGCATCACTGGTATGCTGGGAAATGTTCAAAATAATCATCTCTGAAAACTACCACCCTGGTTTGTAGCATTTGCTGTTTTGTGGTATAAATATTCCCACCATGGCTGATTTCAAGCTGCCAAAATGATGTCACAGAATGTAGACTTGGGGAGAGCTGTGCTGGTATAAACCATCTCTAGCACATCACCATATCCAACCAGTGATAGAGGCTCTGGCCACTGAATATCACTTGGGGTCCAATGTTTTGATCCTGTTTTGTTTTTTTTTTTTAATTTTTTTTCAACGTTTATTTATTTTTGGGACAGAGAGAGACAGAACATGAACGGGGGAGGGTCAGAGAGAGAGGGAGACACAGAATCGGAAACAGGCTCCAGGCTCTGAGCCATCAGCCCAGAGCCCGACGCGGGGCTCGAACTCACGGACCGCGAGATCGTGACCTGGCTGAAGTCGGATGCTTAACCGACTGCGCCACCCAGGCGCCCCATTTGATCCTGTTTTTACTGAGGCCCAAGGTCTTGCTAGGAATTGTTTGTCAGTAGTTTTTACTTTTCCACCACAGATGTCATAGCCTTTCTCTAGAATCCTACGAATATGTACTATACATAATATATTTTGCCAACACAAATAAGTCTAGTACTATGAATGATGTGGACCAAGCAATAATCCTGGACCTTATGCAGAACCTTTCCTTGCTCTGGGCTCCACTCAAGGCTAACAGCTTTCTAAATCATCTGACAAATAGGTTATAGCAGTATTTTCAAGTGTGTTGGTTATATGCTGCCTCTCAGACCTAAAGAAGACTGTCAAGCGTTCTGATTCTTTTTTAGTGTTAGGAGTTGCAAAATAATAACTTATGTCTTACTTTTGAATATTCTAGGATGCTTAGAACACTGGACCCCTAGAAACTTTACCTGTGTGGCAGGGTCCTAAATCTTTCTGGGTTTTGTCTCCATCTGGAACATGAATGTCCAGCATACTTGCTACTTCCTACTCATTAGGTATGACTGACATGACATCATCAATATAGTTGGCCAGTGTGATGATCTGTAGAATGTTCAAATGACTGAAGGTTCTTCTGACAATATGATAACAGAGAGCAAGAGAATTGACATAGCCCTGGGGCAAGACTGTAAATGCACTGTTGTCTGTCCATGTGAATGTGAGCTTCTTCTCATTCTTCTTCCTTAATAAGAATGAAAAAGAAAACATTTGTCAGTTCAATAGTGGCATATTGAGTAGTCAAGATTATTAATCTGCTCTGATAAATATACCACATCTGGTAAAGCAGCTGCAATTGAGGTGAACGCTTGGTTAACTTGTGGTAGTCTATTATAATCTTCTGTAGATTATTTAGTTTCCACAGGGACAAGACTAGTATCTTTATAGGGCCCTATTTGGGACCACCACCACTCCTATATCCTTTAAGATTTTGAGGGTGGCACTGGTTTTTGCCATGCCTTTGAGATGGTGTTATTGGTTAAATTGTATCCTCCAAAAGATGTATTGAATCCTAATCTCTTGCACCTGTGAATGTGACCTTATTTTGAAATAGGGTCATTGCACATGTAATTAGTTAAGATGAGGTCATACTTGAGGAGGGTGGGCCCTTAATTTAATATGACAGGTATCTTTATAGGAAGAGGGAAATTTAGACACAGATACAGATACACAGGGAAGATACGTAGAGGGAAGATGGAAGAAGGCAAAGATTGGAGTTATTTTGCCACAAGCCAAGGAATGCCTGGGGGCTGCCAGAGCTGGGGTACCTGGAAGCCCTTAGAGGCTTTGGAGGGAGAATAGCCCTACTGACATCTTGGTTTCAGACTTCTAGCCTTCAGAAATCTGAGAGAATAAATTTCTGCTGTTTAAAACCACTCAGTTTGTGGTACTTTATTATAGCAGACATAGAAAACTAATACAGATTATTATACAGATATAAATATTTTTTTAAAAATATTATCCTCCTGGAGGGAGGGTAGGAATACTTTCAGGATCTTCCTCATGGCCTTCCTACAACAACGTTCAGGGAATGAAGTTAGATTTCTGCCAATTGCTAAGTATATTCATTCCAATTCCATGTTTGGAAACCAGGGAAATGACCATCAGTACCCACTGTAAGACATGCTTGGGACTCAGTTTCTTTGCCGACTTCCACATACCTCTACTCTTAATGGGAAGGTCATGATGGTATTTGGGGTATTTGGCTCTCAGTTCGATCTGTATTCAATAGTTTTGAAAGACCTGAGTAATCCACAGAGCTATCTGTGGTGTTACAGGATTTTTTTTTTCTTTAGCTGGTATGTTCTGGGTCAGAGAACTGGGCATATGAACATAGCTCTTCATTGGGGGTGGCTGACCTCAAACTTTTGCTCATGTATTCTTGATCCCCATTGCAGTATGTGTGTGTATATGTATGTATACGTGCATGTATATGTATACACCTTTTTTGGCTGCCTATCTGTCTTGCTGCTAGGGATGAAATGTTTTATGAGCCATTTCCATAAATTTCTGTGGGTCAGGTGTTGCTGACTCATTCTGAACTTGTAACAGTTTCTAGTAATTGTGTCCACCTTCTTTCTAAGGGGTATATGCTGCCACCTGACCTCTGCTATTCTTGGATTCTGTCATCCCCAGTGCTATTAGGGAATGCAGTACTAACTTGTATCTCCTGTCGCTATTCCCAGTCTATTAAATGATGTGATGTGTCTCAAACCTCTCTGCCTTGATATAGGGAGTGTCTTCTGTTCCTCCCCAAGGAACATGGTCAGCCACACGGTTCTTTATCTTCTAGAGTGGACCTTATGCATGCTTCTCTGAGCTTTGAAACCCTTCCTCCATACCTTGATACAGCAATTGTGGCTTCTCTATTTTGTTTAATATACGCCTTTGCTTTTTTCAAGTATTCGGGGCCATTCCAACAGCCTATTACAACTGGCACCAGGACCTTTTCTAGGGTATGAAATCTTGTATCACCACCATATTGACAACTCTCCCTAATCCAGCTTTATATCCTGTTTCCTCTTGACCTAGCAACCAGGAACTATTCCTGTTTCCTGATGGTAGCATATCCAGCTTGGGATCTTTTTAGGCATAGTCTGTTTCTTTTGCTTCAGCTGGCTCAGCACTTTCTGAATCAGGTTATGCTGAGATTTGACTCTAATTATGAGCCAAGAGAGGTGGTAGGATAAATCATGAAAAGGACAAGGAATACCTTCTAGGGCACTTGCCTCATTTGAGGCCTTTGTAGAATTTCAAGCATGTGTGTGTGTATCTAGTTCTATCTTCTGATAAGGGGAAGGGGGGCTAGCCATTTCGTCAGACCCATAGAACTCAGAATTTGAGGACTCAAGATTTGAGAAGTTTAACTGTGTCTATACAGATAACTCCTTCCAAGTGTTAGGGTCCCATTCCTTTCCTTTTAAGGCCCTGAGTTTGTGCAAGAGACTTGCCTAGGCTGGAATTCAACCTTTCCTGAGGCTCTGCTAACAATTAAGTCCTGTCCCTGGGAACACTTCTGGTGTCACTGTCTTAGATTGGGTTCCTTGGAACAAGTCTGAGATAAGGATTCTTGTTTAAGTGACTTATTGGGAATGTGCTCTCAGGAGAAGGGAAGTGAGGGAAACAGAATAGGACAGGGAGAAAATGGCAAGCATGAATGTGATCTCAGTAGAGACTAGCTGCAGTCTGATCCCACAAGATACTCTAGGGCACAAATGATGTGACAAAGCTAGTCTCACATTGGGTCAAGCAGGTGGCCCTTTGTATTCCATGCCAGCAGATCATTAGCCAACTAAACCCCAGTTGAGGGTGGGAAGAGGTGTAGCCTCTCAAGCAAGGTGCTTGCACTTGATCCAGGGCAATACTCTGTATTGTAATCTCCAACAATCATGACAAATGGGACAGGGATATACCAGCCAAAGGAGGGGATATGGGCAGACATCAAGAGCATCCACCACAACAATGTAGAGCTATTATAAACTGCAATGATCAGCAAATTCGTTGAGTTATTCTACATCCAAGGTCAAAAATGTATTTCTTTAAACTGTCTGGAAATCTGCTGTAGGCTTGGGTAGGAAGGTTGTATTTATTTTCCCTTCTTTTAAGTGGAATTATACTCAACCGCCACTGATTATAAAACCCAAGTGTTTTAATTCACCAGCTTTGACTAGGGACCCTCTTGCAAATGAGATCTCCCTTCCTGGTCTGCTGTCAACTCTTAGAAACAGAACTGAAATTGGGAATGTTATTTCTCACTATGACCTTGGTTTATTTCATCAATTTTTCTCTCCCCTTTTTGCCTTTATTTTTACTATATAATGATTGGAGTGAGAGATTATGAGAATAAGTTCTTTCAGATACATTTTCCCATTTGGAATGGCCTTTTTGCTTTCCATGTGCAAGTGAAAATGTGCCTATACTAGTATACACTATTTCTGAAAAGGGGACAAAAAGTTAAGACGGAAAAGAGGAAAAGGATAATCCAAAAGTCGGGTACCAATGACTGAGAATGAGATTTTAATTTCCTATTTTTTTAGTATGAGTTTGGGAATTTATGTTTTTTTCCAGGAAAAGAAAGAAAGAAAGAAAGAAAGAAAGAAAGAAAGAAAGAAAGAAAGAAAGAAAGAAAGAAAGAAAAGGAAGGAAAAGAAAAAAGAAAGAAAAGAGAAAAGAAAATATAAAAGAAAAGAAAAAAGAAAAGAAAAGTATAATTTGAGCTTAGGGCTTCAGTGTTCTTGAAGGGTGTGGAAATAAGTCATTGTCTTCCCAGTTGACAAAAAGCAAGATATGATTAGGACCATCCTGTTCTTCTTTATTCCCCCAAAGCTCTGAGAACACTGGAATAAGTAGCCTGTGCTTCATAAACACCAGAAAAATGGTGATGCAGGCTATAGTCCTTTGAACACTGAAAATCCACATAAAAATCAGGTATTATGGTTGCTTTAAATTAGCCCCTCCAAAGTCTGCACTAAAGTTTCCTTCATGTTGTATCCTATTTCACCCCATACATAAATCCCGTGTTCTAGTCTGAGATCCTTCCTCCCACTTGTTGCAATTCCCTTTTTATTTTCTCCTCCTTAGGTATCAAAATCTTACCCATAATTAATTCTTTGAATCCCCTCTGTAGGAAACAAATTCTGATATTCCAAGATTTGGCAACAGAGGGTGCATCTCCCTGTGGGGAAAACTATGACAGAAACCTGTGGGCTCCCCTCTTGTCTACTGGGATTCTCCTTCCTCAAGGGAACTCCTTTTCTTAGGACGGTGTCCTCAAAGTGTGGTTGCCAAGCTAGGGTATTAGCGTCCCTAAAGAGTTTGTTAAAATGAAAATTATTGGCTCCAACTCAGTCCTGTTAAATTAGCAACTCTGGGTATGAGGCCCACAATCTGTGTTTTAATAAACCTTTCTGGTAATTCTGAGGCCTGCTGAAGTTGAAGAGTCTCACTCTCTGAGGGAATCTCTTACTGATCACCTTTGATACCCTTTTTCTGGCCTCAGAGAGTGGTCCCCCATTTAACACTCAAGCCTAATAAATCCTTGATTGCCATGGCACATTTGGAACACTTAAACTAACTTTCCGAACGGTTTGTCCATAATAAAAGGAAAATGAATTTCTAGAGTAAAATATAATGAGATACAATGATTCATAAAATATGGAAATGTGTTATAGTGGTTAAAAGCACTAGTTTTATAGTCAAACTAGACTTTGAATCCAGCTTGTTACTTAATCCTGTTGGTATTAAGGCTCTGCATCTGTTAAATGATAATAATAATACCTACCTTTTAAAGCTGTTGTAAAAATTAAGTGAGATGATGAAGGGAAAGCAGTTAGCAAAGCACCTGACCCATACAAGGCATTCAATAAATGGTAATAAATTATATTTTGCTTACTCATCATCAGTACCCCGGCCCCATTTGCAATGGATCTCAGCAATGAGCTCTCAGGCCACTTCCACAGGGCATGGAACGTTTTTACCCTTGGAATTCAGAAGCACCCCTAAGCCTGTCTAGGGTCCTTGGAGTCTAGGCCAAAAGAAATGCAGAGATTCTATCTTCCTGGTCTGAGTCCTATAGTCCAAATTTGATTTCACGGTCTCAACACCCTCCTATTATCCAGGCTATTGCTTTTGGGAAACATCAGACCCATCCCCACCATTTACAGGGCTTGGAGCAAGAGTACAAATTAAAAGGCCCACACAACATATATTTATAGTTATAATTTACAGAGCAAGCTAAAAAATGTTTTATCCTCTGTATAGGCAGGATAACAGCCCCCACAATCCCTGGAACCTGTGAATATGTTACCTTACATGGTAAAGGGACTTTGCAGATGTGATTAAGTTAAAGACCTTGAGATAGGGAGATTATCCTGGATAATCTGGTCAAATGTAATCACAGGGGTCCTAGGGTCCTTGTGAGAGGGAGGCAGTAGAGTCCGAGGAGATGTGACAACAAGCAGAAGAAGTTGGAGTGGTTCAGTACCAGGAGCGAGGCATGCAGGCAGCCAGTAGATGAGAGAAAAAGCAAGGACATAGATTCTTTTCTGGAATCTTCAGATAGAATGCAGCCTGGCTGACCCATTTTGGACTTCTGAACTTCTGAATTGTTCAGGTAATACATTTGTGTTATTTTAAGCCCATAAGTTTGTGATAATTTTTATAACAGCATTAAGGAAACAATAACCCTTCTGCCTTTGTAACTGTGAAATAAAAAAAAAATAAGCACGTATGCATTTATAAGACTGCAGATTGGCAAAATATCAATGATGATTGAATTTAATGATTATTTTCACAGTGAATGTTCTGTGAATGATCCAGTGATATTTAAATGATAAAATGGAGATATCCTTCCTTAATTATTTTTATTCCATTTCATTTATTTTTCTTGTTTCAGTATAATTATGTATAACATTGTTCAGAGAACTTGTTTTTCATAGACAGGATTGCTAACTTAGGCCACCTTTCTTGAGTTCTTGTAAGTTATCTTACAATTTGGAGGAATTTGTCTCTATGGGGCAATAGCAACTGAATTGTCATTAAAACTCTTAAAGAATACTTAGATTTAGAAAAAAAACTATTAACTATGTATTATGTTTATACATTTTTAAGGAGATAACATATGATAAACTATTATCATCTTGTGAAAAAAAATCCAAATACTTAATTTAATGGATGTGCTTTCTTATATGGATGTGGTTTCTGACATTGATAAAGCAATTTCTAGATGCATAGAGTTTTACTTAAATTCTTTTCTTTCTAATCTTTTCAATCCTGGGATATTAAAAGAAATTGTAAAAAATAGAAGTATGATGCATAACTTGTTCAAACCTTTCACTCCAATTAAAATGATAGGAATACCTAGTGTGGCCAGAATATAGTCTTAGGCTTATTTGTACATAAATCTTCTCCTTCATTGTTATATGTTACATGTGTTATATATTTGTTGTATTTTTATTTTCTTTTTCTAATATTTTAGTATTTTATTGGCATACTACTTTGTTGCATGTTTCACATACAGTTTATCTTAATTTGGAAAAAAATTTTTTTAAGAAATTTAAAAATGCTTTTTATTCTTTTAAAGACGAAATGGCCAAACCTATATCTGTGTTTGTGTTCTGGTTAAAGCTCTTGCTAGATTGTTGCTAACAAGCAACAATTCATACTAAATAAAGATGGATTATTCTAAACTTAAAGTTAACTACAATTTCACCAAATATCATGATGTGTTCCTATTTGAGGGTATTCTGTTGTTTTGCTGATTTCTTCGTATGCATCCTTTATCATGTTTAAATAAAGTTTTATTTTTAAAATAGCATTTAATTGGAATTCCCAACATGTGCCAAGAGTGGTTTTCAGGATAAATTTGATATGTCTTATTAAGATGTTTTATTTTGAGCCAACCTGTACAGTTTTGTGTGTTATTTGAATATTTGAATTGTTTAGAGACAGTCGTCATTAACAGCCCAGTGTGACTGTGTCTTCTAGTAACAGATTCAAACCATGTGCTAGCTGTCTGGGGCACAAAGAATGCTTCTGGAATTCTGACCAAAATTCTGATTTGAAAACTTTTGTCTTGTCAATTATTTAGTACTGGTAGCATAGACCTATCTTCAGTAATATTTCAAATTATTTAAATAAAGTGAAAATATATTTAATATTTGTGAGGATTTTATTAAATATTTTATGAAACAAAAGTTAAAAATCTTAGAGTTCAGTGTCTATCTAGTTGCCATGTGAAAAAAAAATCTGTATCACACTTAATGCTTTTATATCTAGGTTTCCATATATATACACTTATTGTTAATACAGATTGTTTAATATTGCAAAATATTCCATAGTTTCCATGTGCAGCTATTGAAAATATTGTACCAGTTGTGAGTACCCTGAGAATCGTGAGCCGCAACACAGAGGGATATAAGAAAATGGATGTTTGGTGGGCTGGAAAATGATCTATTATAAGAGACTCTATGCATTCATTCTGTATGAGAGGATATATTTAAGTAATTTGTCTTTTTTATTTTTAACCTAAATCCTTCCCCATACTCTGAAGCTATGTCTATCTCAATGTCAATCACAGCCTGTAAACCTTTAAGTATTAAGACACAATGACTTTTTTTTTAATGTTTATTTTTGAGAGACAGAGAGAGAGAGAGAGAGAGAGAGAGAGAGTGTGTGTGTGTGTGTGTGTGTGTGTGTGTGTGTGTGTGGACAAGGGGTAGAGAGAGAAGGAGACACAGAATCCAAAGCAGGTTCCAGGCTCTGAGCTGACAGCACAGAGCCCAATGCATGGCTCGACCTCACGAACTGCAAGAACATGACCTGAGCTGAAGTCGGATGCTTAACCGACTGAGCCACCCAGTTGCCCAAAGACACGATGACCTTTTATCTTGAGGACTAGGACAAGAAATGTAGGGAAGTGCTTCTCTGGGCCATAGTGTTTATGAAATACCCTTTAAAGTGAAGCATGGTACTTGGTGGGGGAACATCCACCCTTTTAGGGGATATTCTATTCTCTACCCACAAAAATGGGCCTTCTTCCTATTGCCTGCAAAAATTGATGATAGCAACAAACTCAGAATCCATTCCTGCAGAATGACATAATGAGCCACATGGTGCTTCTATGCAGGCTGACGCAAACACACACACACACACACACACACACACACACACACACACGCACACACGCACACACGTATTGAAGAAATTAAGTAAGTTGCTCAAGCTTGTATTAATAACAGTGAGACTGAGGATTCAAGTCCAGGTGGGCTTCTCACAAAGCTCATTCTGGTACTCCAGGCTGTTTCCTTAAGAGTAGTATTTGTACTTCCTTCTCTTATTTAATTGTGTAGTATCTTAACTAACATACCTTTTGTCACTCAAAACCAGTTCATATTTTGCTGCTTTAGGGGAGGCCTCTCCATATCCTTTGAACTTTATAAACGTAATTGTCCTGTTACAAATAGCACATGGGTTAGTCATCTATTGGATTATATGCTAGTTTCCTATTGGCCTTTGAGGACAGGGAGTATCTTACTCCTGTTAAAAAACAAATAATTTTAGTTAAATTATTTAGTTAATAATTTTTTAGTTAAAAAACAAATAATTTTTAACTAAATTAAATGGAACAATAAGAAAGTTATTGATTTTAAAAAAGTAATCTACCACCATTTGAATTCAGCAAATATAGAATCATAAGTTATGGGCATGACATTCAGAAGTCACTCATATGTCTTTAGGTTCCAGACTGATTAGCTGCTGGGATATTTTAAGAGGAATCCTGAGACGATTCCACAGTTTTCTTCAACAGTTGATTCAGATATGGGCTGTTCCGTACTGTCAGCAATTTCTTCCTGATATTTAACCTGAAGCAGTACTTCTAAACGATGTGTAGCGGGTCTGAGAGAGCAGCTGTAATTGCCAAAGTTTCATTCTGACTACCAGGGTATATTTTAAGTCCTGAGAATATTTAACTCAGCACATTTTAAAGAGCAGTATATTTAGTTTCTTGGGCAAATGGTTTTAATTCAGGAAACAAAAGGTGTAGGTTTAACTAGCAGCGATAGCACCTTACTGTTTGTTTTCTCTCTCAAGATTTTCCACCAACCCTCCTCCTTTTCAAGCAGAATCGTTCACTGTTCACTCCGTCCTTCCTTCCTCCATATTCTCAGAGCCATTTTACTTAAAACACACACATATATGTCTGCAGAGACACACATATACACACAGAGTATCACATCACATAGAAATGCTCCTTTAGATGTAGATGTAGAAAGATATATAGATTGTAGTTTTTGAGTTTCTGCAGATTTCCTCCTGTGTGATTCTCTGGTGACTTAACAGTGACATAGAGACTTCAGTAAAATGTTTGTGATTACCTGAACAATAAATTAGATAAAATGAATGGAGCTGAAATTAAACTTGCTACTTTTGTTTCTGTTGCTGTGAATGCTATGGTAATGTTTCCTGGTGCATTTGTGGAAGATTTTCTCTAGGAGAAATGCATTGGTGGCAGTACTGGCTTAGAGGGTATGCACACATCCAACTTACTAGGAATAGGAAACACCAAATAATTTTTCAAAGTGGCTGAAAAGGTACACACCTACCAGCGGTGTAAAGAAGTTCCTATTTGTACACTATCTGACCCTTGATAGTGTCAGACTTCTTTATCTTTGCCCATCTAGTTGGTATGTAATGGTATCACATTGTGGGTTTAATTTGCGTTTACACAACTACAAATGAATTTTCATAACTACTAATTTTGAGCAATTTTTCAAAATTTTTGAAATTTGCCATTTAGGACTATTTTCTTTTTTTTTCTTTTTAATTTTTTTTTCAATATATGAAATTTATTGTCAAATTGGTTTCCATACAACACCCAGTGCTCATCCCAAAAGGTGCCCTCCTCAATACCCATCACCCACCCCCCCTCCCTCTCACCCCCCATCACCCCTCAGTTTCTTCTTAGTTTTTAAGAGTCTCTTATGCTTTGGCTCTCTCCCACTCTAACCTCTTTTTTTTTTTTTCCTTCCCCTCCCCCATGGGTTTCTGTTAAGTTTCTCAGGATCCACATAAGAGTGAAACCATATGGTATCTGTCTTTCTCTGTATGGCTTATTTCACTTAGCATCACACTCTCCAGTTCCATCCACGTTGCTGCAAAGGGCCATATTTTGTTCTTTCTCATTGCCATGTAGTACTCCATTGTGTATATAAACCACAATTTCTTTTTTTTTTTTTTTTAATTTTTTTTTCAACGTTTATTTATTTTTGGGACAGAGAGAGACAGAGCATGAACGGGGGAGGGGCAGAGAGAGAGGGAGACACAGAATCAGAAACAGGCTCCAGGCTCTGAGCCATCAGCCCAGAGCCCGACGCGGGGCTCGAACTCACGGACCGTGAGATCGTGACCTGGCTGAAGTCGGACACTCAACCGACTGCGCCACCCAGGCGCCCCTAAACCACAATTTCTTTATCCATTCATCAGTTGATGGACATTTAGGCTCTTTCCATAATTTGGCTATTGTTGAGAGTGCTGCTATAAACATTGGGGTACAAGTGCCCCTATGCATCAGTACTCCTGTATCCCTTGGGTAAATTCCTAGCAGTGCTATTGCTGGGTCATAGGGTAGGTCTATTTTTAATTTTCTGAGGAACCTCTACACTGTTTTCCAGAGTGGCTGCACCAGTTTGCATTCCCACCAACAGTGCAAGAGGGTTCCCGTTTCTCCACATCCTCTCCAGCATCTATAGTCTCCTGATTTGTTCATTTTGGCCACTCTGACTGGCATGAGGTGATATCTGAGTGTGGTTTTGATTTGTATTTCCCTGATAAGGAGCGACGCTGAACATCTTTTCATGTGCCTGTTGGCCATCCATATGTCTTCTTTAGAGAAGTGTCTATTCATGTTTTCTGACCATTTCTTCACTGGGTTATTTGTTTTTTGGGTGTGGAGTTTGGTGAGCTCTTTATAGATTTTGGATACTAGCCCTTTGTCCGATATGTCATTTGCAAATATCTTTTCCCATTCCGTTGGTTGCCTTTTAGTTTTGTTGGTTGTTTCCTTTGCTGTGCAGAAGCTTTTAATCTTCATAAGGTCCCAGTAATTCATTTTTGCTTTTAATTCCCTTGCCTTTGGGGATGTGTCGAGTAAGAGATTGCTACGGCTGAGGTCAGAGAGGTCTTTTCCTGCTTTCTCCTCTAGGGTTTTGATGGTTTCCTGTCTCACATTCAGGTCCTTTATCCATTTTGAGTTTATTTTTGTGAATGGTGTGAGAAAGTGGTCTAGTTTCAACCTTCTGCATGTTGCTGTCCAGTTCTCCCAGCACCATTTTTTAATTTTTTTTAACGTTTTATTTATTTTTGACACAGGGAGAGACAGAGCATGAACAGGGGAGGGTCAGAGAGAGGGAGATGCAGAATCTGAAACAGGCTCCAGGCTCTGAGCTGTCAGCACAGAGCCCGACGCGGGGCTCGAACTCACGGACCGTGAGATCATGACCTGAGCCAAAGTCGGCCGCTTAACCAACTGAGCCACCCAGGCGCCCCAGCACCATTTTTTAGAGACTGTCTTTTTTCCATTGGATGTTCTTTCCTGCTTTGTCAAAGATTAGTTGGCCATACGTTTGTGGGTCTAGTTCTGGGGTTTCTATTCTATTCCATTGGTCTATGTGTCTGTTTTTGTGCCAATACCATGCTGTCTTGATGATGACAGCTTTGTAGTAGAGGCTAAAGTCTGGGATTGTGATGCCTCCTGCTTTGGTCTTCTTCTTCAAAATTACTTTGGCTCTTCGGGGCCCTTTGTGTTTCCATATGAATTTTAGAATTGCTTGTTCTAGTTTCGAGAAGAATGCTGGTGCAATTTTGATTGGGATTGCATTGAATGTGTAGATAGCTTTGGGTAGTATTGACATTTTGACAATATTTATTCTTCCAATCCATGAGCAGGGAATGTCTTTCCATTTCTTTATATCTTCTTCAATTACCTTCATAAGCTTTCTATAGTTTTCAGCATACAGATCTTTTACATCTTTGGTTAGATTTATTCCTAGGTATTTTATGCTTCTTGGTGCAATTGTGAATGGGATCAGTTTCTTTATTTGTCTTTCTGTTGCTTCATTGTTAGTGTATAAGAATGCAACTGATTTCTGTACATTGATTTTGTATCCTGCAACTTTGCTGAATTCCTGTATCAGTTCTAGCAGACTTTTGGTGGAGTCTATCGGATTTTCCATGTATAATATCATGTCATCTGCAAAAAGCGAAAGCTTGACTTCATCTTTGCCAATTTGGATGCCTTTGATTTCCTTTTGTTGTCTGATTGCTGATGCTAGAACTTCCAACACTATGTTAAACAACAGCGGTGAGAGTGGGCATCCCTGTCGTGTTCCTGATCTCAGGGAAAAAGCTCTCAGTCTTTCCTCGTTGAGGATGATGTTAGCTGTGGGCTTTTCATAAATGGCTTTTATGATGTTTAAGTATGTTCCTTCTATCCCGACTTTCTCAAGGGTTTTTATTAAGAAAGGGTGCTGGATTTTGTCAAAGGCCTTTTCTGCATCGATTGACAGGATCATATGGTTCTTCTCTTTTCTTTTATTAATGTGATGTATCACGTTGATTGATTTGTTGAACCAGCCCTGCATCCCAGGAATGAATCCCACTTGATCATGGTGAATAATTCTTTTTATATGCTGTTGAATTCGATTTGCTAGTATCTTATTGAGAATTTTTGCATCCATATTCATCGGGGATATTGGCGTGTAGTTCTCTTTTTTTACTGGGTCTCTGTCTGGTTTAGGAATCAAAGTAATACTGGCTTCATAGAATGAGTCTGGAAGTTTTCCTTCCCTTTCTATTTCTTGGAATAGCTTGAGAAGGATAGGTATTATCTCTGCTTTAAACGTCTGGTAGAACTCCCCTGGGAAGCCATCTGGTCCTGGACTCTTATTTGTTGGGAGATTTTTGATAACCGATTCAATTTCTTCGCTGGTTATGGGTCTGTTCAAGCTTTCTATTTCCTCCTGATTGAGTTTTGGAAGAGTGTGGGTGTTCAGGAATTTGTCCATTTCTTCCAGGTTGTCCAATTTGTTGGCAAATAATTTTTCATAGTATTCCCTGACAATTGTTTGTATCTCTGAGGGATTGGTTGTAATAATTCCATTTTCATTCATGATTTTATCTATTTGGGTCATCTCCCTTTTCTTTTTGAGAAGCCTGGCCAGAGGTTTGTCAATTCTGTTTATTTTTTCAAAAAACCAACTCTTGGTTTCGTTGATCTGCTCTACCGTTTTTTTAGATTCTATATTGTTTATTTCTGCTCTGATCTTTATTATTTCTCTTCTTCTGCTGGGTTTAGGCTGCTTTTGCTCTTCTGCTTCTATTTCCTTTAGGTGTGCTGTTAGATTTTGTATTTGGGATTTTTCTTGTTTCTTGAGATAGGCCTGGATTGCAATGTATTTTCCTCTCAAGACTGCCTTCGCTGCGTCCCAAAGCGTTTGGATTGTTGTATTTTCATTTTCGTTTGTTTCCATATATTTTTAAATTTCTTCTCTAATTGCCTGGTTGACCCATTCATTCTTTAGTAGGGTATTCTTTAACCTCCATGCTTTTGAAGGTTTTCCAGACTTTTTCCTGTGGTTGATTTCAAGCTTCATAGCATTGTGGTCTGAAAGTATGCATGGTATAATTTCAATTCTTGTATACTTATGAAGGACTGTTTTGTGACCCAGAATGTGATCTATCTTGGAGAATGTTCCGTGTGCACTTGAGAAGAAAGTATATTCTGTTGCGTTGGGATGCAGAGTTCTAAATATATCTGTCAAGTCCATCTGATCCAATGTGTCGTTCAGGGCCCTTGTTTCTTTATTGACCGTGTGTCTAGATGATCTATCCATTTCTGTAAGTGGAGTGTTAAAGTCCCCTGCAATTACCACATTCTTATCAATAAGGTTGCTTATGTTTGTGAGTAATTGTTTTATATATTTGGGGGCTCCGGTATTCGGCGCATAGACATTTATAATTGTTAGCTCTTCCTGATGGATAGACCCTGTAATTATTATATAATGCCCTTCTTCATCTCTTGTTACAGCCTTTAATTTAAAGTCTAGTTTGTCTGATATAAGTATGGCTACTCCAGCTTTCTTTTGGCTTCCAGTAGCATGATAAATAGTTCTCCATCCCCTCACTCTCAATCTAAAGGTGTCCTCAGATCTAAAATGAGTCTCTTGTAGACAGCAAATAGATGGGTCTTATTTTTTTATCCATTCTGATACCCTATGTCTTTTGGTTGGCGCATTTAGTCCATTTACATTCAGTGTTATTATAGGAAGATACGGGTTTAGAGTCATTGTGATGTCTGTATGTTTTATGCTTGTAGCGATGTCTCTGGTACTTTGTCTCACAGGATCCCCCTTAGGATCTCTTGTAGGGCTGGTTTAGTGGTGACAAATTCCTTCAGTTTTTGTTTGTTTGGGAAGACCTGTATCTCTCCTTCTATTCTAAATGACAGACTTGCTGGATAAAGGATTCTCGGCTGCATATTTTTTCTGTCTAGCACACTGAAAATCTCGTGCCAATTCTCTCTGGCCTGCCAAGTTTCAAAAGAGAGACCAGTCACGAGTCTTATAGGTCTCCCTTTATATGTGAGGGCACGTTTACCCCTTGCTGCTTTCAGAATTTTCTCTTTATCCTTGTATTTTGCCAGTTTCACTATGATATGTCGTGCAGAAGATCGATTCAAGTTACGTCTGAAGGGAGTTCTCTGTGCCTCTTGGATTTCAATGCCTTTTTCCTTCCCCAGTTCAGGGAAGTTCTCAGCTATAATTTCTTCAAGTACCCCTTCAGCACCTTTCTCTCTCTCTTCCTCCTCTGGGATACCAATTATGCGTATATTATTTCTTTTTAGTGTATCACTTAGTTCTCTAATTTTTCCCTCATACTCCCGGATTTTTTTATCTTTTTCTCAGCTTCCTCTTTTTCCATAACTTTATCTTCTAGTTCACCTATTCTCTCCTCTGCCTCTTCAATCCGAGCCGTCGTCGTTTCCATTTTATTTTGCATTTCGTTTAAAGCGTTTTTCAGCTCCTCCTGACTGTTCCTTAGTCCCTTGATCTCTGTAGCAAGAGATTCTCTGCTGTCCTCTATACTGTTTTCAAGCCCAGCGATTAATTTTATGACTATTATTCTAAATTCACTTTCTGTTATATTATTTAAATCCTTTTTGATCAGTTCATTGGCTGTTGTTATTTCCTGGAGATTCTTCTGAGGGGAATTCTTCTGTTTGGTCATTTTGAATAGTCCCTGGAGTGGTGCGGACCCGCAGGGCACTTCCCCTGTGCTGTGGTGTATAACTGGAGTTGGTGGGCGGAGTCGCAGTCAGACCTGATGTCTGCCCCCAGCCCACCGCTGGGGCCACAGTCAGACTGGTGTGTGCCTTCTTTTCCCCTCTCCTAGGGGATCCTCTCCTAGGATTCACTGTGGGGTGGCGTGGCCCGTCTGGGTTACTTGCACACTGCCAGGCTTATGGTGCTGGGGATCTGGTGTATTAGCTGGGGTGGGTAGGCAAAGTGCACGGGGGCAGGAGGGGCAGGCTTAGCTCGCTTCTCCTTAGGTGATCCACTTCAGGAGGGGCCCTGTGGCAGCGGGAGGGAGTCAGATCCGCTGCCGGAGGGGTGGCTCTGCAGAAGCACAGCGTTGGGTGTTTGCGAGGAGCAAGCAAGTTCCCTGGCAGGAACTCGTTCCCTTTGGGATTTTGGCTGGGTGATGGGCGAGGGAGATGGTTCTGGCGAGTGCCTTTGTTCCCCACCAAACTGAGCTCTGTCATCCGGGGTCTCAGCAACTCTCCCTCCCTTTGTCCTCCAGCCTTCCCGCTTTCTGAGCAGAGCTGTTAACTTATGACCTCCGAGATGCTAAGTCGCGCTTGCTGTCGGAACACACTCCGTCCGGCCCCTCCGCTTTTGCAAGCCAGACTCGGGGCTCTGCTGCCGGCGGGCCGCCCCTCCGCCCTGGCTCCCTCCTGCCAGTCCGTGCAGCGTGCACCGCCTCGCCGCCCTTCCTACCCTCTTCCATGGGCCTCTCATCTGCGCTTGGCTCTGGAGACTCCGTTCTGCTATTCTTCTGCCGGTTTTCTGGGTTAGTTAGGCAGGTGTAGGTGGAATGTAAGTGATCAGCAGGATGTGCGGTGAGCCCAGCGTCCTCCTACGCTGCCATCTTCCTGAATCCTCTATTTAGGGCTATTTTCAGGGCAGTTTTAGGTTTATAACCGAATTGAGGTGGAGGTATAGAGATTTCCCATATACCCTGTGCCCCCCACATGCATAGCCTGCCCATTATCAATGTCACTCATCAGAATGACAACTTTTTAAAATTTAAAATTTATTGATTTAAATTCAAGTTAATTAACATGCAGTGTAGTATTGGTTTCAGGAGTAGAACCCAGTGATTCATCACTTACATATAACACCCTTTTCCCGTCACCCTTTTCCCCCTCTCCCCACCACCTCCCGTCTAGCAACCCTCAGTTTGTTCTCTGAATTAAGAGTCTCTTACTGTTTGCTTCTCTGTTTTTATCTTATTTTTCCTTCCCTTCCCTATGTTCATCTGTTGTGTTTCTTAAATTCCACATATGAGTGAAATTATATGATATTTGTCTTTCTCTGGCTGACTAATTTCGCTAAGCATAATACCCTCCAGTTCCATCCACATAGTTGCAAATGGCAAGACTTCATTCTTTTTGATTGCCGAGTAATACTCCATTGTATGTATATACCACATCTTCTTTATCCATTCATCTATCGATGGACATCTGGGCTCTTTCCATACTTTGGCTATTGTTGATAGTGCTGCTGTAAACATGGGGGTGCACGTGTCCCTTTGAAACAGCACACCTATATCCCGTGGATAAATGCTTAGTAGTGCAATTGCTGGGTCGTAGGGTAGTTCTATTTTTAGTTTTTTGATGAACCTCCATACTTTTCCAGAGTGGCTGCACCAGCTTGCATTCCCACCAACAATGCAAAAAAGATCCTCTTTCTCCACATCCTCACCAACATCTGTTGTTGCCTGAGTTGTTAATGTTAGCCATTCTGACAGGTGTGAGTCAGAATCTCATTGTGGTTTTGAATTGTATTTCCCTGATGATGAGTGAAGTTGAGCATTTTTTCATGTGTCGGTTGGCCATCTGGATGTCTTCTTTGGAGAAGTGTTTATTCCTGTCTTTTGCGCATTTCCTCACTGGATTATTTTTTGGGGGGGGGTTGTTGAGTTTGATAAGTTCTTTATAAATTTTGGATACTAACCCTTTATCTGATATGTCATTTGCAAATATCTTCTCCCAATCTGTCGGTTGCCTTTTAGTTTTGCTGATTGTTTCCTTCACTGTGCAGAAGCTTTTTATTTTGATGAGGTCCCAATAGTTAATTTCTGCCTCTTTTGTTTCGATTGCCTCTGGAGATGTGTTGAGTAAGAGGTTGCTGTGGCCAAAATCAAAGAGGTTTTTGCCTGCTTTCTCCTCAAGAATTTTGATGGCTTCCTGTCTTACATTTAGGTCTTTCATCCATTTTGAGTTTTTGTGTATGGTGTACGAGGTCCAGGTTCATTGTTCTGCATGTCGCTGTCCAGTTTTCCTAGCACCATTTGCTGAAGAGACTCTCTTTATTCCATTGGATATTTTTTCCTGCTTTGTCAAATATTAGTCAGCCGTACATTAGTGGGTCCATTTCTGGGTTCTCTATTCTGTTCCATTGATTGGAGTGTCTGTGTTTTGTGTAAGTACCATACTGTCATAATGATTATAAGCTTTGTAATACAGCTTGAAGTCCAGGCCCATTTTTAAATTGGGTTATTTTCTTATTGTTGAGTATTAAGAATTCTTTGTATATTTTGGATAATAGTCCTTTACCAGGTATCTGTTGCAAATATTTTCTACCAGTCCATGGCTTCTTGTCTAGTTCTCTTGACATCGTCTTTTTCAGAGCAGGAAATTTTAATTTTAATGAGGTTCGGCTCAACAATTTTTTTTCATGGATTTTGTCTTTGGTGTTCTATCTAAAAAGCCATCACCCCACTCAGTCATGCACATAGTCTCCTATGTTATCTTCTAAGAGTTATATAGTTTTGCATTTTACATCTAGGTCTTTAATCCATTTTGAGTTAATTTTTGTGAAGGGTGTAAAGTCTAAGATTCATTTTTTTTGTATATAGATGTTCAGTTGTATCAGCATCATTTGTTACATGTTTTCTTGGGGAAAATTGATGCAAAACAGACTTGTTTAAAAAAAAAAGAATTTAGATGGCTTTTTTCCCCTCCAAAGAGTACATACTTAAACATGTCATGAATTTATGTCCTGGGAGCCATTTAGAAATAATCTAAATTTATATCTTTCTACAATGAAAAATCAAGACCCTGGGGTTGAAATAACTCACCAGACATCACCAACTCACTTTGTGGCCTCTTCTTACCTCCAACTGAAGGGAATTGAACTCTGATATTTAATGCTTCTGTAAGTTCTGTTACTCAAGTAATCTATGGTCCTGTGCCTTCAAGACTAATGCGTTTACCAGCCTTTAGTTCTTTGTTCCCTTTTTGCCTCTTTGCTGTATTTGTTGTTGTTGTTCTTTCTTTGAATACTCCAAGCAAGTTTCTTCAGATAGTTGGGAGCTGTGCCCATAAAATGAAGAGTATGGAGAAGATAGCCAAATGCATTATAACAAAGAAATTTGGTATATTCTGCTTGTTTGTTTTCTGTAACACCCTCATTATTAGTTGACATGGAGGTACATTCAGAGCCAGCTTCATGAGCATGGGATTGGTATAGAGTCCCACATTTGGAAGGGCCCAACTCTTGCTTTAATGCTGTGCTGCCTTGAAACCCATAATCATTTTTGAACAAGGAATCCCATATTTTCATTTTTCAATGGGCCTCAAAAATAATGTAGCTGGGGGCACCTGGGTGGCTCAGTTGGTTAAGCAACCAACTTCAGCTTGGGTCATAACCTCACGGTTTGTGGGTTCGAGCCCTGCATCGGGCTCTGTGCTGACAGCTCAGAGCCTGGAGCCTGCTTCTGATTCTGTGTCTCCCTCTCTGTGTACCTCCCCTGCTCGTGCTCTGTCTCTCTGACTCTCAAAAAATAAATAAATGTTAATAAAAAAAGATTTAAAAAATTTAAAAAATAAAAAAAAAATAATGTAGCTGGCCCTGAGTACAAAGTTTGGTATAAAAAGATGAACATGGCCCTTAGAAATCTGTAAGATGTGGGATGGAATCCAGCCTTTGTTTCCTATGTTGTATGACCTTAGGCAGGATTCTTAAACCATCTGGACTTCTTTCCTCATTGAGAAAATATTGATGACAGGGATTATGTATACTGGAAATTTGCTTTAAAAAGTAATAAATATCACTACAGTAGCTACAATGTGAAAAAATAGAATTAGTGAGGTTAAGCCAGTGGGTTCTGGAATCAGATTTGCTGGGTTCATATCTGAGCTCTGTGATTTACGAATGGTGATGCCTTGGATAAGTTCCTTAAACATCCTTTGTGTCCCATGTGAAAATCATAGGAGCTCTGTGAATGCTAAATGAGTGAATTATGATTTCTCAGCTTCATACTTGGTATATAGTATTCATTCAGATGTTAACTGTTACTAGTTCTAAGAATGATACCCAAACTCTCTTAAAACATGCACGCTATGGAAGAAAGTCATCAAAAAAATCTTTTGCAGAGAAAAGGTTAGGAGCACATGTGAACAACAGCATAGTGAAGGACATGAGAGCTCTAAACCATGGAGTAGAATGTGTGGTCTTGTCAGTATCAATTTTACATAGCATCCATCTCTGGGCTGGTCAATGTGTCCTTGAGGAGATCGGATGATCTCTTGTCAATATGTTCTGAATAGTTAATTCTGGTTTTACATAGTTTTGCCTTTGAAATAGAAAACCCGGGAATTCAGCTTCCCAGTGATGTTTGTATGCTCTTCGTCTTCAGTTTTATTTTCTTGGCACCTTGGTGGAGGACCCAGATTCCTTCAGTCATAATTTACCTCATTAGTCATCTCAAAGTGAGCAAGGGTCCAGGATAAGCTCTGACAAGGAAGTCTAAATTCTTGCAAAAATTTTCAGGATTGTCCTAAGGTATAGTGTAGTGAATAACCAGACCGAAGGAACATAAGACTCTTTGTTTTGTTTTGTTTGTTTTGTTTTAAAGCAGACTTGTCCTTCCTCTAGATTACTCTTTTCTTGCTGTGGACTGAGCTGACACCCTAAAATCCATGTGTTGAAGCCCCAATGCCCAGTGTGGCTGTATTTAGAGAAAGGGCCTCTCGGAGGTAATCAGGGTTAGATTAGATTATGAGGGTGAGGCCTTCATGATGGGATTAGTAACCTTACAAGAAGAGGAAGAGAGAGAGATTTTTCTGTCCAGATGCCCACACTGAGGTAAGGCTACGTGAGGACACAGCAAGAAGGTGGCCTTCTCTAAGCCAAGAAGAGAACCATCACCAGAACCCAGCTATGCTGGCACTCTCATCTTGGGCTTCCAATCCCAGTACCGTGAGAAAAAAAATGTGTTTAAGCCACACAGTCTGTGGTATTTTGTTATGGCAGCCTGAGTTAACTAGGGTGTCCCCTTTGACAGTTTTTTCCATCATGTGTTTTTATTTCCCTATCATCATTTGGATTGCTGCTCTGTGAACACTAAGATTAATTACCAGAAAGAGTCAGGAAAAAAATGGAATGAATCCTCCCTCATAAGAGTATCAAGAGAGTGTTTTCCTTGATGTTGTGGGTTGAATTGTGTGTCACAAAAGATATGTTGAAATCCCAACTCCCCGTATCCATGAATGTGACTATATTTGGAAATAGGGTCTTTGCAGATGTAATCAAGATGCTGCCCTACTGGAGTAGGGCGACTTGGGTCTTTAGAAGAGGAAAATGCCACGTGAAGACACAAACAAGGGGAGGAATGCCTTGTGATGACAGACAGATATGGGAATGAGGGAGCTGCAAGCCAAGGAATGCTGCAGATCTATGGCCACCGTCAGAAGCTAGGAAGAAGCAAAGAAGTAATTCACCCAGAATCTGAGAGGGAGATGGCCCTGAAGATAGCTTGATTCAGACTTGTAGCTTCCAGAACTGTGGAGAATACATCCCTGATTTGGGTTACCTGGCTTGTGGTACTTTGTTATGGCATCACTAGGAAATGACTACACTTGCCTTCTCTCACTCAAGCAGCTTTTTATTCTTGCTTTTAGCCTCTTCTCCGTAACCGTCATCAGTAGAATTGCCTTCAAAACAAATGAAGGGCGCCTGGGTGGCTCAGTTGGTTAAGTGTCTGACTCTTAGTCTGGGCTCAAGTCGTGATCTCATGGTTGTGAGATCGAGCCCTGTGTTGGGCTCTGTGCTGAGTGTGGAACCTGGTTAAGATTCTCTCCCTCTCCCTCTGTCCCTCCTCTGTTCACATGCATGCACACTTGCTCTCTCTCAAAAAAATTATTTTTTCAAAGCAAATGAATAAGATACATAGGCGTGAACTTGTTAAATTCTAGGCATTTAGTTTTGTGGAATAAAAGATCACCTGGAGAAAAGAGTTGTGATGGGGTTGGAATTCGTGCCACAATGCCACCTAGTGCCCCAGGCCCCACACGTTCTATCCCTTGTTGAGTTATCCCAACCAACCACTAAGGAACAAAATGTACCTGTATATTTGATGGTGTATGGGAGGTGGTTTCAGTCTCTTTCTTGCCAAATGTGTGACTGATAAAAGGCCACGGTATGTTTGTCTCAGGTGTAGAGGAAGATGTATAAACTGGAGAGGAAGGTAGACTCAAGTGGCAATTTATATACCAAATGCCTTTTATTTATGGAGTCTCACCCTCAGTTGCAACCATGCTCTTCTATAAATTTTTATTGAAATATTTAATTTTATAACTATGTATGAGCAAAGAATTATGGAGTATATGTAAATAATCCTCTAAAATTTGAGTCCATTCTGTCCCTCCCAGGCAAGCAGAGGTAAAATATTTTCATATGTTTTATTTTCTAACACAAGGGGGCAGCATTGCTGCACCGTTCATTTCCTGTAGGCCTAATACTGCTACACTTTATGTAGGTCTGAATACACAGTGCACCTCTTTCAGAGAATCATTTGAGAATTGCATAAAGGTAGACCCAGGCTATTTATCATCACATCACATTCATTTTAATGCTAGTTTTGAAATCAATCCCCTTTGATGAGCATTGATGTAAATTTTATACATTTTATATTTGCTTCATTGTTTCTGATTCCATAACAATCACCCAATTCGGGGGCTGCCAGGGTTAAGCACCTGACTCTTGATATGTGCTCAGGTCATGATCTCTTGGTTGGTTAGATTGAGACTCATGTCGGGCTCCATGCTGACAGCATGGAGCCTGCTTGGGATTCTGTTTCTCCCTCACTCTCTGCCCCTCCTCTGCTTGCACTCGCACACACACTGTCTCTCCTTCTCAAAATAAATAAAGTTTAAAAAAATCAACAAAAAAACCCCCAATCACCCATTTCTGAAAAGAAGGTTAGGTACTATTGTGTTTTGTAGTGCTTACCTGTGGTAATTTTCTAGAAATCTGAATTCACTTAAATGGAATTTTCAATCATCTTTCTGGAAGGTAGATAGAATATAACAGGAGATAGGCCTGTTTGACATAAAGAATGAGTAACCCACAGAGCAGGTGAACTTCCTGTCAGATTTGACACAACATGTCTGCAAGAAAGTAGAATTGATGCCAAGTTCTCTAGGCAAGTCCATACAAATGAGTGCCCTTGAAGTTGGGGAGTGGGAGGGCAATATTAATAGTAGTGGTAGTAGCAGTAATAATAATAAGAAAAAGTACCATTTTTGGTTGCCTATTATTGCTTAGATTCTTTATTTGCTTAGCTTATTATTCTTAATACTTAATCTACTTAAATAAAGTAGAGTTTTTTTAACTCTCATTGTTCTAACGGGAAGTAGAAGCTTTATTGAGTTAAGTGATTCACCCCTGAGCTCATGAAGGTCATACATGGCAGTGCTGACTGCTGAACGCAGGCTTTTCCCGCTACTTCACATTGCCCTGCTGTCAACAGTGAAAGAGAGTGAATTCAGTGATGCAACCAAAAAAAAAAAGAAAAAGGAATTTGACTTGATATTCAAACTTCTTTATTCCCTTCCCCATCCACTTCATATGTTTGATTTAGTCTCATCCACTGTGATGGTTAATTTCATGTGTCAACTTGACTGGGCTAAGGGATGTTCAGATAGCTGGTAACATACTATTTTTTGTGAGTCTGTAAGGTATTTCTGGGAGAGATTATCATTTGGACCAGTAGACTGAGGAAAGAAGATCACCGTCCCCAGTGTAGCGTCCATCATTCAAGTTTTTAAAGGCCTGAATAGAACAAAAGGCGGAAGAAGGGTGAATTTCTTCTCTGAGCTGTGACATCTCTTCCTGCCCTTGGATATCAGTGCTGCTGGTTTTGTGCCTTTGGACTCAGACTGAGACATACATAATTGGAAATATATATTTTCTTCTTCCTCTCCTTCCCCTTCTCCTCCTTCTGAAAACAAACACACACACACACACACACACACACACACACACACACACACATACACACACACACACACACACTCGATAAATAATGGCCATATTTTTAAAATTCACACTGCTTTGTGGCAAGGCGACCAGGCTCTGACTCAGAGCCATCTGCAATTCTAAGCAGTGCCCATTGAGGCCACTGGGTGTCTCTAGAAAGCTTGAAGTTTAAGAGTAAGAAAAAAGATGCGTGTGATCATGCTGTATAAACCATGAAGCTCTGTAAAAATATGTGCTCATAATGGCTCCCTTCTCTGAACTCAGCTTCCACTTGATGCATGCCTATATTTTTGTACTTATCTTAGTTCAGATCAATAAACATTTATTGAGCACCTAATACATACTAGGAAAACATTCATTCATTTTAAAATGTACACTGTGTTCTAGGCACTAGATATTCAGCAGTGAACAAAATGAACTCATTTACCCCTGGAGTTTATATTTGTAAGGGTAACAGTAAACTCACACACACGGAATGTTTGCTAATAATACAATAAAGAGAAGAAGGATAAAGAAGAAAAATAAAGCTTGGTAAAGGCTTAGAGGATAATGGTGGTTGCCATTTTAGGTGGAATTGGCTTAAAAGCATTCTTTGAGAGGGTAAAAACTGAGCAAAAACCGGAATTAAATAAAGGAATGAGCAATAAATCCATCTAGGAAAAGTGAGTTCTTGGCAGAGAAGACAGAAAGTGAAATGCCTTGAAAGGTGGAAGTATGCTTATTATGTTTGAGACACAGCAAGGAGACCAGGCAAACCATGCAAACCAATGGTTTTCCTCCATAATTCATTATCTTTTTGGGAGATAATATCTATTATAATATTAGGATCTTATGACTCCTCTCTTAAAGGTGTCCATACTAAGGATAATGGTAACAATTAATTATTTCCATGCTGTGTCTTAGACCTTACAACCCTACCGAATAAATATAATCATCTCCTACTAGTCAAAGAATCTAAATAGCATTCCTGAGGTAACATATCTAGTAAGTTGGTGAGACTTTGTTGTGTTTGAAAGTGCAGGCTGCAGGGTAATTCAATGGGAAAATGAATGAGAGGAAAATACATAATGATGTAGGAGGGGTTGTGGAAAGCTACAAGAGGGGATGCCATGTGACATGTGCAGTGGAGGATGAGGATGAGTTCCTTAAGGGAGCAGGAGTTGGGGGGAGAGTGGAGAATCTTCTGGCAGAAACAAAGGTATGAAGGGTTGGAAAGTCATGGTCTCTGCAGGAAATGGCAAACAGTTAAATGAGGCTGCAGAGTCTGTAATACTAAGTGTAATAGATATGTTCTTGTGCCCACAAGTGCTAGAGAGGGTCTGCTGCTGTGACATAGGACACCTCTTAGCCATGGCTGGTTAGTATGGCTGGTTTACTGTACTATTAATTAGAATTAATTAGAGGGAGCCCCAACTCAATGCAGCAGGATCTCTCTTACTAGGGACGTACGAGTTGTGTGACTTGCCCCAAACAGATGAGTTGGCTGAATCTGATTCTCTCCTTTAAGACTTTGAGGCAAGGATACCAAGACTATTGCTACTCCATAGATGGCCCTGAAATAGGGAGGTTATCCAAACTGAAAGGCTCGGGAAGTTATTTGAGGCCATGTCAAAACTGCGTAGGGAGTGTCTTTAGAAGGAGAAAAATGAAGTGTAGAGATGAGCAAAGATGGAACATCATGTGGTCTCTGAGAAAAAGAACCAGAGACCATTGCCCCTCCGTTTCAGCTGCATTTACAGTCCCCAGTTCTTTAGGCCTCCCGTGGTAGGTCTGTTTCCTGTCCTGAATCCCAGAGATCTCTCTCTGTATCCTAAAATTAGGGGGATCATAAGTTTTTTTAAGTTTTATTTTTTATATTTATTTTTGACAGAGAGAGTGCAAGTGTGAGCAGGGGAGGGGCAGAGAGAGAGGGAGACACAGAATCTGAAGCAGGCTCCAGGCTCCGATCAGTCAGCACAGAGCCCAACACGGGGCTCAAACCCACGAACCGTGAGATTCATGACCTGGGCCGAAGTCAGACGCTTAACCGACTGAGCCACCCAGGCGCCCCGGGATCATATAGTTTATTATTCAAACTGGCATACTTTAGAGAGTAAAAGTGGGCTCTGTAAATAATTGCAGGCATAGAAAGGAAAATTACAGTCATAAACTAGGATGTATGCAGTTGTGGTAGGACATGTTTGACAACTTGCTCTCCAGAAGATAACAGTGACAACAACGATAGACCAAGATTTGATTTGTGAAGTTTTCCAGTATCTGTGGTGTAAATACTCCCACCATGGCTGACTCTAAACTCCCAATGTGTTATCAACCAGTTTGAAAAAATCCTGAATATTTAGCAGTCCACTTTCTCCAACTCCAGCACACCCTCAATGCATTCTGCCCTCCCTAAAATACTCTTGCCCCCAGGTCCCCACCCTTTTATTTGTACTTATGGTTTTGAGCATAGGTGATCTTTGCAACACCCAAAGTGCTGATTAGAACAGTAGTGCATTTGGACTCCCAGCTGTAGGCAGTGGAACTCTGCCGTCCATTCGAGCTCCCTGTCTGAAGCTTCCCTGTTCCTTTCCCGTGTGCCCAGCACAGTGAGGGATGTACCATAGTCAGTAAACAACTGCTTAATTACTGCTTCGGGTGTCACTCATTGGCTCCCCCACAGGAAGGTTACCCAGCTGTGGTTTACTGTTTGCCTGCCAGCAGTGGGAAAGCACCTTTGTGACAGCAAACACAGCCTCTCAGGGGATTTTGAGACCCGGGCGCTGACATTCTCACAGAGATCTGATTGTTGTGAACACACCATTCCCTGTCAAACTGTAGCCATAAGCAGAAAATGAAGTTTATGAATTCAGTTATGGGATGGTCTTACCCTGTGGCCACATGGGTACTGCCTGATCAATGCTTCTCCTTGGCTTGTTCACATTGCCCTGAGGCACGTGCCGCCATACTGATTCTTATTCTTCAAATAACACAATCTTTACCTTCCCCCAAACCGGAATCTTCCAACCTGTCGTAGAAATAAACTGATCACCTGAACCTATTAGTTAAGCCTGAATTGCGCAAAATACATTCTCACCTGGAATCTAGATTTTTCTTTTCTTTTTTCCTTCCTTTTAGCCCTATTTTTACTTACATGTAAAGGTCTTTTATACATTCTTAGAGATTGGTGAAATAGAAGAATTCAGTTTCTACCAGTTTTCTAAAAGCACATTTCCTTGTTTTTGAACAGAGATAAGACTGGAAGACATTTCTTCTGAAAATCCTAAATGTATTAATGTTAAGTGATTGATATTGCACCTTTACTGGGCCAGAATTTCTTCCACGTCAGACACATGTGTGCTCATAAACACACACATACACAGTCTTTTCCAGCAGTTCCCAGCTAAAGTGAATCAAGCAAAATGCCTATACCTTGTACGACCAGTGTCCTTTTTAAGTGAATTGCTTAAATAGTTGTTTATTTTAAAAAGGCTTCCCAGTTTATGTGCTGACCAATAAAATGGTTAAATAGTAACAGTTTTTCCAAGGGAAATTATTCCAAAGTACTATAAAAATGAAGGTACGAAGTCACACTTGTAACTAAAGATGCTAAGTGTCAGCTTTCAGTAGACATGCATTAGAATCAAGACGATCAAGATTGACCACTCTTGGTACTTTTAGTTATGACAAGAGAAATTAACCCTTATAAATCATAGTGTGACAACCAATTCACCACAAAATTCTGTGTGCCCACAATGTGTCCATTAATGTCCTTGCTGACGTAAAATGACACGAGTCTAAATAGATATTCATAGAGTAGTATATATAAAGGTGTTTGTGAAAGCATTGCTTAAAATTCTAAAAAGGAGTAAAAATTCTACATGTCTAATCAATGATCTTGATTTAATTTCTGATTGCTACCAGACCGTTTAAAACCATGTTTTAGAAAATATTTGCTGCTGTGGAAAGATATTCAGAATATATTAGTAAGTAGTGAAAAACAGCTACAAAACTTTGTAACATTTACATATGTGTGTGTGTGAGTGGTGTGTGTGTGTGCGTGTGTGTGTGTGTGTGTGTGTGTGTGTGTGTTGTAAGATTAGAAAAATATATATACCAACATGACCTATTAGCAGGTGCTTATACCTGGATTGAATGATTCAAGTAATATCGCTTCATTTCCTATTTACATTGTTCACTGTGTTCTGTTTTACTCCTTTGAACATACTTGACTATCTTAGTTAAAAGAGAAGTTATTCTCAGTAAGTTTTCTGGATTTTGATGGGGATAGTAATACACAATTAACTATAAAAGGGGCATCCGTATGTGCTGAATTTATAGAGCAGAGACATCTGAATAATTCACTAAATTCCTGCCCTTTTGTTTAGGGTTAGGTTTTAGAAAAGGGAGCAAAAGTAATCTAGAAGAATGAGAACACCTTGGGTAACATGAAATGATTCCTACTTAAAGAGTTAAGGCATCTCATTCCCCCACTGAGCAAGGAGAACAAAGCTTTTACTGTACTATTAATTAGAATTCAGCTTTGCCTAGTCTGTGGTTACAAACTTCAGTGAAATTGGTGCAGGATCCTATTCTCAAAGGGTTACAAAGCACATATTGTTGTCAAAGTAAATCCAGTACAGAAAGATGGCATCCTTGAAATAAAAATTAAATATATTTTATATGGAGCAAACCACATTAGATACTTTTATAGATTTAAATGTTAAACAGTGAGGATCATTTCCAGGAATCTTGTCAGCTTTTTTTACTTAGAAATGGTATCTTTATTTCCCATAAATCCAAGACAACATTCTTTAACAGTTTATCTGACGGGGGAAAAATTCAGTTGGAATATAAACATTGTCAACCATGACAGTTCCCAATTATTGGATGAAGGTAACCATGCATACATTTCTATAAAGCAAACGTCATATCTTATTCAAGTAGTCAGCATACTGCCTGACACATAATAGGCACTCCCCCAAAGTATGCATACTTGATAAAGCTTGAAAATGTGCTTATCTAGAAGTCTCCAATCTGTACTGTTGAATAGAATGGTGTGAAGGACAACATATTTGTCAGAGACCAGTCACTTGGCTTATAATCCCAGCTCTTTTATTAGGTCAATGTATGACTTCTCTTTGTGGCTCCATGTACCTGTTTATTAAAGGGGATTGGACTCGATTAACTTGAAAGGGAGCTTCTTTAACATTTAAGTTCCTAAAATTTTAACACTTTTTCCCCCCTTTCTCTCCCCATTGCTAAAGCTCATGTATTTATTAATGTTTTCCACAGATGCTTATTGAATGTCTTCTCTGTGTGTCAGGCATTGTGCTATGTCATACAGGGTAGGTCTGCAAACAGCACACACACAGTCCCTGGCCTTGGGGTCCTTCCTTCCAGTGAGCGAGTTGTGTGTCCTCCTACGTGACGGAGTACATTTAAAAATTTTTTCCTCATTGTTTAAAATATGATCTTGTAGTAATAAGTTATTCTTATTGGGAAATTGTTTATTATCAGAGGGCTCTCTTTGATGAGACAAATTCAGAAAGATTGCCTTGTTAATTGTTTGAACAGACCAGCACAGTGACAAATTTAGTGTTTTTAGCTTTTTAGTGACATAAAGAATATACTTCATGTTACAATGCAGACGTATGTTTAAAATGCAGTTTATAAATTGTATTTTATAAGTGGTCATATTTTCAGTGTATTAGAGTACACTAACGATTAGAAGGAATGTTTTAGTGACTTACAGTGAAGGCATATTGTCATGTAATTATGACCCAGCCTACATTTTTCTTTTACTATAAAATTTTTCTTGATGCAGATCATCTCTACACTTGAATAAAATGGGAGCAAGTATACTAAAATAATCATAGTCACATTTGGGCACAGCATACACATCTTTATTACTTTGACCTAATTGTGGATGTACTAAAATATTCCACCTGGTTTTACCCAGGAAATACCTCACTTTCTCAGAGTAAGTCAGGATAGGCTGGTTATGCTGTTATAACAGGAAGCTCCAAACTCTCAGAGGCTAAAACACTATAGATTTTTTTTTCTTGCTCACACTACACATTCATCTTGGAAACTGATGAACTAGATGTAATTAGATTGTAACCCTTCTGGGACTCAGAAGGCTGAGAGCAGCCACCATCTCAGACACCTTCATGAGAAGTGCAGGAGGACTAAGAGAGCTCTGGAAGGTCTCACCCTGGCAATAACTAGTTTAGTTACATCCAGTTACAAACCCATTGGTCATAATTAATCACATGCTGCATAGTCTCACAAGTGGGCCGGAAATTGCTATCTTACCATCTGCCTAAGAGGAAGACACCTGGGATACTTGATGAGTAACACTAATTGCTGCCATACACAGCATGAAAGGCCTGTTTTCAGGCATTAGCTCTCTTAATTTGCTAGGGAATCAATTAACTGTTGGCTATCCTAGCCACTTGTTTAGTTGAGAAACCATTTTTAATTTTTTTTTTTTTTAGCGTTTATTTATTTTTGGGACAGAGAGAGACAGAGCATGAACGGGGGAGGGGCAGAGAGAGGGAGACACAGAATCGGAAACAGGCTCCAGGCTCTGAGCCACCAGCCCAGAGCCTGACGCGGGGCTCGAACTCACAGACCGCGAGATCGTGACCTGGCTGAAGTCGGACGCTTAACCGACTGCGCCACCCAGGCGCCCCGAGAAACCATTTTTAAAGTATATCAAGGGGTGCCTGGGTGGCTCAGTCAGTTAAGTGTCCTACTTTGGCTGAGGTCATGATCTTATAGTTCGTGAGTTCGAGCCCCACATCAGAGCCCCAACAGTGCAGAGCCTGCTTGGGAATCTCTCTCTTCCCCTCCCCTATTCTCTCTCTCTCTAAAATATATATATATGTATATATATTATATTGTAAATATATATTATATATATATATATAAACACCATCTTTCTTGAAAAGATCTACTGCATTATATTATACATTACTGAAATTTTATCAACATCTTCAAAATTTAGATTTATGACATTTGCAGTGATATATTTCTACACTTTTGCCCATAAGTATCAATCACTTTATTACTGTGATTTTCAAAAACATTAAAAAAGAAATAAGTTTAGGTTATAGTAGAGATTTTTTTCTTTAATTCTCCTTTTCTCCTTTGTTTTCATTAGATCCTTTTATAATTTGCTTTGAATTGCTATTTCAGTATTATTGTTTGATAGTACTCTTCTAGTGCATACTAATTTTTCATCTTAATGCACGTCTGAGCCAGAACAGATAGGACTTTGTCAGAAACCATTTTAGACTCACAAGAATTCTAAATATTAATCTTGAAGGTTCATTTCATTATTTAACTTTCTTAGGTAAAGTAAACAGTGTATGAATGCCTTTTACTTTACATCTTCAAACTAAAGCATCCTTTTTTTTTTTTAAGAGACACAGAGCATCAGTAGGGGAGAGGGGGACAGGGTGAGAAAGAGAATCTTAAACATGGTCAGCATGGAGACTGATGCATGCAGGCTTGATCCCATGACCCTGGGATCATGACCTGAGCTGAAATCAAGAGTCAGATGCTCAACTGACTGAGACACCAAGGTGCCCCTAAGGCATTATTTTTATATGCATTAACAATTTTGTTTATTTATTTATTTACTTATTCAACAAATCTTTATTGTACTCTTCACTGTAGCAGGCATTCAAACTGATTTAACTGTATGGATATCACTAAAAATTTGTGAGGAGTATCAAATAACTTTTATGTAAGTTAGCTGTGCTCTAAGGGTCATAAAGGTTCTGTTCTTTTATATGAAGCTGGCAATACAAATTTAACAATGGGACATGCACTTTGGAATATATGTTCAGTGGTAGGGGCTGGACTCT